>NW_016806443.1:1289287-1313580 GCF_001698545.2 Rhinopithecus bieti
ATAAATAATAAATAAATAAAATCATAATGTTTGCATAGCCACTGGGAAAAAGGAAGTGGCTGCTCAAGGCCTGAGGGGATCAGAGACTGCAGTTATCAAGCAGTCTTAGCTCCTTCCCAACTACCTTGAGAGCTATGGAGGTCAAGATCTGAAAGCTCCTCTCACTAACACACACCAGTATGCCTCAGCAGAGTTGTTAGGAGCTCTGGGCTAGACAGCTGTCTACTGGGTAATCCAAGAATTAATCTCTTTGAAAGAGAATTACTGTAAAATGTTTTATAAACCGTAATATAGTGTATGTTTTTAAAAATGTAGACAAACTGGCAGAAGGCTTCTCTCTTCCATTTCATCTCAAAAATCAGATTTATGAAACTAATGAAACCACTTCCTTCAGTTGTTACAAGTATCTATTTCATGTATTAATAGCCCTCAGCTGCAAAGACAGCTAATTTTACTTTTTTAGGGGTCTTTATATATAGCCAGAAAAGTCTGGTTATATATTTATTGATGTGAGCTGATAAAACTTTTATATACTCATCTGTAAACCTAAATTTGAGGTTCAAGGTCACTGAGGCTGGAGAATAAACCAAGATATTATGCCCCTTAGATTTTCTTTCCTCTAGTTTGGGAGAGAACATAAACCATGTGAATTCAAAT
Organism: Rhinopithecus bieti; assembly: GCF_001698545.2. Classification (NCBI taxonomy): domain Eukaryota; kingdom Metazoa; phylum Chordata; class Mammalia; order Primates; family Cercopithecidae; genus Rhinopithecus; species Rhinopithecus bieti. The sequence goes on from NW_016806443.1 coordinate 1,289,945, forward strand.
GTGTAAATCAGATTGCATTTCCCCTGGTGATAAGTAATTGGTGCAGGCAGCAGAACTTAATTGACAATAGCTTTAACCATTTCATCCCCACCCTCTTCCCAACTATGTCTTTCATGCCAATTTTTATGTGATTCCTCAGAAGTAGTCCTGGTTGGGTGGGAGTGGTTACAATGGATATAATTATATTGCCACATTTTCAAGATAAGAGCAAGTTTACTAGATGAAGAATTAAGCATTTCTTAGGTGAGCAGTACCCACAGCTGTTGCCAAAATAAGGTATATTACATTTATGTTATCAGACTTCGTGGACGTAAAAGCAAATGCTGAAAGGGCATATTGTTGCTAAGAAAAAAACAAATCAGCAGGCCAACACTTGCAAATGACAATGTTATCTACAAGCTTTATTAATAGATGTGAATATTTTATTCAGTGAAATCAATTAATTGTTTGTCATGCATAGGTAAATCAAATACTATTTAGCTCTCATTCACGTGGGAAAAAAACTGAAAACAGTGGATATCATAAGATCGTCAGTGGAGAAAGACTGCTTGACTAAAGGTGGAAAGGATATTTTAAAGATAGCCACAATTGGAAGAACAATTCTGAGAGTAGAACAAGTGGACATTGACCAGGTGTCCAGTTAACCAGCTCAGGGAGGATAGAAGTAGTTCAAATAAAGCCAAGGAGACTTTAGGCAGCTGGAAAGCTGTTTCCACTGTGTGCCAAACCATGATTTCTGCTGACATGTATTTTCACTTCAGAAATCAACATTTCTAGCTCATGGTAATTTACAACTTACTCTTTCATCAATTACGAAAGAAAATATTACTGCTTAACAACACTACACAGCAGGCTAAGGACCTGGGAAGAGATTTCTTCTCCTGAAATGTGTTAGTAACCCCGTGCTATCTTGCAAAATGTAATATATTCTGGTGATCATCCCCCATTTAATTTTACTGTCTGCCAAAATCTGTAGCAGTTAAAGTTAAGTGAACAATTTATATTATAAAATTCCTCTGCTGATATAGGAATTTTTAAAGGTATCATTTATTATAAACACTGCTGGCAGTATTTCTTTAAGATTCCAGATATTCTAAAGTCTAGTGTTGATTGTAGGTTATAGTGATTTAAGAAAGGTTATACACATTCCTTTACCACATGCCTCAAAATGCTTATGTAAAAAGAGGAATTAAAGTATGGATGTTGATTAAAAAATGAAATTATTTTTGAGGGGAGAAGAAGTAAGTTAAAATATTGTACTTCTCTTACCATCTCTCCTACTTTATTTATTTATATATCCTTTAATAGCTACTTCTGTTAGTAAATTGGTATCAATGTTTTTCCATTATTTGCATTTATTAATGTATTTGCCCTATCTTCACAATTACAATCAAATAACTTTGAGTCAAGGTACTAACAGTGTTTTGTTTTGTCTCTTCCATCTATTTAGAAAGCTAACACAAATGTAAACTGAAAAGATGTAACTACCCAGTCCCATTCTAATATCCCGTTAAAATAACAGTAAAAAAACACAAAAGAGAATAAACTCATAATGGAAAATGCATGGGTATAGGATTATCATAGGAAAAAAAAAGATCCAGAAGATAGAAAGCAGCTGGAAACATGGAGATAGATGAGAGAGAGCAGCGAAAGCCTCTATCTAAACTGTGCACAGGACGGCTCTGCTGAGGAGCTGTGAGTTCCTGCTCGACTGTTGTTAGACTTCTTATCACAACAGAGTTCTACAAGGCAATGATGAAATGGCTTCATATTCCATGAGAAAATTAATATGATCTTAGAATACTATATTCATCCAAATTATGTGGCCAAATAAAAACCTTTTCGTGTGCATAAGAACTCAGAAATGTAACTTGTGTAGATCCTCTTGAGAAACGACTTGAAAATGTGCTCAAACAAAACAAGAGATGGGAAAAACAGAAATAGTAGGACATGGAACGCTGAAATAGTGATTCTAACCCAGAGATATAATGAATAAAATGACAAGTTGGCAGATGCAAAGCAGGTCTAGAAAGCAATGGATCCAAATTGAATACAAAGTCAGTGGGCTCCCAGAAAAAAAAAAAAAAAAAAAAAAAAAAAGAAAAGAAAATAATTCTAAAAGAAGCCTTAAAAAGATTCAGAATAACAGAATCATTAAATTAGTCACATGATAAAGCAATTTGCTATCCTCTCTAAGATGCATTACTCTACCAGTCCCCACCCAGGAGGCTTAGAATATCATGACTCTAACTATGTGACCCTAAAACTTTAAAATTCTGCTTGCACTGCTATCATCTTATGCTTAACTTTTTGTGTTTGTTCATTTCCTATATTTGTCATGTCTTTTGTCATTGTTAAGAAACCAGATTTTAGTGTCACATGGCAAACATCTGTTATGCTGGTTTTGAATATCTATTCCATATATTAAAGATATGTGTATATGTTTCTATATATTTGCAATGATACTATATATAAATATATGTATTATATGTAGTGTTGTAACTATATATGTATAGTATATATTATATATATAACATGTCAGTGATTGATTTATTTTGCTTTAAATGATCATTTGGAAAAGAGTTATCTTACAGCTGAGCTGGAACTCTCCATGATTACCTGGAGGTCTGATACTGACTTTTGGCCACAATAAGAAGGAGTGAACTAGTTTATATTTATAATACATTGTTTAAGTTTGAAATCACCTTGTTAGTACCAAGAGTCAGCTTGTTTATATTGTTGAGGGGTGTGTAGATTGATGGCTCGCACATGGGCTAGCCAGTTACATAGCATGGCTTAGCTATTGATCAGTGGGACGTATATCCTGAAGATTCATAATTCAGAGATGAAGCACATCCTGTGTGACTGAGAAAGGATTCTGGGTAGGTGTGCAAGTCTCCTGACCCCGGGTGTGTGGGCTGCACATTCTTTCTTCTTGAATAGGTCTTCTCTGAGTAGTTTCCATAGAATTTTGCAAACCCTTTCAATTATCCAACACTGTCTGTAACTGTTGTCATTATAACTCATTTATTTTATTTAAAAAACCCACTGAAGATACTAGAACACACACACACAAAGAGACACACACACACATCTACCTTAATCACACAGAGTTAAGCAAGTGGTTGCATTAGGTTTTGTTGCTAACTGCTCTGTTTTTATTTACTTTTTTAAAGGTGCTCAGTCAGCTTCTATAATTAGACCATCTCAGTTCGTTCAGGCTGCTATAAGAAATTATCTTAGTCTGGGCAAGTTATAAACAACAGAAATGTATTGTTCACAGTTCTAGAGGTGGGGAAATTCAAGATCAAGGCATCAGCAGATTCAGTATCTGGTGAGGATGCATCCCTCGTGGATGATGTGTTCTAAGTGGTGGAGAAGAAAAACAAGCTCCCTCAACCCTCTTTAAAAATGGCGCTAATAACTGCTCATGAAGCCAGAACCATCATGATCTTCATCTTTTAAAGCCCCTGCCACTTAATACTATTGCATTTAACATATGAATTTTGGGGGGACACATATATGTAGACAATAGCATAGAGTTTGTGCAGTCAGAATTGCTGAATCATGCTTTTTTCTCAGAGAAATTTCCAAGCTCAAAAACCTTAAACTAAAGATTTCTTTCATTTAACTTACACATTACACCTAACTGACATACATATTATATCTCATTAGTTAAATGGCAAATCTTTCTCACAAGTACTGACTCAGCCTTTTATAGCGTTTCCTGCAACTGTGTGAGCTGTCCACCAAATTACAGCTTCCTAACTCTGCCTCCTTGAAAACTGAGAACTGCAACAGACATTATCCTCTCCATATTATTTATGCTGCATAGCAAATCTCCCTAAAATTTAGCAAATTAAGACAACAAACATTTACTGTCTCATAATTTCTGAGGGTCATGAACTTGGGAGCAGCTAAGCTAGGTGGAGTTGGTCAGGGTCTCCTGTGAGGTTGTATTCACACTGTCGGCCAGAGCTGCAGTCATCTAAGTCTCACCTGAGGTTGAAGAATCTGCTTCCAAGCTTATTCACATGTTTTTGTTGGCAGGAGGCTTCAGTTCCTCACAAAATGGGTACCTCCGTATGTTGCCTATATGTTTTCACAACATGGCACCACAGTGTGAATGATCCAGAAGAGAGAAAGAGAGAGAGAGTGAGAGAGCCTAAGATGGAAGCCAGCATCTTTGTATAACCTAACTTCTAAAGTGGCATACCATCACTTTTGCTGTATTCAATTTGTTAGAAGTGAGTAGGGCATGAGTACCAGGAGGTGGATATCACTGGACCATGTTACAGGCTGCCTACTACAACTTCTAAATGGCTTATATTCTGAATATGCTTCATATGGTCCCATGTCACCAATCAGACTATACATTTTTTATTTATTGTACCTTAAGTTCTGGGTTACATGTGCAGAACGTGCAGTTTTGTTACATAGGTATACATGTGCCCTGGTGGTTTGCTGCACTCATCAACCCGACACTTACACTAGGTATTTCTCCTAAAGTTATCCCTCCCCTAGTCCCCCCACCCCTCAAGAGGTCCTAGTATGTGATGTTCCCTTCCCTGTGTCCATGTGTTCTCATTGTTCAACTCCCACTTATGAGTAAGAACATGCAGTGTTTGATTTTCTGATCTTGTGATAGTTTGCTAAGAATGATAGTTTCCAGCTGCATCCATGTCTCTGCAAAGGACATTAACTCGTCCTTTTTTATTGCTGCATAGTATTCCATGGTGTATATGTGCCACATTTTCTTAATCCAGTCTATCATTGATGGACATTTGGGTTGGTTCCAATAGACTACACATTTTTAGTGCACATATCTCTTAGACCCCTCCCTGTTTTCTGGCCTGACATTTAATATTGGAAACATTAGCAAAGGACCTGGCATACAGTAGACATATATATTAAATGGATGAATAATACAATGCATATCTTACCAGGGATCCTTAATAGAGTTGATTATTGATAGTACAGAATACTGTGGAAGAGGAAATCCTCTCCATTGCTAATTCATGTAACATGGTTTTATCATTTTAGAGACATAGATGACCATAAACATTGCTGTAAGTATCACTTTATGTGCCATAGTCATGTGGAGAAATCATTACAGAGGAAATATGGAAACCCACAATTCTAGATTTAGGTTTACTGTGATGTAATTGTGAAAATCCCTTAAACTCTATGGGCCCCATATCTTTAAGTGCCAAAAGAGGGTTAGCTAGGAGATCTTCAATGTTCCTTTGTACATCATTTTACTTAAACATTTAAGAAATAAATTTAAGAGTCATTTGTCTTACAATGCATAATTTATTTTGCCATTTTAGCTTGTTTTTCAAATTCTCAAAATTCTACATCTTTTTAATAACCAAAGAAAAAATGTCCAAAATATAAATAACCAAGAAAAAAATGTCCAAAATATTTAAAAGTGTTGTTTTTATTTTATAAAAGTTTTCTGCCAATCTTGTACATTCTTCCTTCTGGAGAACTAGATGTTTTATCGATGTAATTTTTTTATTCAATACGTTTTTTAAAAAATTGAGATGGGATCTCATTGTATTGATGAGGTTGGTCTCAAACTCCCGGGCTCAAGTGATCCTCCCACCTCAGCCTCCCAAAGTTCTGGGATTACAGTCATGAGCCAGCATACCCAGACATTTTGTCCATATTTTAAATGATTTAATTGTTGTTGTTGCTATTGTTCAAATGGTCATAAATTAATTATTTGCTCTCTCTCTATATATATATACACACACACACAGAGCAAGAACAATTGGTCAGAATTTGTCAAAAAAAAAGAGAAGTACATAAAGACTAAGCAATTTAGTTTCTTGTGGTTTAGTAGGCAAATAATATTTGTAGACATTAACATCAAAAGCTACATTAGAATTTTAGCTCTAATACTTACCAACAATAAGTGATCTTAGGCAAATTACTTAACCAGTCTAAGCCTTAGCACTGTCATCTATAAAACAAGGGCAATAAAACTTATCTCTTAGAGGTTTTGTGATAATTTCCATTAAATAGTATATATAAATCTCTTGAAATGCCTGCTTCATAGTCTTAGGTCTATAAATAGCAAGTTATTAATATTATTGTTGTTATTATTGGATTGGAATATGGTAAAACAATACTTGGTTAGATTTCATGTGATTTACCTTCTGAATGATGTGGAAATATGTTAATGTGCAATATATAAAACATACATCACAGAAAACAACCAATACTGAGATTTGTATTTTGTTCTGACAAAATTTTATATCCAGGGCTGTTTTCACTTCCCATAATGTATTTTTAATTTTTTAAATTGTAATCCAGTATCTTAGTCAGTTTGGGCTGCTATAACAAATTAAATGGAGTAGTGGCTTAAACAATAGAAATTTATTTATCACAGTCTCTGGAGGCTGAAAGTCCCAGATCAGGGTGCCAGCATCATCAGCATGTGGTGAGGGCCCTCTTTCTGGCCTGCAAACAGCTGCCTTCTTGCTGTGTTTACATGATGGACAGCAGAAAGAGAAAGGAAGCAAGTTATCTAATGCCTCTCCTTATAAGGACACTAATCCCGTTATGAGGGCTCCACCTTTATGACCTAATTACCTCTCAGAGGCCCCATCTCCAAATACCATCACATTAGGGATTAGGGTTTCAACATGAATTTGAGAGGGATGCAAACATTCAGTCCACAGCATCTAGGTTTACCAGTTTTGTGTCCTTTCTTCAAATTAAAATTATGTTGAAGAGGAGACATTTTTAACAATTCAAATGATAAGCAGCACATGATATAGCAAAGGAGATTTTTTTGGCCTAATGTTTAGCAGCTTCATTTTATTGTTGAAACGTATCGCTACTACACACGCTTAAGGAATACAATGGTAGAAGAAACAGTGTATTTTATATCAAAAGGAAAATAGTGTAAGACTAAGTCATCTGATCTAAGTTTATAATGAAGGAATGTATTTAAAGATGTTTTCCTTTTCAGAAATAGTCATTTTTTTAGAGAATTAAAAAGATATCAAGAACATCTAATTAATAGTCATCTTAATGACAGATGACAGTGGAATTAAATGTGAAAAGCAAATTTGAAAGCATCTTAGTCTGTAAAACTACTTCATCTATAAAAAATAAACATTTGACACAACTCTCAAAGCAAAGTATCTGAGGGATTCTTTAAAGCTTCCAGTTTATCAAATTACTTTTCTTTTTTTTTGAAGGAAGTTTCACTCTGTTGCCCAGGGTGGAGTGCAGTGGCATGATCTCAGCTCACTGCAACCTCCGTCTCCCAGGTTCAAGTGATTCTGCCACCTTAACCTTCCAAGTAGCTGGGACTACTGGCTTGCGCCACCATGCCCGGCTAATTTTTTGTATTTTTTAGTAGAGATGGGATTTCAGCATGTTGACCTGGCTGATCTCAAACTCTGATCTCAAGTGATCCGCCTGCCTTGGCCTCCCAAAGTGCTGGGATTACAGGTGTGAACCACTGCACCTGGCCTATCAAATTACCTTTTAATAATTTTGTGGGCTGGGCAAGGTGGCTCATGCCTTTAATCCCAGCACTTTGGGAGGCCGAGGCAGGAGAATCATGAGGTCAGGAGACTGAGACCACCCTGGCCAACATGGTGAAGCCTCATCTCTACTAAAATACAAAAAAAATTAGCCAGGCGTGTGGTGCACATCTGTAGTCCCAGTTACTTGGGAGGCTGAGGCAGGAAAATCGCTTGAACCCAGAAGGTGGAGGTTGCTGCAAGCCGAGATCACACAACTGCACTCCAGCCTGGTGACAGAGCAAGACTCCATCTCAAAAAAAAAAAAAAAAAAAAAAAAGAAAAGAAAAAAAAATTGTGTATGTACCTCTGTGGTATTTGCTGGAAAATATCACCGGTTTGAGCAAAACCAGTTATTTCTAACTTTTAGTGAAAGCTGCATGTGTCACACAAATCTTTTCTGATATTACAAAGGCTAATAAACTCTCACTCAAAAGTATACTCCCAATGCAGTGGTGGGGTATGATTTACCACTTTATTAAATAAAGAAACAGAAGGTAAATGGATTATAAAGGTTAATGATGGAAATGACTACTCTCATCTCAAAAAGAATGGTTAGGTTGGGCATGGTGGCTCATGCCTGTAATTCCAGCACTTTGGAAGGCTGAGGCAGGAGGATTACTTGAACCCAGGAGTTCGAGACCGGCCTGGGCAATATAGTGAGACCTCATCTCTACAAAAAATTAGAAAATCAACCAAGTGTTGTTGATTGATTTTCTATAGTCACAGCTACGTGGGAGGCTTAGGTAGGAGGATCACTTGAGCCTGGGAGGTAAAGGTTGCAGTGAGCCAAGATTGTGCCACTGAACTTTAGTCTGGGAGACAGAGCACAACCCTATCTCAAAAAAAGAAAGAAAGAGAGAGAAATGCAGAGAGAGACAGAGACAGAGAGAGAGAAATAAAAAGAGAAAGAGAGAAAAAAGAAAAGGAAAGGAAAGAAGGAAGGAGAAAAGAAAAAAGAAAAGAGAAGAGAAAAGAAAAGAAAGAAGGAAAGGAAGGAGGGATGGAGGGAGGAAGGGGAGGGGTGGAGAGGGGAGGATTGTTGTTGGTTTAAAACATTACCAATTTGATGGCTGGGCACAGTGGCTCATGCCTGTAATCCCAATACTTTAGGAGGCTGAGGCAGATGGATTGCTTGAGCCCAGGAGTTTGAGACCAGCCTGGAGCAGCATAGTGAGACCTCATTTCTACTAAAAAAAAAAAAAAAAAAAATTCAAAATTTAACTGGATATGAAGGTACATGCCTGTAGTTCTAGCTACTCAGGAGGCTGAGGTAGGAGGATCATCTGAGCTTAGGAGTTCAAAGATGCAATGAGCTATGATTGCACTACTGTACTCCAGCTTGGGTAATGGAGTGAGACCCCATCTCTTAAAATATAATGAAGGAAGGAAGGAAGGAAGGAAGGAAGGAAGGAAGGAAGGAAGGAAGGAAGGAAAAAAAGAAAAAGAAAAAGAAAAAGAAAGAAAGAGAAAGAAAGAAAGGAGGGAAGGAGGGAAGAAGGGAGGAAGGGAGGAAGGAAAGGAAGGAAGGAAGGAAAGAAGGAAGGAAGGAAGGAAGGAAGGAAGGAAGGAAGGAAGGAAGGAAGGAAGGAAGGAAGGAAAAGATTAGAAACAAGCCTCAGAGTTCTTTCCCTGTCCCATCTGGAAAGCACATACTGGTCCAAAAAATTCATTATAATCTGCTTTCAGATTATCTCTACACTGATTTTGGAACATTTCTAAAATTCAGATGTCGTATTCAAATACATCTTGGGTTTTTGTTCAGTAATGACCAACATTTATTTCCCACAGAAAAATGGGGAAAACTTCACTTTAAACATTTGCCTTTCCTGTAATGAAGGTATACAAATGATTAGATATGAGAGTAACTTCTACTCATAGCTTTCCTCTTTCCCGAACAGAAGGAGAAAACCCTTATTTTCAAAGTACAGATATTGAATAATGTAAAGCTACATGATAGAGGGATGAGAAATTGACTAAGAGGTTTTTTTTTTTAAAAAAAAAAGTCAGTGTTTTTATATACATATAACACTTAAAAAGTTTTCAAATACTGAGTGCATTTAGTAAGATGAGGGCTGGGTGCAGTGGCTCATGCCTGTAATCCCAGCACTTTGGGAGGCTGAGGCAGGTGGATCACAAGGTCAGGAGTTCGAGACCAGCCTGACTAACATGCTGAAACCCTGTCTCTACTAAAAACAAACAAACAAAAAAATTAGCCGAATGTGGTGGCACACACCTGTAATCCCAGCTACTCAGGAGGCTGAGGCAGAATTGCTTGAGCCCGGGAGGCGGAGGTTGCAGTGAGCACAGATTGAGCCACTGCACTGCAGCCTGGATGACAGAGGGAGACCCTGTCTCAAAAAAAAAAAAAAAAAAAAAAAAAAAAAAATTTAGTGAGATGATTGTTACAATGGCATGCAATTAAATCATAATTAGGAAATCACAATTAGAAAATCACTGTAACCTTCATTGAACTATACTGATGCACAAGCCCCGTACCTATCAAATAATGAATGAAGACAAAATAAACAAGACATAATTCTTTCTCTCAAGAAGAATGAATGTTTGGGGGGATGACAGATGTGAACCTTCAATGCAAAACAGAACAGAGGTATGCATGTATCTCCTAATTTACTCTATGGTCTGGGAATGATTTAATCCAGAAATCAGGATACTCAAATTGTAGAAAATTAGGAAAACTACCATGGAACTAAACATTTAAGAAATGAGCTTGTTTATTAGCTCTGTAACATAATTATAGGAGAATATTAAATCCTCATATTCGTAGATAATTATCAGGCCTTATTTAGGTATCACCAGCTTTTTCTTATCCACCATTAGGAAATAAGAGGCTAATCAAGTCATAATTCATATTCTCAACCAATCCGCATCCACTCACCCCCATCTCCTTCTATAATAAAAAAGATAACAGTAGACTTCAATCCCTGAAAGTAAGCATAACCTTTCCTGTTATCCCTTCTTTACGACCTCCTATCTACCAACATTTACCTGTGAGGAGCCTGTAAAACTGTCTCCAGCTTCTCATCATACAAGTGTCTGGATGCAATGTTATCCCCTCTGCTATTTTAGGGTGAGAATATAATGAAGGATTATGCTCACTTTACTTGTTTCTTCAGTCAAAACTGGTTTGGTATTTACTTGCTGTGAGGATACCAGTAAACTAAGTGCTGAAAAGGAGAGCATGATTCAAATCTTTCGGTTGTTTAACTGTGGTTGAGGATATATTAAATAGCAGGATTCTTTTATTAAAAAAGGCAGGAATACATTAAGGAACAAAATGAATGACTAGATTAGAGCATAATACAAGTGTAAGTTTTATAAGTATTGTAGGTCAGAGAAGACCAGATAGAAGATGTAAGGACAAAAATAGGAATCTAAACATTATTTAAATTTAAAAAGAAAGTATGTTCTTCCTGGAAAGAATGTCAAAATATTTGTGTTATATTATGATGTAATTAGAGATAATCAAAATTATACTGAACTTGATTTAATCTTCTTTTGATTGAGAAAATACTTCAGGTTCTTGTAATGTTTCAGGATTATCCTTTAGGTATTGTGTCCTTGAAAGAAAAATGAGTAGAAAGGTGAGTATATTTTCCCACTAGGTCAGGCAGTTTATGTGACTAAGTCATACGTGAGACTGGGTAGCTTGTGGCACCAGCGCCAGTTAAACATGGAGTAAGTATACCTTTCCCTAACTCTTCCACTGTCAACTACAACATTGGACATAATACTTAAAGCAAATCTTGGAGTACCCTGTAAAGTACATAACAGCAGACCGGAGAGGAAATTCGAGGTTGGAGGATGACCCCATACAATAATAGGTCCCCTGGACTCCTCTTTTTTCCCCTGTATTTCCTGGCTTAGACTCATCTGCAGCCTGAATCTGGGAACTGTGCACCAAGCACGGACAAAAAAGCTCCAAGCAAACCCTTTCTCAGGCCAGAGGACAGATAAGCGGGGGTTAGGGGTATGGGATGAAACTCATTTACCTCTCCCAGCCTTTGAAAATGCAGTCCACTTTGGAGGTAGCAGTGGCAGCAGTTCCCCTGTTGACTGAAGAGAAATAAAGAGAAAATACAAATTATTAACATCAAGAATGAAACAGGGTATCACTACAGAACCATGGGCATTAAAAGGAAAATAACAAAATACTACAAACAAGTCTATGCACATACATTTAATGAACTAGATAAAATGAACTAAGTGCTTGAAGGACACGTACCTTTAAAAGTGATTGAACAGACAATAAGGAATGTTGGGGAAGATGTGGAGAAATTGGAATCCTCTTACACTGCTGGTGGGAATACAAAATAGTACAGCTTCTTTGGAAAACGGTCAGACTGTTTTTAAACAGTTAAACATATGTGTTACTATCTGACCCAGCAATTCAATTCCTATCTGTATACCTAAGAGAGATAAAAACATACGCCCACACAAAAACTTACACATGCGTACCTATAGCAGCATTATTAATAGCCCTAAAGTGAAGACAACCCAAATGGTCACCAACTGATGAATGGATAAACAAAATATAGTGTATCTATACAACAGAATGTAACTGCCAATTTAAGAAATGAAGTACTCATAGATACTACATAATAGTACTGATACATACTATATAATAAAATATGATACATACTACATTATTCCAAGTATAATAATACTTGGAAACATTATACTAAGGAAAGAAGCCAGTCAAACACTACATATTATATGATCCCACTAATATAAAATGTTATTTCATAGCAGACAGCAATAGGAAAATATACAAGCACCAAAAGCAGATTACTGGTTGCCTAGAGGGACTGGGGACTTTTGAGAGTGATGGCTAAAGGGTGCAGAGTTTCTTTTTGGGGTGATAAACATATTCTTAAATTGATTGTGGTGACAGATACACAACTTTGTGAATATAGCAAAACACAATGAATTGTACACTTTAAAGGGTGACTCGCATGGTGTGTAAATTATATCTTAAAGCTGTCAAAAAAGTCACTGAAGAAGATAGAGACGTATTGAATGTCCTATATCTGTTGCAGATAGTAAATTGGTAGTTTAAAATCTTTCAAGAGATAAGACTCCAGGCCTGGACAGTTTCCCTGGTGAATTCTCCTAAACATTGCCTCATGTAAGGAATTACATTAAATATAATTTCAAAAAATTAAAATGATGGAACACTTCTAAACTCATTTCAGTAGCCCAGTAGTACACAAAGGATCAAACGAAACAAAGGCATTAGAAGAAAACAAAACTACAGACCAGTATCTCTAATGAACATAGATGCAAAAACCTGCAACAAAATATTAGGAAATCTGACCCAGCAATACAGAATAATAACTGTAAAGCCAAGTACAGTTTATCTCAAGGATGCAAAGAGCATTCAAAATTCAAAAATTAATTATTGTAACCCACCATATTAATAAACTAAAAAAGGAAAATCAAATGATTATATCAATGCAGAGAAAAGCATTCAACGAAGTTCTGATTTTATTCATAATAAAAATTCTCTATACATTAGAAATAGAAAGGGATTTTCCTAATTCGATAAAAGGCATTGGCAAAAACCCCCAAAGCTAACATCATTCTTAACAGTACAAGAATGAATGCTTTCTTCCTAACAATAGGGACAAGACAAGGCTAGTTATTTCACTGCTCCTTTTGAACATCACATTAAAGGTTCTAGTCAGTGCAATAAGGCAAAAGAAAGATAAAAGGCGTATATATTGAAAAGGAAAAAATAAAATTTTTCTATGTGCAGATGACATGATTGTGAATTCCAAAGAACTATTGTATTTCTATATGCTAGCAATGAACAATTGGAAACCAAAATTATAAAAGAATACCAGTTACCAAAACTTCAAAAATTGATATACATAAATATAAATCTTAAAAACAGTGCTGTACCTATATGTTGCTAGAAACTACAAAATGCTAGTCCAAGAAGTTAAAGAAGACCTTAAAACAATGGAGCGATGTGTCATGTTCCATTATTGGAATAAACTCAATATGATGATGATATCAATTCTTCCTAAGCTGTTCTATAAACTTGTTACAAGTCAAAATCCTAGCAGATTTTTTTCCAGCTATATATAAACTGATTCTAAAGAAAAAATTACAAAAATACATTTATATGGAAAGACAAAGGAACCAGAATAGCAAAAAAAAAGAAAAAACGGCAAACAAAGTTGGAGCATCCACTGTACCTGATTTTGAGACTTACACCATAAAACTATAGTAATTAAGAGTGATATTTGCAAAAGAGTAGACACATAGATCAATGAGGTAGTTGGAAAGTTCAGAAATCAAGCAATTCTTGATGGAAATGCCAAGATAATTCAGTGGAGAAAGACTAGCCTTTTCATCAAGTGATGCTGGTACAATTAGACATTGAACCTCATTCTATGCCTTACATCATATACAAAAAATAACTCAAATTAGATAACAGCTTTAAGTTACAGTAGAAAACTATTAAAATACAGGATAAAGTTTTGTGACTTTGGTTTGGCATTGTTAGATACAACACCAAGTAATGACATAACGACATAAAAAGTTATATTTTGATTTCATCAGAAGTTAAAAAAAATCCTCTGTGAAAGACATTGTTAAAAGAGTGAAAAGTCATAGAGTGGGAAAGAATATTTGCATATCGTATCATAATCCTCAAAAATACTGCATCTGGAATATATGAAAGAGTGTAAAATTCAAAATAAAGAGTTTACTATTCCATAGCAAATAAAAAATAACAGAAATTACAATAAATTAAAAGGGATCTCCTATTTTATGTTTGTAAGGGCTACTGACATATTGTTCTCAAGGGTTAGAGAGAAACATCATGCATGGAGGGTTTATAATGTATCGAAGGTACTGCTAGGTGATTTGCATTTGCCATTACATTTAATCCTGATAACAGCCCTATGAGCATAATGTTATTTTCATTTTAAAGACTTGGATAAAATAATTTTCCCAGTGTAACCCAGTTAAATGGTAGATCCATGAAATAGTGGCTTCCTAACATAAAATGGGCATGCTACCAAAATTGGCATAAACACAGAGGCCACAGAGTACCCTTAAATGAGAGTTTCTTACACATACTAGTACTCAGTAACAAGCCCTCAATTAGTTAAGTTGCATCTCTTTTAAATCATGTATCTACTTAACCAAATTTACTTTGTCATGACTCTCAGGTGTGTTTGATGATAAACTCCACCTGAGAATTAAGCCTGTCTAGTATGTGTATTCCTGCCTGGCCTAGCTGAATAGTTGATTATCCTTTAAAAATAATATTAGTTGCAGATATCTGAGGCTATCTTTCTGGTAATTCTAAGTTAGGACTGGTAAGTGTAGATCATGATGATCCTTTGAATCCCAGTACACTAGAACTAACATTTTTATAAACATGCTTTCTATTTCAGTGTTTTTTAATTCAACAAATATTATTATGCATCAGGCACTATGCTGGGTGGTGAGATGCTATGACGTACAAAGTATGTTTTCTTTAGGAGTTCACAGTTAGTTTGGGAAGAGAGAGCCCATAGTGACAGACACAGAGTAATGGGTGTCTAAGTCCTATTGGAATAAGGTCTAGAATGACTTCCCAGGACACGTGAAGTGAAAGCCTAAATCCAAAAAGTTTGAGGACATTACACAAGGGAAGAGGATGGCAAAAATAGGAGGCGTTTTCAATGATCCACTTACTCTAAAAGACAGATTCTCAACTACTTCTAAATATTTTGTTGCAAATAGATGACCCACCCTTAAACTCAGGTTTCTTTGAGCCTGATAACTCTTTAGTTATCATAATTCAGATTTTCAACTGCTTTTGAACACATTTTTGATTTCTCAAGATAGTTCAGAACAATGTGCTTTATGGGACAGAAGGAAGCAGAGCTTGATACCTTGATGTTTCAAGAGCCGATTGCAAGTTTCTTTTTTAGACACAGACTACCAAGGGACTCTCTCTCTTTCTTTTTTTTTTTAACTGTTCACAGAATTTTTCTTTCTTTTCTTTTTTTTTTAGGGAGTCTCACTCTGTTGCCCAGGCTGGAGGGCAATGGTATGATCTCAGCTCACTGCAACCTCTGCGTCCCAGGTTCAAGTGATTCTCCCTGCTTCAGCCTCTCGAGTAGCTGGGATTACAGGCACCCACCACCACACTCAGCTAATTTTTTGTGTCTTTAGTAGAGATGGAGTTTCGCCATGTTGGCCAGGTTGGTCTTGACCTCCTGGTGTCAGGCAATCTGCCCTCCTCGGCCTCCCATAGTGCTGGGATTACAGGCGTGAGCCACTGCGCCTGGCCATGTTCACAGAATGTTTACAGATGTCACAGATACTCCCATATGGATGATTATTTTTCCTCACTATTCATATTTTGAGATTTTGTATGTTTTAATTCCTTGTTTTTTTTTTTACTCTCACTAATCCATAGCAAAACAAAGAGCCTCCTCAAATATTCTAAACCTAGTTGTCATCTCCCTAGATTTACCTCAGCGATCCCTTTCCCCTGTTACAAAAACAATCCCTACGTTGCTTAATCTTCAGTTCCTCCTTCCTGATTTTTTTCTACATCAACTCCTAAAATCCAGAGGGAAACAAAATGAAACAAATTGGCTATCTTAACTTTTGTTTGGTTGCTCCCCTAGCAGGCTGAGTGGGCAGACTCAGACCAGCTGTCTGTCCTAATTTATGTGGATAACTTTACTTCCATGTTCTTTCTGCTTGGCAGAAACACACGTCACACTAGTTCATTTTTCTTGAGGTTCTCCCTCAGGCAAAAGCTATGACTTGATTCTCTGGATATGAAAAATACAAAAACAAGACAACAATATTTTATTTTTGTGCATACCAACAGATGTCTGCCTCAACACAGTGAGCTGCGCATCCAACAGGGTAAGAAAGATGTACAAACATAGCCTTTTAAAAATATGTATTTGAGCCTACTGAATTTACAATTGTGCCCATTTTTGTAGGCCCTGCAACAGTCACTGGTTTTATAATGGAAATGAATCTGATACTGTAGCAATGAAAATTAGGAAAGTACCAAACAATATATATCATGAGTCTATTCTATTTTAATAGATTTTGTTCCAAACATTAAAATGCTTTACTGAGGAATTTTAATGAACTTGGTAAGTTTTCAGAGCATATTATAAAGGGACAAAAGTAGGACACAAAATAGAGAAGCATATATATCATTTAAAGACAAAACCAGCTACCGTTAAAAGCAGTATTTATTTTTGATGAAATATATCATACATGAAAGATTACATAATGATAATAAAATAATTACCCATTTACCTGTGGCTCAGCTTGAGAAATAAAACTTTTTTCATTTTTGGAAGCCCCTTTAGTGCCCCTCCTTCATGGCCTCCTCCTCCTGCTTCACCACAGTCTACCTCCTCAAGATAACCACTAATGAGTGCTTTTATTTGTTTGTTTATTATTTCTTTTCTTTTAAAAATAGTTTCACCAGATAAGAATGTAGTGCATAATATATAGTGTAGCTCTACATTTTTGAAACTTATAAAATGGAATTATATTGTTACGTATCTATACGTGGCTTGCTTCTCGCTTTTCATTTCATCCCTTTCTTCAGAGTTAAAACAACCCAATGGCACCTTGAGAAGTGAGAGTCTCTGTGCCAATTAGGGGAATTTCATGATAGGATTATTGGCCACATTTAATGACACAATTTATTATACAGCCCCTTGTCACTCCAAAGTATACAATGGTGTTAGGCTAGATGGGTTTAGGTGAGTTCAAGGCCCTATCGCAATGCAGTGCTGGGAACCACTGTTTTCCTTCATCTTTCAGACCCTATTTGTTGTTTTTGCTTCCTACTGCTAGTCCTCTTCCTCTGTTAAGAATGTTCGTGCAAAACTATCTCTATCTTCGTTTAAGATTTGGTTCCTCCTATCTCTACCAATTTGTCATACACGTTTGTCTATGTTTTGATCACAATTGTTCATTGTGTATGCTCCTTCCTCACTGCCTGTAAATCAATTTATGAAACGAGATACAAGGAGGGAGTGCAGCCCCAAAGAGCCCATGTATATCTGAGTCTTCAGTCTAACTATGCTGGGGCCTTGTTACCTACTAAGTATAATGAAATAACCCTTCCATTTGATACCTTCTTGCTTGCTTGCTTGTTGAAATTCTACTCTTTAAAAACGCATCCAAGTGGCCTCTGCTCTAGGAATCCATCTTAACTAAGTAGAATGAAATCCTCCCTCTTTAGTGCTTCCCCCTTTCATTCTGGCATATAGCACTTACTTCATGATACTTAAAATTATTATTATTATTATTATATATCATCACCTCCTAGACAGTAAAAATAAAGTTTGAATACATGTGAAATTGATATACTTAATGGCATATAATAGATAGTCACTAAACATTTGCTAATTTGAACTACATTTGTGTTATTTGTACTATAAAATAATTTAGATTTTCAGACCTCTTTTTGTGCAGAATTGTATATGAGAGATCTTTAAGATTACATGATTGCTCAGGAATCAGATTGTCTACATTCAAATACCAAGTTTATTCTGATACCGTAGACAAGTTATTTATTTATTTATTTTTTTGAGACGGAGTCTTGCTCTGTCGCCCGGCCTGGAGTGCAGTGGCCGGATCTCAGCTCACTGCAAGCTCCGCCTCTCGGGTTTACGCCATTCTCCTGCCTCAGCCTCCGTTACCTCGCCGCCACCTCGCCCGGCTAGTTTTTTGCATTTTTAGTAGAGACCGTGTTAGCCAGGATGGTCTCGATCTCCTGACCTCGTGATCCGTCCGTCTCGGCCTCCCAAAGTGCTGGGATTACAGGCTTGAGCCACCGCGCCCGGCCCTAACAAGTTATTTAACTTCTCTCAGCCCCAGTCTTCTCATCTGAAAAATTAGAGGAAATACAGCAGCCTCATTGGTTGTTGTAATAACCTTGTACACATTGAATGAAATAGCAGAGCACTTGACACATAGTAAATTCTCCATACACAATAACTGACACTGGAGTGGTCATGATTATTGTATCCTTAGAAAGATTAATTTTTAGATGTGTGCCCTGAAGCAGAATGAGTTGTAGAAGCATGATTCACTGAATTCTGCCATAAATGGGAAATGAGATTGTTGGATCTGTGCACAAAATTACAGACTTTTGTTTTTGTTTTATTTTCAAAGAAAATAATGATCTTTCCGAAGAATCTGGTATAGTATATTGATTTATGTTTACTAGGAAATCACTAAAGAATGGCTGTTTACTATCAAGTTATCAGAAGATGGTTATTTAAAGACTATTTGGTGTTTAACAAAGCTCTTGGATCTTTCCCGTAGGATCTGGAGGAGTCCTTCTGTGGATAGACAAGGCTTTGTTTGCCTTTACAGTACACTAAGTAAAACCCCAAAAGGGGATGTGTAAATAGTGTAAAATTCAGGATACTCAAAGACCAAACTCATCCCTCCAACTTGTGTTTAATATGTAAATAAACCATTCAGCTACTGGAATCTCTTGAGATGACATTGATTCTGTCATGTGTTGCCCTGAAATAAGAGGAAAATAAGCATTTTTCCAATTGACCCCTCAGCAGTTTCTTCAGGCATGTTTTCTTAGGAGTCCCTTTCCAATTTCCCATCATTTTTCAATAAGATGTGGGCATTTCTTCCCCTATTTTTTTTTTTTTTTATGGAGTTACGTTTTGATTTATTTTGTGTTTATTGACTACAGAGTCAGGAAATGTATCTCTTGTCCTTACTCAGATAAATTCGTTCAACATTCTATTTTTGATTGGGAAGAGAACATATTTCTAAGCTTTGCTTCTTGTTTGTGGACAAATGCTAAGAAGTATAATCAAAATTTCTCTTTCTCAGAGTAAATTGAATGCTTCTATCATTTGCCTAGGTAGTGACAGCAAAAAGCAAGCTCCCTTTCCTTTTTCTGTCCTGAATTCTTCCTCTAAGATTCTTGCCTCCAGGTATAGTCTTACATTTCTTTCAGTGGGGTAGCCCAGAATGTTCACAGAAGAACCAATTAAGACATTTTGAAGTATTTAACAAAAGAGGATATTGCAGTTACTTGGACAGCAGATTCTCAACAAAATACTCAAGTTATGCCTGCTATCTAGAACAATATATACTAAAATCACAGAATAATCCTTTACGCTGAATGATATAACTTCATATCACCAATGTCTTACATTGCTTTAATAGAAGAAATGTGATTCCTATGCAGTTGAAGAGTATTAGTAATTGTCCACTCATTTGTTTTTCTTTGACTCTGTAAACTGCCTCTAAGGGAAACTGCAGGATCAAAGCCATTGGTGATGGGGTAACTGAAAAGCTGGGTATGTGATATTCTGAAGAGTAAATGAAGAGTACATTTGCTTTCATTAGTTTTGATTAAGCCATTTAATTGTGAAGTTGCAGTTTAAAAAATGTACTTATGACCATAAAAACACCTTATTTCAACATTCTTGTATGAAAAAAACCCTCAAACTTGTTTCTGCACATGTCATACTCTCTGGATTTTGAATCCCTTTGGATAACTTTCTCATGGAAATGATTGCTTTTAAAGACCATCCTGATAATTAAATTTTCTTAAGATTGCAACTGTTGCAAAACAGAAAAGTTAGCACATTTGTGAAATTTGTGAATGGCTTTGGAAAGAATAACCTGGCTTTTCTTTTCCTTCATGAGCCAGTCTCTGATCACTCTTTTTTTCCCCAGGTATTTTGTTAATCATTGTTGCCTATTAATATTTCAACAAAGTTCTCAGTTTGAAACAATACTCATATGTGGGTTTTTGTGGGTCAGAAATCCAGGCATGGCTTATTGTGTCCTCTGATTGGAGTCTTAGAAAGCAATCAAGGTGTCAGGCAGGGCTGTGGATTCATCTGAGGCTTTTTCAAGCTCATTCAGGTTGTTGGCAGAATTCAGTTCCCTGTGGTTGTAGGAGTGAGGGCTTCAGTTTCTTCTTTGTATCTGCCCAAAGCCACTGTCAGCTCCTAGACGCTGGCCACGGTTTTTGCTGTATGATTTTCCCAAAAATGTTGTTTGTCTTCTCAATGTCAGCAAGGAAGAGAGAGACTCTATCAGGACAAGAAATATAATCTTATGTAACTAATTGTGAAGTAACGAACATGTAATCAAATATATCCCATCAACTTTTCCATTTTCTGTTTGTTAGAAACAAATCACAAACTCGGGAAAGCAGGGGTCATGGTGGCCACCTTAAAGGACTGTCTGACATCTGACACATCAGAGAAACATTTAGAATAGTTACAATAAAATGCATGCCTGAATCTTATGCCTAAACCTTAAATCCCCTGTTACCAGTAGAAGCACCAGGAAATTTTGTTATTTGAGCAGCCAATACATGGTCTAATCATAAAGGTAGTTATATGATTGTAAACTTATTAAATATTCTATTCAAGTCAGATTCTGGTAGATTATATTGCATCATCAACAAGTGGACACTTGTTGAGTACATGCTACAGACTATAATGGTGTAGGAGGCAAGACTGATTGTAAACTAGCTTATTTTCCTTGTGAAAATGTATGTCTCTTTTTATATATGAATTTAAAAGTAAACTTGATTCTTTCTCAGCTTGAAACCACAATTTACTATTAAGTTGACCCAAGTGAAATGACTGATATTCAACTTTTTTGACCTACAAGATAATTTCATATGATTCAACCTGATAGTTTCCCTGTATTGTTTTATACATTCCAGAAAGAATGCTAAATTGTATATACATTATCACATTCATTCCCACAACCATACTATGCAGTACATGGAAAAATATGCATTGTACAGATGAGGAAATAGAGTCTCAGTGGGATTATGTGACTTGATTATATTTAAGCTAATAATCAGCTAATTATATTATAGGGTTGATAGCAAAATGCAAATCTGCTGCTCAAAGCTTGTTCTTTTAGCCACTATTCTGAGACTGATAACATCAGTTTTATCTAAGAGGAAGTATTGTGTTTCATTTTTGCAAGACTGAAGAAAGAGTAGATAGGAAGAGAAGAGGCTTACGAGTCAGGATTCCTTTCTGAATCTGATGCCAGCCTGATTGTCTTTCATGATTTGGTATTCTTAGCATTCTAAAGATTGTTTTTTGTCTTTGTCATTCTGTAGTCTCACTAAGATGTGTCTAAGTGTGGATTCATTTTTATTTGTACTATTTTGGAGGTATATATTATTGCCTCCTGTCTGTGAACTCATATCTCTAACAAGTTTCAGAAAGTTCCTAGCTATTTTCTATTCAAATATGGCATTTATTCTATTCTCTCGATTCTCTCGTCCTGAGCATCTGAAAGTATACATGCTGGATAGTCTCATTCTATCCACCATATTCTTTTCAGGTTTATGTATTTCCAGGCCTTTGTTTCACTGTACTGTAATCCAGATAATTTCTGTATATAACTTTTCCAATTCACTAATCTTCTCTTCAGTTGTGTATGATATGATGATTCATTCATTTGTTAACATTTTTTTACACATATGTATTTCTTCAATTTTAGATGTTTGGTAGATTCTTGCTGTTTACTTTTTTTTTTTTTTTTTTTTCTTTTGAGATAGGGTCTCACTCTGTCACCCAGGCAAGAACACAGTGGCAGGATCACAGCTCACTGTGGCCTCTACCTTCTGGGCTTAAGCAATCCTCCTACCTAAGCCTCCTGAGTAGTTGGAACCACAAATGTGGCCACCATACCTGACTTATTTTTAAAATTTGTTGTAGAGATGGATGTAGATATGGACTCTCACAAAAAAATGTTGCCCCAGCTGGCCTCAAACAGTCCTCCCGCCTTGGCCTCCCAAAGTGCTTGGATTATAGGTGTGAGCCATGGCATCCAGCCTGTTTGACTTTTAATAAGACATAAGCCTTCCTTTAACTTCAATCTTTTCATAAATAAAATGGAAATATGGAAATTGTTGCTACCTCAGAAAATCACTGGAGAATTAAATCATTTAATATATTGAAACTCTTATAAACTGGCCCATAGGAAATGACATATATATTTTTTCTACTATTTATTGAATTTGCCTGAGGATTATTTTTGTTTTCTGATTTTGTGATTCCATATCTCTATCTATATCTATAGACAAAGAGAAATACTGTGTTAGATCACTCTAGTACATGAATTTTTCGGGATCTAAATCTGATATTTGTTGTTGGATGCTTTTTGTGGGGCATTATTTTTTTTTCTAGAGATTTATATTCACATCTGCAGATCTCAGACCACTTTAGCCTCATTCCAGGGTCCCAAGTATAATCAAGATTCTTAGTCTCTTTCACCTCAGTTTTTCTACTCCTTAAGTCTAGATGCCCAATGTCTTTCACACTTGGTTACAACTCTTTCCCCAACCTAACACCTTCAATGAGTTTCTTTACTTACCGAGAGCCCAGACATGTGATAAAAATAATGTTTTATGTAAGTTATTAGGTAATTAAGTTATTAGCATCAAGTGATTAGAATTGTCTATCCCACCATACAGCTGCAAGCAAAAGTCTCTAATCTAGTCATTACTGATCATACACAATTATGTTGGGAGAGCAGTTACCAAACGAGTGTTTCTAATTGTTATAAATATACTTACTATTTGGCCAGATGTGGTGGCTCACACCTGTAATCCCAGCATTTTGGGAGGCCAAGGCAGGCTGATCACGAGGTCAAAAGATTAAGACCATCAAGGTCAACATGGTGAAACCCCGTCTCTACTAAAAATAAAAAAATTAGCCGGGCATGGTGGCACGTGCCTGTAGACCCAGCTACTCGAGAGGCTGAGGCAGGAGAATTGCTTGAACCCTGGAGGCAGAGGTTGCAGTGAGCTGAGATCATGCCACTGCGCTCCAGCCTGGTGACAGGGCAAGACTCCATCTCAATATATATATATATGTATACTTACTATTCAATTTAATTTGCTATATTGAAAATTAAATTGAGGATGTATTCTACATTCTTTCTAACATGAGGACAGAAGGCGATGGTTTCCAACTAAGTATTCTTTTTCTTTTTTTTTTTTTTTTTGAGACAGAGTCTCTCTCTGTCACCCAGGCTGGAGTGCAGTGATACGAT
>NW_016806443.1:1313774-1343962 GCF_001698545.2 Rhinopithecus bieti
TTTTGAGACAGAGTCTCTCTCTGTCACCCAGGCTGGAGTGCAGTGATACGATCTTGGCTCACTGCAACCTCTGCCTCCCAAGTTCAAGCAATTCTCCTGTCTCAGCCTCCCCAGTAGCTGGGACTACAGGTGCATACCACCACACTAATTTTTGTATTTTTAGTAGAGACAGGCTTTCACCATACTGGTCAGGCTGGTCTCAAACTCCTGACCTCAGGTGATCCACCCGCCTTGTCCTCCCAAAGTGCTGGGATTACAGGTGTGAGCCACCACGCCATTATTTCAGATGTGGGATATTTTAAGATGATTCAGAAACTTTCTGCTGCTTTCAAAAATGTATGCATAGCTTGTCATTATAAAGAGGGATTTTCAAAAATTATTTTGCTATTTCATGAAGAACTCAACCAAATAATTCTTACCCAAGTGAAATAACACCTTTATTCTTTAAAATCATACTGAATTCCCGAGTTTCCACCTTCTTTGAGTACAGTTATTCTCAGAAATAAATTGTTTACATTTATTTAGAGAAAAAAATTAAAACCCTTTAGAGTCTTGAAAATTGTTTCAAACTGCCATCTCTACTGTAATTCCCTTCAGAATGAAATGGTAGAATAGTGACACAGAGGAGCAGAGTCCATCAGTCATTCACACTGCTTGATTTAATGCTGGTCATCAAAGTCAATATGGAAATGAGCACTTTAATGTTTGAAACCTTTGTTTAATATTTTTCAGAAGAAACATGGCTTTGGGTTTTTTTATGATGTTATACATTTTCCAGAAGCCATTTACCAGTTCTACTGCAATGGGCCAAATTTGCTATAAACTACATTCTAGCCTTTATTGTGTCTCCTGGCATCTTTCTTTGTTCCTATCACATATTGTTGTTTAGTGACAATATTATCTTAATACAGCATTTGTAGTTCAGAATGCCAGCAAAATTTCTATGCCTGAAAATATAAAGACTATGCCATATATATATTTTTTAATGTACGAAAACCTTTACTAAAGAGAAGTCTTGCTCCTCTCTTTCCTTAGTTTCACTCTCCTCTATTTTGAAATTGACCTGTGGTTTAGCTTTTTAATATGTTTCCTTAATTATTAAATTAAATATAGTTAATGAAGGACTAGAACTTTTGTATACCATTAGGTTCCAGAAAGGAAACATTTTTTGCTTTATACTTGTGGGCAAGAAAGCATTCATGTTTGGATTTGTATACACTGGGGATGCTAGAACCAGGAAGGCAGGAATATCATGAGGCCGTGGTTATACCAACTGGCTTTCTAAATCAGATGCCTCTATTGCCAGTACCATTGGTCAGTTTTTCTGAAGGATGTTTCCTTCTACAGAAATCATTAACTTTCAGAAAGAGACTGAGTTTGGGACCATACAGAGAAGACTTTAGATCATAAGGGTAGCGGTATCTAATTTAGGTTTATTTAAGTAAACAGTGGCAGGAATTTCAATTTTTTTGATTTTTTATATTAGAAACATACAAAAATACACACTACAGGCTGGGCACGGTGGTTCATGCCTATAATCCCAGCACTTTGGTTGGCCAAGGCCGGCAGATCACCTGAGGTTAGACGTTCGAGACCAGCCTGGCCAACATGGCGAAACCTTATCCCTACTAAAAGTACAAAAATGAGCCGGGCGTGGTGGCACATGCCTGTAATCCCAGCTACTCAGGGGGCCGAGGCGGGAGAATCACTTGAACCTGGGAGGCGGAGGTTGCAGTGAGCTGAGATCGTGCCACTGCACTCCAGCCTGGGCAGCAAGAGCAAGACTCTTTCTCAGAAAACAACAACAACAACAACAACAAAGCCACACACACACACACACAAAACACAATACGTTCAATTTTTTTTTTTTTTGACAGAGTCTCACCCTGTCCCCACGCTGGAGTGCAATGGAGTGACCTCGGCTCACTACAACCTCCACCTCCGGAGTTCAAGCGATTCTCCTGCCTCAGCCTCCCGAGTAGCTGGGATTACAGGCAACCGCCACCACGTCCGGCTAATTTTTGTACTTTTAGTAGAGACAGGGTTTCACCATGTTGGTCAGGCTGGTCTCAAACTCCTGACCTCAGGTGATCCGCTGGCCTCAGCCTCCCAAAGTGCTGGGATTACAGGCATGAGCCACTGTGCTCGGCCTACAATCAATTTTATAGAGACTTAGAGGAAGAGTAAAAATTACAGAATTTGCAGATTGAGAGGGCTTGTCTTTTTAAATTGATTTAATTGACAAATAATAATTGCACATACTTATGAGTACATAGTGATGACTTGATACATATAATGCATAGTGATGCACAGAGTAATTAGCATATCCATCAACTCAAAGATTTATCATTTCTTTGTGTTGGGAACATTCAATATCCACCTTCTAGCTATTTGAAACTATATATTATTGTTAACTAGAGTCATCCTAGAGTGGTGTAGAGCACTAGAACTTACTCCTCCTATCTAGCTGGAATTTTGTATCTTCTAATAAATCTCTCCCTATCACTCCCTTCCCCTGACCCTTCCCAGCCCCAGTATCCTCTGTTCTTTTACTTCTATGATATCAACATTTTTTTTTTTAACTTTCACATTTGAGTAAGAAAGTGTAGTGTTTAACTTTTTGTTCCTGGCTTATTTCATGCAGCATAATGTCCTAGACCTCCAGTTCTATCCACGTTGCTGTGAAAGACAGGATTTCATTCTTTTTATGGCTAAATAGTATTCCATTGTGTATACGTGTCACATTTTCTTTATTCATTCATCTGTTGTTAGACACCTAGGTTGATTTCATGTCTTGCCTATTGTGATAAATGCCACAATAAACATGAGAGTGCAGGTGTCTCTTTGATATAATGATTTAATTTCTTTTGGATAACTTACCAGTACCAGGATTGCTGGATCGTATTGTGGTTCTATTTGTAGCTTTTTGAGGAACTTCTATACTCTTCTCCATAGTGACTGTACTAGTTTACATTCCCACCAACAGTGTGTGAGTTCCTTTTTCTCCATATTGAGAGGGCTTGTCAATGTGCCAGAGACTTTAAACTCTGCCAATGACTGGTTTTGCATCTTTAGGCCAAGTGCTTAAACTTTCTGAACATTAGTATTCATATTTGTGAAATGGTGACCTTATGTTATATTTGTTGTGAGAATTAAATAAAATAAAACAATGAAAAGATAGTGCCTTTTGCACTAAGCACATAGTTTTCAATCAGCAAATATTTCAAATAATTCTTTACATATAGTGATCATTGAACAAATAATATGACAAAGTAACATCTTCCAAAAATTATTGAATATTAAGGAATAAATTCAGAATATTGAAGAAGAGAAATCCTGTGATGTAGCTTATATCACAACGGTACCTAAAGTAGTCCATTCCTCTTGGAGAATACATGAAGGAATTAGTGAATTATATGACCGATATTTTTAGCACAAAACTAATTTCTTTCCTTACACAGATATGTTTATAATGAATGTTATATGACAAGCTCTCCTTTATTGACAATAATAGTAAGCAATTGATATTTCATATGTTCTATGCAATATTGTTTTCTAAAATCTTATTGACTATGTAGAAGATAATGATATGTGTGTACAAAGAATGTTTTCTCTATCCTTCCTCATTTTTACTTTAATTATAAATTTAAACCATCTAGAAATTTCATAAGTTTAAATATGTGTGATTTGGAATGCTATCATTTGTAAATACACACAGTTTTCTAAATGAATAAATGGATGTATTTTTCGTGTCCTCAATTATCTATTCATTTACTGTTCTTTATGAAGTTCCTGATATGTGCCAGGCATTTTGTTGGGCTCTGAGGAAACAGTGATGATGACATGATCCCAGCATTTAAAGCCAGCACATTTTACTGACATAGTCAAGAAACTTGGTTGAACACTAAATGCTAAACACAGTTTAGACTATTAAAGTTCATTGCAAAAAAGAAGTGTAATTTTCTAAGACCTAGATGAGGACTAACACATGCAACTAAGAATCAGAAACAATTGAATTAGAATTAGAATATTGAAATCTGTATGATCTTGGGTAAGTTATAAACCATCTTTGTATCTCAAACTCATTATCTGTAAAATAATTTGTTTTCAAAAATTATATGTATATGTACTATATATATGTATATATATATACACACATAATGATGCCTACTTCATGAATGTGGTATGAGTATTAATCTTCCTGCTGTGGTTTCTGAAGACTGTCTATCCCATTTCCATATATTGTTCCCCCTCTGAGGATAATACCCAGAGAATAATACGAACAGTGGAAAGCAGCCCCTTAACCAGGACACAGACTCAACGGCCATCCCCAAATTTCTCTCAAATTAGGTTCATTTAACCATGCATCACTTCAAAAACCAATATGAAAAGGTAAAGGCAAAAGTAATGATGCATTTTAATGTCTGTGTGTTTACATCTGTTTTCTTATATTTTATTCTGTGACTCAGGAAGATAACCCCAAACAATTGTGCATAAAGAAAAATCTAGACGTTCAATTTACTATGTCCATTATTTCTGCCAACTTTAATAATAACTACTGATGAGCCACACATTTAAGATATACAGCCTAGGAGGCATATGTATATCCAATTAGTCCTATTTCTTCTTAGAACTAAAAATACTCTTTTATTTGTAGTTTTAATAGCTTAATTTTGCTGATGTTATAATTTGAAATGAGCTGAGTCAAAGTAGCCTCTGACACCAAAAGATACCAGGTTTTGCTTTCACTGAATTTATTTAAGTCCCTTATTATCTCAAGTTACAGCATGGCAAAGATACCATTTTATTTGCATTTAGTAAACTTTCAGAATGTGTGCAGTTTTGATAGCTTATAATTTACTAGAATGAGGGCATAAAGAAATTTGATGGTTGCTAAGATGTTTATGGTTTCTTGAAAAGAGATTGGTTTTATCATCTTGTTTTATCTTCTTTTAACTCATCCATGAGAATATTTCACTCTCAGAAAATCATCCCTGACAATCACTATGAAAGGAAGTAAGACTCTTAGGATGATGATAGTTCATGGCCCTTAATCTATATCCACTTACCCATTATAAAGACATTTGGAGTCTGTTTCAATGTTAGACAGAGGTATGTTTCTTAATCTGATTCCATTTAGCATAATGCTAACTTCTAAAATTATATTAAAAATACATTATAGAGACAGGAGCATAATTTTTACTAAATATTGAGTCTGCAGATCTGAGTTCAAATTATACCTAAAATAAAAATAATGTTACCTTTGGATATTACTTCACCTTTTTTCCCCCACAGTTCTTCTGTTAAATTAACAGATAAACTACCCCTGTTAATTTATCTATTAAACAGGGGTAGGAATATCTCATCTGTATATCTCTCAGGATGGTTATAAAAATTAAATCTAATAATGTATTTAAAATTTCTCATCAAATGATAAATATGGGATACTTAAAACAATATCTTTAATATTATTTCATGTATTGAAATATGAATAACCATAATTACTGCAATTGCTTAACAACTGCTAAACAGGGTTAGTAGTAATGGATCTTGTTAGAATAGAATCATGTAAATAGTATAGGCTATGGTCTTCAGACATAGTAATATTTAAAACAAATATGGGAAATTTCTAAACATATATACACTCTATACTATCTGTCTAGTGGAGGGCATAAAACAAACAAACAGCTCTACCATCTCTAAAATTAGAGTTTAGATTTTAAGTTTTTAGGTATAACCACCCAAGGGATTAGCTGTGTCTCCTTGACCTCTCTAACTCTCTGATTCTCAATTTTTACCTCTGGAACTTGACATAGAATTGGTATCTGCAATGGAAAAATTCAGTAGTGGAGCTGACAATTTATATGCTGAATGTGACTTTTTGGTTGCTGTAAGTATTGTTTTGGAGATGTAACGACCTATACTGTTAAGTCAAGAAAGCTAGTCAGGTAAGGGAAGTTGAGTTTCTTGAGTATGTGGTGACAGGCAAGAGATGACAATTTAGGCAAGCACTAAGTGTCAATCAAGACCCACAAATACAGCCCTGTCGTTTTTTATTAATATGTAACAGGTGTGTACAATCCTGGGTAATATTAGTGCATGTATTATTAATTATGAAGTCAAATGAGTATTATGCATGAGGGATGTCTGCAAAGCTCCAGCCACTGGGCTGTATTTCAAAGATGAAATCCATGGGATTCTAGCAAGATAAATCCAGCAAAGTATGGGTATTAGAAGCAGGGAGCCACTCAAGAAATCTGACAGTAAAGAATTCAATTATTGAAATGAAGTAGAAAATGGTGACTTAATCTCATGGGTAAACCAGAAGTCTAGTTACTAGAATTAACACGAGGTCAGAGCTGGATTATCAATAAGATTAAATAAACTATGACCCTTTTTAGAACTGATTTTTAAAATTTCCTTTTCACTACAGGAAAGATAGGAATTGGGACATTAGAATGCAGTCAAGTAGCAAGAACTATCTGTAGCCCTATCTGTAGAATAAAAGGAATTTGGGGGTTAGGAAACCAAGTAGGACATGAGAATCAACCCTGGCTGAGCTTTTAAAATCTTTACTGTCTTTCTCTTTTTATTTCAGCTTAAAATTGCTTATTTCTCTTTCCTAATTTCTTCTTTAAATCTTCTCAAAGAAGAAATTTCATAATTGGTGAACCTGTTACCTCTGCTGATTTTTAAAAGATTTCTAAGATTTAACAGACTTTTATGTTTATAACATAGAAATTAAAGTTTGATTTGGATATTTGCAGAAGTGTCATATTTTTCTCTCCTTTGCTTTGGAATAAATAAATGATTTAAAAATCATTGTTCTTTTAATAGCTAGCTAAATTTTTTGTTTTACTGTAATCCCTTATTGATTCTCCCATGTGTCGGTTTCTGTCAATTAATAACAGAGATTAATTTTAAATAATAACTTATCATGTGTTGCTCACTGTGTTTAAGAATGCATGTGTTTCCTATGTGTTAGCTACATTTAATTCTCTCAATAAAAATACATAGACTTTTGTTTGTAGAGCTAGATGCTAATATTATCACCTTTAGAGATGAACACAATCTCCTTGGTAGCATCAATTTCATTATTGTATAATAGTTCCCTATGCGAATGTAGTGATTTACTTCACTACTTTTCTTAAAGAATTTAGGTATTTTTTAGTTTTCCATTGTAAACAATGGCAAGGATTTATTATTTATTTATTTATTTTTATTATTTATTTATTTATTTATTTTGAGACGGAGTCTTGCTCTGTCGCCCAGGCTGGAGTGCAGTGGCATGATCTCGGCTCACTGCAACCTCCGCCCCTCCAGGTTTAAGCAATTCTCTGCCGCAGCCTCCGGAGTAACTGGGATTACAGGTACGTGCCACCATACCCGGCTAATTTTTCTGTATTTTTAGTAGAGATGGGGTTTCACCATCTTGGCCAGGCTGATCTTGAACTCCTGACCTTGATCCACTTGCCTCAGCCTCCCAAAGTGCTGGGATTACAGGCGTGAGCCACCGCACCCCGCCAAGTATTTATTTTTATTTTTTTATTTTTTTATTTTTTTTGAGACAGAGTCTCGCTCTGTCGCCCAGGCTGGAGTGCAGTGGCCGGATCTCAGCTCACTGCAAGCTCCGCCTCCCGGGTTTACGCCATTCTCCTGCCTCAGCCTCCCGAGTAGCTGGGACTACAGGCGCCCGCCACCTCGCCCGGCTAGTTTTTTTTGTATTTTTTTTTTTAGTAGAGACGGGGTTTCACCGTGTTCGCCAGGATGGTCTCGATTTCCTGACCTCGTGATCCGCCCGTCTCGGCCTCCCAAAGTGCTGGGATTACAGGCTTGAGGATTTATTTTTTAAAATTATTTTGTGCGTAACATTTTCTTCTGTAGTTAAGATAATTTCTTTAGGATAAATTTTCACAGTATAAATCCTTGGGTCAAAGGAAATAAAAATTAAGGGTCTTGATGCTTTGGACAAAGACTCTTCCAATCTGCTCACTTCCAATTTACCTTCAGAACTGTGAAATCACAGTAACAACCTGCCTCCCTGATCTTTGTCTCATCCTTCCTTGCTCTTTCCTGTTTAGGTTTTCATTCCCTTGTGTATTCTGTGTTGATCTTATTCTTGCACTGACTACCTAATCTCTATTAAGCTTTCAGTCACTAAGTTTGCATCCTTTTCTTTACTATCACTTAGTTACTATGTTATCTCTTTAACTACTGTATGTTCCTTAAGTAATTAATAAAAAGAGACCTTTCCAAATGGTCTAAGCTCTTTTTGAGGCTTATTCTATATATCATATTCACCCATTTCAAGCATAAAAGTCAGTGATGTTTAGTATATTTACTGAGTTGTGCAACTATCGCCATAAGTCAGTTTTTGAACATTTTCATGACCACAGTAAGAACGCTTATGTCTATTTGCTATTAATCCTTCCAACCTCCAGGCCCAGGCAATGGATTATCTACTTTTGGTGAGTTTTAAATTTGCCTTTCCATGACATCTTATATAAGTGGAATTATGCAACATGGGGTCCTTTATGACTGGCATCTCTCACTTAGCAAAATGTTTTGAGGTCCATCCTTGGTGTAGCATGTATCAAAACTTCATTCTTTTTTATGGCTGAATAATATTCCATTGTGCAGATGTACCACATTTTATGTTATCTATTCTTAAACTGATGAACATTTAGGGTTATTTCTATTTTTAGGCTATTATAAATAATACTGTTATCAACATTTCTCTACAAGTTTTTACATGAACATATACTTTATTTACTTCATTTATCTTTTTCTTATATAGATACCTAGGAATGAAATTGCTGGGTCCTGTGGTAACTCACATATATATTCCACTTGAGGGACTGCCATACTGTTTTCCAAAGTGGCTTCACCATTTTATGTTCCCATCAGTGATGTATAAGTTTTCTTCATTTCTTTACATTCTTGTCAACATTTATTATTGTCTAGATTATTTATTATGGCCATCTTAGTGGCTATAAAATGACATCTCATTAGGATTTTAATTTGTATTGCCTTCATTACTTTTGATGTCGATCAGCTTTTCATGTGCTCATGCAACAAGTTTTTTAATCTTTTTGAGACTGAGTAGGGTAATGATTAAGAATCTGAAGTTTGAATGTAATCAGACCTGGTTCAAAATCCAGTGCTTCCTCTTACCACCTTGGGAGGAACACCTTGATCATCTTGAGCCATAGATTTCTATGAGTCAGCACAATACCTGACTCATAGCACTGTGGAGGATTAAGTGATGTAATGTGTATAAAGTGACCAACTGATTGGACAAATGCAGTAAATAGTAGTTGCTATTTTTCCTAATAATTGTATCTGTATTTATCCTTTTGAGATGCTTAAAAGTAGTAATTCTCGGACTCTTTGGTCTCAGGATTCTTTACACTCTTAAAAATTATTGAAGACTACAAAAGCCTTTGTTATGTAGATTAAATTTACTGATATTTGCTATATTAGATATTAAAACTGACAGATTTTTTTTAAAATTGTTTACAAATTTATTTTCCAATAACTATGATAAACCCATTAGAAGTTAACATAAAAAACATTTTTATGAAAAATAAATATATGTTTAGAAACAAAATAATGAGAAGAGTAGCAATTTTTTTCACATTTTCCAAATCTATCTAATGATTTGGCTCAATAGAAAACATCTGGATTCTCCTATCTATTTCTGCAGTCAATCTGTTGTACTGCACTTCATGCAGCCTCTGGAAAAAAATCCACAGTTAACTCCTGAGAGCACAAGAGTGAAAAAGGCAAATAGGGTCTTAGTATTATTACAAAAATAGTTTGACTTTAGAGATCTCCTGATGGGTTCTCAAGGCCTCCTGGAGACCCTGGGACACTCTTTGAGAAGCACTGCTATAAGAGTTATGAGATAACTTTTCAACCCCATTAATTAGGTCCTGTTTATACTCAGCACTATATTCAATGTGAATGATTTTGGACTTATTTTTGAAAAAAATTATGGGAAAGTAGGTGTATGTGAAATTTTTAGAATATTAGAAAAGATCATCAAATTACAAAAGTAGGTAATTGTAGAATAGACAATGTTACAAAAAAATATTGTATGAAGAAAGACTATTGTGGGTCACTGGGAAATTCTTGTGGGATGTTAATGAGGAATGTCTTAAACTCTGCAATAATTCCTGGAGGATAGAGAGGGTCTTTAGTAGGTTATTAACTATTTGTAATTCTCTTTACATAAGCAAATATTCCAAAGTTATTATTAAATGACTAGACAAAGGGTGGCAAAATTTGGGGTAATCAAATTAGGTAAGAAGAAAATATGTGCTTACTTCTCTTTCATATTTCACAACCGACCAATGAATTGGCTCTTCTATATTTTATTTTTGAGCTTGGAATCATGTCCCATTTAACCAAGCATGCAGTATTTATTTGATGGTAAAGATTCAATTTGAGAATATCATATGAACATTTCTGAGGAAAAACAGCAGTAGGAATAGCTTGTAATATGGATCCTTGTAACTCAGTAATTTAATTTACAGTCCACTTACTTGAGCTTCATGACTTATAGGGTATTATATAAAGTAAATAAAGTTTCTTCAAAATTAATTTTTCAGTCTGAAAACACTAAAAACTTTTCAAGTATATTTGATATAACTCTATTTCTGTGAGATAAAGTATTAAATTGTTCTCATCCAGGTATGTGTGATGCACATTCACTCATTCGCCCATTGTTCAACTGTTCATTCATTCTTTCATTTGTAGTTTGACATACGATAGTACTTTTGTAGTAGGTTTTGTTTTTTTTTTCCCTGAGACATGTTCAAGCCCTAGGGTTTCAATAGACAGAGTTAAAGACTGGTGCACCAGGCAGTGCCACATATTATACTCCATTATAGACTGTGATGGTTAATTTTGCGTTCATTTGAGTAGGCCACAAGGGACCCAGGTGAAACATTGATTTTGGGTGTGACTGTAAGGGGTGCTTCTGGCTGAGATTTGCATTTGACTCAGCGACTCAGTATAGTAGATTGCAACCCCTGCAATCACCCCTGCCCCAGTGATTGGTATCATCCAATCTATTGAGGTCCCAGAATAGAGCAAAAGGTGGAGGAAGTAAGAATTCACCCCTCTTTGGCTGGGCATGGTGGCTTACCCCTGTAATCCTAGCACTTTGGGAGGTCGAGGTGGGTGGATCACCTGAGGTCAGGAGTTTGATACCAGCCTGGCCGATATGGTGAATCCCTGTCTCTACTAATAATACAAAAATTAGCAGAGTGTGGTGGCGCACACCTGTAATCCCAGCTACTCAAGAGGCTGAGGCAGGAGAGTTGCTTGAACCCAGGAGGCAGAGGTTGCAGCGAGCCGAGATCGTGCCACTGCACTCCAGCCTGGGTAACAAGAATGAAACTCTGTCTCAAAAAAAAAAATTATATAGATGTGTGTGTATGTGTATATACATATACATATATGTACATACATATATGTGTATATACATATACATATATGTACGTACATATATGTACGTACATATACATATATGTACGTACATATATGTGTATATATATGAATTTACACCTCTTTTTCCTGCTTCACTGCTTGAGCTGGAATATATCATCACATTTCTCCTGCCCTTGGACTGAAATTTACATTATTGGTTCTCCTTGGTTCTCAGGACTTCAGATTTGGATTAAATTATACCACCAGATTTACTGGGTCTCCAGCCTGCAGAAGGCATATTGTGGGCTTCTCAGCCTCTGTAATTGCGTGGGTCATTCCTCATTTATATACACATAAAATGGTTCTGTTTCTCTGGAGAACCTGAGTAATACACAGACTTAAGTAAAATGGACCATGACATTTCAGGAAAGAAATCCTGTGATCATCAAGAAAGACTTTTCTATGGACAAGTCTGAGCTGCATTGAGTTTAGAAGGAAAAGTGAGACTTTTCCCAGGAAATAAGGAGTTGAATTGACAAGGATTCAGAATGACTTATAATGCTAGAGAAGTACCATAACATCACAACTAGGTACCCTTCAACATGCTCAGGTGTCTTGTCTTAGCTGCCACTTGATACTACTTAATCCAACACTTAAATATGATGTATCCCTAGGTTTGAATCTCACATCTGCTACTTACTAGGTTTATAACTTGGGAAAATGATCTAAGCCCTGGCTTGCCATTTATAACATGACAATAATAATGCTCACCTTGAAGCTTTCTTATCAGGATTGAATACAATATGCTAAAAGCCATCAGCACAATGTGTAACACTTAATAGGCCTACAAATTAAAGATTGTTGTCATTATTGATTCTTACCCCCTAGACACCTACCTTTTGGCAAAGATCACACTTGAAATACTATCAGCGTGGCGCAATGTCAATATTAAAAGAATGGCTATCTGAGAAGGTGATGTTAGATTCCCATTATTGACATTTTCTCATTGGAAATAATTTTCTTTTCCATATTTCAAATCATCTTTCCTGAGTAAGTAACTGGTATTGCTCTCATAAAATGATTGAAGGTAAGAAACAAACAGAGATGACATCTTAGTTATAATGCAAGGTGACATAACAAAATGAGAAAAAAATACATAGTGTTTATAAATTGACACATGAAAATGTAAAATATGGAAAATTATTCTTGATACAATTTTAAGAAAATTTATTTAAAAGCCAATCACAACTCTGTTTACATTCTCTTTCTAAATATCAATATACACAATGGAAAAGTTTTAAAATCACAGAGTTCTAAGAATTGCACTTGGAGATTTTTAAAGGAAGGGAATAAGATTAGAGATAATGTTTTCAAGGGAAAATGGATACAATAATTGATTCTAGAATGCAAAATTTGAACTGCAATGGCAGAGAAATATATGCCACATGTATAATGAAATTTCAGGAATTCTTCCCCCTGAAGGACATTTCTAAATTCTTTAGATTCTTAACACCTTAATGTATCTATTTTAGCATGGGTAGTGATAAACAATTGCAATCTCAGAATCATTTTAAATGTCCCAAAAATATTTTTTGACATAGAATGAGAAAAGAAAGTAAATTTTCCTATCAAATTTAGGATTTGCAATAAATGGCTGCTTCCCTACTGTGAAGAACATCAGTTCCTTATGTAACACAATTTATTCACTGTATGTGTAGAAAATTGATAGCGGGAACATTTCTATTTGTCACATTCACAGTTGCCAGCTTTTAAACTTTTAATTTCTTACTGTTACTTTGCAATTAAATTTAGTGTTGTTGCTTTGAAATAAATGCTGGGTCACATTCAGTTAGTTGGATTTTGACATTGTTTTCCAAGAGTCAAGAAGTGGCTGAAGTTCCTGAGGGCCTAAAAATAGTTCTGAAACAGAAGTGTACACCCTAGGGGCTTGATTATCTTTGTGAGCATGCAATTGTATTTTCAACACAATTAGCTGCCTAACTGTTTGACTAAACTTTTCTATGTATTTGCACATGTAAGTAATTATGACAGAATTAAAATTTGAAGAGCTCTCTGTTTACTTTGTTTTCCCTTATGAATAAGACTAAAAATATATATTGAAAATAATTTTATTTTGTAAACTCATTCATTGAATGAACAAAATATGAAAGGATTTTTAAAAATTTATTTCTTGTCTCCCCCCCACAAAAAAGGAAGATAATAGAGACTATGAGTAAACAAAAAGAACTTGCAACAATCTGCTAGCACCCTTTCTGGTCTGATCTCCTGCTACCCCCAATACACACGTGAATTTAATGTACATACATTAATATGAATTTATAAATATACATTAACTTAGTGTACACTAACAATGGCCATTAAAGTTCATCTTTATTTATAGTTTCAGTTTATATATTTTACCCTTCAGTGTATTATTTTCCTATAACTTAAGCAGCATTTTGTACACATTCACTTTTTATATGACTCATGCCTTATATACCTATACTGTGAACCTAACTCTGAACACATTTAATACATGAGTTAGTGTACTTTTTGAGTATGAATCTGCCCTTTCTACCAATCCCATAGATGGAGGCCAAATTGTAAGGTATTTATAAGTACTACCTGTGCCAAATGTCGGGTAGCATCATCTGCCTTATGTGAAATTCTTGGTAATGTAGATGAAGAATGTGCATAAAGACTGATGAGAGCATTGTAAGAGTGAAGCATAACATGTAGATCAAGTATTAGTGTCCTTCGCTTTACCCATTCCTGCTGTTTGATACATTCTCCTTTAAATGTCAAAGGATCTGCTAAGTATCTTGTAATCCAATGTAGTTATTTACACCCAAGTATTACTTTCAAAATGTTAAAGGTCACTCTGTTCTTGTATTAGTTGGATTGAGCTTGTTCATTTTACAAAATTCCGACTCAGTTCTCTAAAGTTTGCATCAATTACGTTAAACAATGCAGGCTTTTAAAATTGAGTAATCATTTTTATCAGCCATTTTTTAACGGTGGCTCTTTTCATGCATGGTTAAGTGTGATTTTAGCTGTTAAATCCTTCTGCTCAAATGAACTAAGCATTTTAATTCAGCAATCTGAAAATCATCAATAACAGACATTGCCTTGCCCTTTTGCTCTCCCAATTTACCTAATCAGTTCTCATTTTTTAATGTGAGCACACAACTATTTCAAACAGACAATTGTCAGTCCTAGATTTAATGATCTCTAATAGCAGGACCCCATTTAGAATCCCTTGGTAGTTCTTGTGGTTAAACAGCCTCAGAGTCAAGAAGGCATTCCTTATGACTTGGTTAGAGCTGCACTCTTTGCCTTTAGATTTGCTTGCAGGGGAGATGTAGAACAGGTGAGCATCTTCCTCAAACTAACACTTCATTGTCTTCATTGAAAACAATTATTAAGAAGCCCATTGTTGGCCAGGTGCAATGGTTCATGCCTATAATCCCACCACTTTCAGAGATCAAAGCAGGAGGATCCCTTGAGCCCAGGAGTTCAAGACCAGCTTGGGCAACTAGGGAGACTCCTCGGCTCTACAACAAAAGAAGCACGTTATTTTTTCTGCAGGCAAGAGATGAACAACTCACCTTTATTCTTCTTT
This sequence comes from Rhinopithecus bieti, assembly GCF_001698545.2. NCBI lineage: Eukaryota > Metazoa > Chordata > Mammalia > Primates > Cercopithecidae > Rhinopithecus > Rhinopithecus bieti. The sequence continues at coordinate 1,328,833 of NW_016806443.1, forward strand.
CCTAGTTTCTATTCTTTGAAATGGTAGAATCAAATCTGTCATTCAAAGTTTTGCACACAGAAGTTACCCAGCACGTTTTTAATGTTTCTTTTTCTTTCACCCTTTGATGTACAGAAAACAGTCAATACTAAACAAAAACCAATAAGCATGTAGCTGAGGGACTATAGTCGTTCCAGATTATTGTAAGTGTATTTGCACTCCTGCCTTTTGTATACCTATTCTTATTTTAATATTTGCTTTTGGTCCCAAAAGACTCATGGGGATTTCTGTGGTAATTTCTGAAATTCTTCCTCTGTGTAGCTCCCTCCTCTCTGGAACAGTGCCTCACAAATCCAGCTATCCCACTCTTGCAAATTTGACCTCTCTCCACAGTTGAGAAAGACTGCCAGGCTCTGTTTGGGTTTACTTCTCTGTGATTTGGTCCAGAAAATATCTCCAGTGTTTTATTGTAAAATTATGATGGCTCACATGTTTGACAGGGCATCTTCATTTGGCTGTGCTTGGTTCTACCTTAGTTCCTTTTGAATCTCCATATCCAGTTTAAACATGATGATAAACTAACTGAATCAAACTGAAGGCCAGCCGGCATGCATCAGGTTAAATGATGGCTTCTCAGAGCATCTTGTCATCATGAAACGGAAGAGTTCTCTGATACCCCTTGCAGGACGTGCAACAGGGTTGTGGCTCACTTGTTCAGTTGCCACCACTGCTCAAACCCCTTGCAGGAAGGGGAGCATGCAGACGGGCAGGTGCAGAGGCTGGGGCCAGTGCTTTGGGCTCCGGCCCTCTGGTAGTGTGGGTGCCTGCAACCCCAGTGTTACAATGCTGTCTTAGCCTTTCTGTCTGCAGATGGCTTTAAGTGTTAACCAGTTCAATGGACCCTCTGCCTTTTTGCAAGGGCAGAAGGCCAGCATGACAGTTTTCTGTATCCTGAGCTCTTGTCCAGTGTCCTGGAAGAATTGGATCACACATGAGACGCAGTCTTGCTCTGTTGCCCAGGCTGGAGTGCAGTGGCACGATCTCAGCTCACTGCAACCTCCGCCTCCCGGGTTCAAGCAATTCTGCTTCAGCCTCCCAAGTAGCTCGGACTACAGGTGCACACCACTACACCTGGATAATTTTTGTATTTTTAGTATAGACAGGCTTTCACTATATTGGCCAGACTGGTCTCGAACTCCTGACCTCATGATCTGCCTGCCTCAGCCTCCCAAAGTGCTGGGAATTCAAGTGAATGTGAGGTTTTATTGAATGGTGGAGGTGGCCCTCAGTGGAACAAATGGGGAGCCAGAATGGAGGATGGAGTGGGAAGATGATCTTCCCTTGGAGTTGGGTCGTCCAACTGCCAAACCCCTCTCTGACCACCCCCAGCCAAACTCCTCTCAGCACTCAGACATTCCCCTTCTTCTCTCCTTCTCTGCTGTGTCATTCTGCTGTTCATCTCCTTGTCTTATCTCCTCATCTGCTGGTCTGTTCTGGAGCCTGGGGTACAGGATAGGGACATGGCCAACTTTTTGGGTGTGAAAACAGAAATGCCTGTTCTCATTTAGGGCTGTGGGTGTCTGGGCCTGAGGTGAGGGCTTTGCTGGGAAACCTCCCTCTTTTTTTTTTTTTTTTTTTTTTTTTTTTTGAGATGGATTCTCCCTCTTTCATCAGGGTGGAGTGCAGCAGCACAATCTTGGCTCACTGCAACCTCTGCCTCCTGGGTTCAAGTGATTCTCCTGCCTCAGCCTCCCTAAGTAGCTGGGACTACAGGCGCTTGGCACCACGCCCAGCTAATTTTTTTTTTCTTTTTTTTTTTTTGTATTTTTAGTAGAGACAAGGTTTCACCATGTTAGCCAGGCTGGTCTCGAACTCTTGACCTCAGGTGATCCGCGCCCCTCATCCTCTCAAAATGCTGGGATTACAGGCATGGACCGCCCTCTTCTACCCAGTATTTCCATCTCCTGTTCATATCATCACAATTAAATGGAAGTACAAATGGCATGTTAAAGAAATATTAAATGCAACACTTGATGATTAAGCACATTTGGTTTGAATTCATAAAATAGATACTCAGTGTGACAGTTTAATTTATTGAGACATTAATTTGTATTTTGTTCTTACTACTGTTGGAATTACATTTACCTCCTGTATCATTAAAAATACTTTTTTTTAAAAGAAACCCTGTAATGCAGTCTTTTACCTCAGAGGCTTTTGTGCTGCAGGTTTAAAGCAGAAGTTACCAGATACCCATAAGCCAAATAAGTCCTAACTTTTGTTTGTTCAGGTCTGGGCTCATTTATGGGATTTATGATGCAATAGTTCTGGCAGGAGGATGGGAGTGCTTGGATTTCTAGGAAAGGGGACTAACTAGAGACTTTCAAGGGCTTATTACCAGACTGGTTCTAGGTTCTTGAGAGAGTAGAGGTTGAAAAGCAGCTCTCTGCTCCCTCACAATGCCCTGGGGAGTGGTGTATCTAGTGAAAAGGAACACTAAATACCAATGTTTTGGCCTCCAGTAAGTCACCGTATTTTGGCAAAAGTCTCTTTGCCTAAGGGTGACACTTAAGTGGAGCTGGCAACATATATTCAGCAGGATTCTGGTTCTTCTCAAATGTCCAGAATGGAGATACTCCTTCTGCCAACTCCCTCCTGCCAACCAGGATTTGTTCTTTCTCTGGTACTTGTTTGTTTTGCAAGGCTTTGTGTAGTCTCTTCTCTGCATTTACAGCTCAGCCAAAGATTCCAGGAAGTCTGTATGGAAATTTCTGGAACTCTTTTACTGCCCTCCTCTCTGGTACAATGCCCTACAAATTCCACCTGCCTCACCTCCTCCACCTGAACTTTGATCTCTGTCTCTTCAGCTAAGTGTGATTGGCATGGCCTGCTTGGGTCTCCTTTGCCTGTGTCTAAATTTAGAAAGTGCCTCCAGGCAGAAATCCTGGGCAATTGTAGGACATTCCTCATTTGTTCCACTCCTCATTGCAAACACAGTTCCTTAGTGTCTGTTTTCCAATGCCTGAAAAGAGCTGTTGCACATATTTTTCGAGTTTTCCAGTAGTTTATGGCTGGCAGGCTGATCTGCTACCAGTTATTCTCAAAGCCAGAAGCAGTAGGGTGATATTTTAAAAACAGTTATAAGTGGGTGATTCTTCTGCTTAGAGCTCTTGAATGGCTTTCCACAGCACTTAGAGAAAAAATTCAAAATCCTTTGTGAGGCCTGTTCTGAGTGTGTTCTGGGCCCTATCTGCCAGCAGAGCTTCATCTCAGCCACTGTCATTTTCACCCACTGGTCTACCTAGTCTCACTTTCAGTGTTCCAGGGTGCCGCGAGCATTCCCAAATCAAGACCTTTAAATGCCAACTTGGATATAATCCATCTGACTCATGTGTCCACTCCTGAACTATTCAATTGTAGATGACAGTACAAGGCCACCCATCTTAGCCTGGTCACTAGGACACTCGTATAGCGTACGCACATTTCCTTGACTTCAGCATAAAGAGTATTATTTGGAGCTTTTTGGTAGCAGTGGCCAAATGTTAAAATGTGGAAAATTTTTAAAAGTTTATTGTAAATACAGTACTTTGGCAATAGAAAATACACTCAGAGTTGGCCGGATGCTGTGGCTCCTGCCTGTAATCCCAGCACTTTGGGAGGCCGAGATGGGTGGATCACGAGGTCAGGAGATCGAGACCATCCTGGCTAACACGGTGAAACCCCAGTCGCTACTAAAAATACAAAAAATTAGCCGGTCGCGGTGGCGGGCGCCTGCAGTCCCAGCTACAGGGGAGGCTGAGGCAGGAGAATGGCGTGAACCCAGGAGGCGGAGCTTGCAGTGAGTCGAGATCGCACCACTGCACTCCAGCCTGGGTGACAGAGTGAGACTCCCTCTCAAAAAAAAAAAAAAAAAAAAGAAAATACACTAAGAGTATAAAAATATATTATATCTTTGTTTATGGAAACTATCAGTATTTTGAAATTTAAGTAGTTACCATAAAAGAGTATTCATTGCAGGTTTTCAAAAATATATGCAACTAGTTATATCTAGTAAAAGAATACATTTAAAGGAAGTAATAAATAAAATTGTTGATAACTTGAATGATTCTAAAACAGGCTAAGAGTATATTTATTAGTTTCACTTTCTAATTTTATCTATATTTCACTTTAATTACACAGTTAAGTTACTTCTTAGGATTTCCACCAAGTCCAACCCTCTTCTACCTCCAACCTTTAAATATCAGCAGCCCTCTGAGGTATAAATTTACTTTTAGTTTTTATGTTTCATTTGGTAACTTAATAGAATGGACAATCTTGATCCCAATGGAAACATGACTTTTCCAAAATTATGTTTTGCAGAAAGTTATTCTAACATATTATAACTATTTTTTGTTTCAAATCTATATCTTGTTTTTTACCTATTCAACAAAGATGGTCCAACATAATTAAAAATCATTGATCAGTTGGGTACAAGCTGGACTTGGGCTACAGTGTAAAATTCAAGAGCCACTATTCATATCATAATCTATGGGAATAAGGACTCCTGAAGCTGTACAGAGCATAATCTGGCTATTTGTGATGGGCATTGGTCTGGAAGGCGAAGTTATTGCATTTAAAGAGAGAGAGATTTAATTGCATATTTGATGACATAATAATAAATAATTTTAACATGATTTTTAAAGGCCAAAATTTTGGAAGCTGTTGATAATAGCACATTTCTTGCACAAAAGAATATTTTCTCAGCCACTTTTACAAAAGTCTAAATGAAAAGCATCATTTGCATTACTGTTCTTTATTTCTGTCTATTCTCTCCTTTGGCAACATTTGGCAATATCTTCTCTTTTTTATGGTGTTACAAGAAGCATCTTTAAACTGCTAGGTCAAAAGTATTTTTAGAGATGTATTAGAAGACATGGAATATTATATATAAAAGGAAAATGTGTTTTTTAAATATCAGGAACAGAATGTCTCAAGCTGGGTTAGGGATGAGGGAACCAAGTCCTGCACCAAAGTCCTAGTGATATGTAGACAGCCAATCTGTCAATGTGTCATGCTCCTCGGGGCAGCTAGTGGCCACAGGTTATGGAGATAACTCAAGTGACCAAGAATTGAGGAAGCTAAGGCAAGGATTTGTAAAATTCACATTCAGTTTACACTGGCTGAATGGCAATTTTGTTTCAGATGGTATGTCTGGTAACATTGACATATGTTACTTAAACATTATTTAATGCCAAGATAGACATCAAAAGGAGAAATTTGCCAACCGGCTAGAGGCAGGAAAAATTAGAACCAAGTAGGCAAGAAAAAGAAGTGCATAAATGTGTAGGGTAAATCAAAGCCAAAGATCACAACTAGAGGGAGACTTGGGGAAATTAAAACAGCAGCCTAAAGCCAGCAGGAGAATAACTATGATTACTAAAAGAAAGAATCTTCAAAATGAGGATGATAGTGATAAGATTGGTCATAGTGATGGTTGACAAGACTTATATATCAGGTGCTAGACTAGGCGTTTTATATGCAATGCTGCTTAAAACCTCACAACAACCCCACAATGTAGATTTGATGATGGGTCAAAATGTCAGCTTTATTATTGGAGTTACATTGGAGAGTGCAATGAATTCTGTGAATCAATTTGAATCCTAATGACCTTCCTAAATAGGTTTCTCTCAGTATTAAATTCATCCACTCAACGTCTGCTCCTACCCACGGGAGAACAGAAACTTGGTGATTTTGATTCATGCCCTTTCTTAGTCTTACAAATAAATAATCTCTTCTTTTGAAGAGTGAGAGTGAGAAGTGAATGAAGTTTTTTGGTGTTTTATGTTTGTTTGTTTTGTTTTTTCTGGTTAGAAATTGCATTTGAATGCTAGTAACAGACACTCCAAACAGTGGATTAACCAATGTAATTGTTTTATTTTTGTCTAATGACAAGAAATTTGTAGCTATATAGTTGGTGGCATTAAAATATCAGGGCAAAGGATTTGGTGATTCTTTTAGATTTTCCCTGGAAGCTAAGATATAGCTGCTTAAACAATTGTGTTATTATGTTCATATCCTATGTTCCAGAAAAGCAAAAGGCAAAAGGCAAACCATTGCAAACAAGTTTAGTTTATCCCTACATCCCATCCCCTATCTTATACAAAGAGCTTTTCTCTGCATTTCTACCCAAGGACTTCTGTATACATCTTATTGACGAACAACATCACATTATTATCCCTAGCTGAAAGGTAGGCTTAGTGTGTAGATTTTAACTGGGCATATTGCTTCCCTCAATTATTGGGATTCTGTTAATGTAAAGGGAAAGTAAGTATTGAATCAGTAAGTAGCTCTATGGGAAATGTTATTCCAAGAGTGTTTTTCTTGAGGTGAAGTTCTCTTTTGGAAACATGAAGAAGGGAGAATAAAATACTAAACACTTGATTTTTTCCCATTTGATTAGGATCACATGATTGTTCCCATTTATATTATTATTCCCGTTTATAGTTGTGATATCCAAGGCTCAGAAGAGCTAAGCAATTTGACCAAGTTCACACTTTATAAAAGTGGATTTATATTCAAACCTAAAATTGACTCATTTAATAAATTGATTTCTTAAGTATTTACTAGCTCCTTTCTTTCCCTCAGAAGTAACTCAAGGGCTTGCAATGCATGAACAAGTGCTCTTAAAGTAATGGGGAAAGGGTACCGAACCAAAAAATAATAATAATAATAGTAATTCTACTTTTAAGGTGCAGTGATGTGAAGTTGAAATACTACTGTGGCTCAGATAAGTTTTATGCAAGAAGGTTCTCAAAAGATGTTTCTGGATTGTGTGCATCAGAATTATTTTACCAAATATCTAGGGACAGAGCCTGGTAACTGCAGTGTAATAAGCTTCAAAGAGCATTTGCATGTGCATACTAAAACTTGGGAACCACTCAGAGAGGGTGAGATCATTTTCATCTAAGCATGGAAGAATTTTTAGAAGAGGTGGTTAATCTAGTTGTTGGAGAATATGGATGATCTAGAAACATGAAAATAAAGTTTCACTTAGAGGGCATGGATTTGAGCAATAGTGTGGATGAGGAAAAACATATAGTATATGGATACTGGAGAGGAAGCTTGGCGTGCACAGAGAGCTGGGAGCAATCAGATCAAAATGAGGGAAGACCAGAGTAATTGGTATCTATGGATCACAATGGCAGAATACAAAGAAAGATAGGTGCACTTGTCTCAAAGACCTTCACATAAGTGGAGAGATTGTTACTGACCACTGAGAATATAGAGTATGCATTAAATTTAGAATAAAATTTCACTTATCCAAATTAGCGCACACACATATACACATATATATCTCCCAGCAACTCCACCTGCAAATGATCTTACTCAGCTGATTGCACTAACTATTCATAGATGACTTGGTTGATCCAGGGACAAAGGGCAAGTTAAAAACTCTGCTATCCCACTGGGCCAGCTGCAAAGGAAGCTTCATTTTGAAAATAAAGCTTCATGGGCAAAATAAGTAAGGGCCTGTACAAGGAGTTGGGGCTCTGCAGGTTATTTTAAAACTTTCAAGCAATGTTTTCAACCACATACCATAATGCTTTCCACCTCTTTCATATTTTGCTTTGTCTTTTATCCATATAGTTGCTGGCATGCACTTATTTAATAAATATCCAACTTTATAAAATAAAAGGAGAATCTATTAGTGAATGTAATTAAATATTACTGTTATTGATTTATTTAATGAAAATTGTTGAGAGCTTTCAGAGATCATTTTCATAACCTTGACAGAAAATTCAAATGTCCTTTCCTACAAAACACCATAGAAATAAATCACCATACATTCCTTTACCATTTGTGTCACTGACATTAAATCACAGTAATCTGATAAAAATAAGTTATAAATTTTTTTTTTTTTTTTTGAGATGGAGTCTTGCACTGTCACCCAGACTGGAGTACAGTGGTGTGATCTGGGCTCACTGCAACCTCCGCCTCCTGTGTTCAAACAATTCTCCTGCCTCAGCCTCCCGCATAGTTGGGATTATAGGTGCCTGCCACCATGCTCAGCTAATCTTTTGTATTTTTAGTAGAGACAGGATTCACTATGTTGGCCAGGCTGGTCTCAAACTCCTGACCTCATGATTCACCCCCTCGGCCTCCCAAAGTGCTGGGATTACAAGTGTGAGCCACCATGCCTGGCTTAAAATTTCTTTTTGTAAGTATTTCTATGACAATTGTACCATAAACAACCCCAAATAAGCTAGGAATTATGTAGAAATGGCAAAACTTGACTAACCATAAATTTAGTTTGTGGAAAAAAATTATTCAAAGGCATGTGCTGGCCATCAGATACTGAACAAAGGAGTACTTTTATAAACATCACCATTTTCTCTGTATTTTAATGTATTAAACTTGCATTAAGTTTCCAAACGTGAAATTTGTATTTTATCTTATTGTCTAACTGATCGTCAGAATATGTTAATAATATTTTACTTATATTTGATATAAGCACGAATGTCTGAAAAAATTTATATTTTGAATGTAATATGAAACTGAACTAATTTGTTTTTGAATATGTGTGCATTTTATGAACTTTTGTCTATCTTATGAGTGCTTTTAAGATCACTAATTAGTTTGCTATTCAATTCTTTTTAAGTAAATGTTTTGTCTAAACTTTATTCTGCCATAACCAGCTATTGAGAAAAGTTCATAGGTTCTGGCAATCTAGACAACAGGTTAAATTTATATTAATTGTTTTAAAAATAATTATCTGTCAACTGGATAATTGAAATTTTAAGTAAATATTAGAAGTTAAATATAGCAGGTCCTTGAATATTATCATTTTGCTCAACTCCTGTTACAAACAGTGATGGGGGAAAAAAATCAATTCCCATCAGGGCCACTGTCTGTGTGGAATTTGCACAATCTCCCATGTCTGTAGGGGTTTTCTCCTGGTACTCTGGTTTGCTCCCAAATCCCCGAGATGTGCACATTAGGTTACCTGGCATGTCTACATTGTCCCAGTCAGAGTGAGTGTGGGTGTGTGTTTAGTATTCACTGTGTGTGATGGAATGGTGTCCTGTTCAGGGCTGGTTCCCTCCTTGTGCACTGAGTTTCTGGGATAGGCTCCAGCCACCTGTGACCCAGAACTGGAATTAAAAAATTAATGAGTTAATAATATATGTTACTATAAAATAAAAGTTCATAAAGTAGACAATAATCCCACAAATGCACTACATAAAATGATGCAGTACAAAAGTGCTCAGGGAGCCCACCCTGTTCGTGATTGTTTTTGAACTGCATGATAGAAAAGCTGCTCTTTGCAATTTTTATTTTTGCAAATATTTACTCTTAGATTTAGCCCACCACCTCTACCACCACTGTCACTCACTGATTCACCAAAAATTGGGTAAAACATTATTTTACTTGTTTTTGTTTGTCTTTCTTAATGGTCTGTATAGCTCACATTCATTTCAATACTCAATATCAAAGGTCTCTTCGTCTTATTTAGAAATTCGTTGTTATTTTTGTGACCAGAAACATGCCGTGGGAACTTAACTCTTGTTTATATCAATTAACCTGTGTTAAAATTGGTTTTGTTAAAGTTGCAGTTTTCAAGAACCTATTAATATGATGTTAACATTATGATGTTAAGATGAAGGGAATAAAGGGGTAACTGACTTTAAAATCTTTTCAGACTGGCTTCAGATAGTATTGTTTATTTGCCTTCATGTTTTAGATTTTTATCATGTTGTAGGAAATATGGGCTTCAGCTTTTCCAGTTCCTAAGAGAATAAACTTGTTACCTTTGTTGTGAGGATGAAATATTAGAGAATAATTTCTCCTTAGGTCAGAATCTCAGTTAACAAGAAATTTTTAACATGTTGCCTTTTATCAGCCTCATCCTTCTCTGTAACATCTGGCCTGAGAAATAAGCAGGTTGAAAATAGTCTTTGCGGTATAAATCTGAAATACCAGAAGGAATTAGCAAGTGTATATAGACAAAACCAAGTTTCTATCAGTGTTCAAACCATAGCACTTATTTACACACACGCATGCATACACGAGAAGTCAGACTTTTAGAGCCCCTTTCCTCTGGATTGGTTCAAACACAGAGCCCTTTAATACTTGTCATTCAACTCCTTTGTGACTTTTGTTGTTCATAAAATGGGTATAAGACCTGCCTTGCATGGTTGTTGTAGATACTAGAGGCAGGATATACAAAATCTGTTTTACATCGCTGGTCCATATTTTGACCTAATTTCAGTCAGCTATCATTAACAATGAAATGGGATCAGGATAGAAGATGCATTCTTTAGTCATCAGGGATTGTGGCGTTAGACCTGGGATTCTGGAAACCTTAGTAAAACTGGTATTTACTTAAAAATTATTTGTAGGAGAAAAATTACTTCTAGCAGAGAGAAAAAAAAAGGAGCAATAAGCTATCTTCAATAAAATTTATTAATAAATAAATAACCAGGGAGTACTATTACCCTTGAAAAATTTAACCTTTGCCTCCTTCAGTTTTTTCTATATTTTCTTGTAGATGAAGGGATAAGTCCATGAAAAACTGAAAAGTAACCCACCACACATCGTAAGTTTCTTTCTAAGAACTGTCACTTTCCTTCTATTTTAAAGGGGACTTATTTTCACACTGACAGACATAACTGAGTGCAAAAGCAGATGCTTAATTATGATATGATTTTTTAAAAACTGGATTTTTACTGTGTTTTATTCTTGTGCCTTTTATCCAAGTGATACTAAAGATTGGCTTGAAATTTATGTGTAAGTATTGTGTTCAATCTTGTAAAAGACAGTTTGAACACTAAATTAATTGCTTTTTTATATAACTAATTATTATTGAAATGTTAGTACCTGTGAAGAAGTTTGACACTATTTTATTCAATCAATAATATCAGAGAAGTTGAAAAACTTACTGAAGATTCTATATTGTAATTACAGGAAATTGAGATCTTGTCAAAATATATTTGACTTTAGAGTTTTCTCTGCCATACTTCAAGAATGTCCCCTTTAGGGAAAAGAAGAAGTAAAGGAGAAAAGAATGATATCGAATCATGGTAATTAGGAACTGATGGTCAATGAGAGCATAATCACATAGATGTTTTCCACACATGACATTTTAAAATTTTTAAATTAATTTTTGCTACCTATAACTAGAAAGATTTTATATACAAATCTAATTTCTAGCCTTTTTTTTTTTTTGAAAAAAGATACATTTGGCAACCTTGGACCTTATTTCATCATGGCATCATCACTTATGAATTCGCTAACGCTGGGGTGGAGCTGCCTTCCTTATCTAGGACATCTAGTCTTGTGCTCAATCCTGTCCCTGGGCCAACTTCACTCATTCATGTTATCTGTGCAGCTCCCAGATTTACAGGGAAGCTCTCAATATACAGGGAAGAACATGTGAGCTGTGATGGAACATGGGCCCCTGCTGAGATGTTTCCTATGACTGGTGAAGGCTAAATAGCCTGCATACACTGGTAATCCTATGTATGTATATATGAGCATATTTATTTTTGCTTCAATTCCCTGTTAGACCTGAATTTTCTGGGCCAGGGAGGATGAGACAATTTGTATGTCTCATACTCAGGAATTAAAATAGAGCAAAGAAATCTGAGGGCCTCCCATTTTACCAAATTCACCTTGTAGACAAGGGAAATATTTGAGTATTCATTCATTATTTTTCTGACCCATTTGCCTTCTTGTAGTTATTAGAGAATAGAGGGGTTTAACATGTAATGAGTGAAATGTGTACCAGGCTCTGAATCTGGCTTTTACGCTTTACTGCATATACTCATTCACTTAGGTGTTGAGTGTCTTTATGTCATTATCATGGCAATTGCTGGAGATAAACAGCTGCCCTCACGGCCCGAGGCTTGGGAGAAGGACAAATAATAAGTAATCAAGTAAAGAAGTCACCACTTATGCAAACAGTTGTAGGCGCTATAGATACATGGTCAGAGAAGGCCTCTCAGAGTGGATGACATTTAGGATGAGAGTTAAGAGGAGAAGGAGCCAGACACTGTACAAGCTGGGAGAAGATAACTCTAGACAGAAGATCAACAGCAGCAAAGGCCTTGGGAACACAGTGTTTTATCTCCCAGCTTTAGAGTCTGAAAACAAAGTTAATGCAATTGCAGCCTACTTGAATAAAAGGAAGATGACACTGGCAAAGTGGGAAACCATGGTGAAGAGTTGGTAAGTTCATTGGAAACTCTCATTTAATCCTCCCACAAACACTATGAAACAGAAGCAAATCTTAGGCATAAGAATCATCCAGACTGATCACTTATTAGCTCTCTATCTTGGTACTGGTTTTAACCTTATTTGAGCTTCAAAGATAATAATACCCACATCATAGGACTTTTTGTCAGAACTAAAGGCTATCTGCCATGCAGAGTTTTATGGGAATGGCCAGCCCATAGGAAGAGCTCTGTAAATGATAGGTTTTATTATTTTAAATAAGGAAGGGGGAAGATACACTCTCTCTTTTCTCAATCTAGACTCTCTTCCTTTTGCTTCATCTGGTAATGGTGAAGTTATGATTGGTATGATTTCATTTTAAAGTCCATCATGGTCAAGGTCTGTATCTAAGAATTTCAGCAGGTAATGTGTTTGAGCTCCCTTCTCACCTCTTCACACTTGTAACATTAGTTCTTTCGCCTTCTTTCTTCTGTCTAGCAATTGGTGGTGGTTTAAAGAATCTGCAATCCCACTGGGTGCTGTGGTTCACATCCTAATACCAGCACTTTGCGAGGCCGAGGCCGGAGGATCGAAAGGTCAGGAGCTCGAGATCATTCTGGCCAATATGATGAAACCCTGTCTCTACTAAAATACAAAAAATTAGCCGGGCCTGATGGTGCACACCAGTAGTCCCAGCTACTCGGGAGGCTGAGGCAGGGGAATCTCTTGAACCCGGGAGGCGGAGATTTCAGTGAGCCAATATTGTGCCACTGCACTCCAACCTGGTGACAGAGTGAGACTCTGTCTAAAAAAAAAAAAAGAATCTGCAATCCGTGGACTCAGAGTTTCTAAGGTTTATAACCCTCCAATTTTTATGACAGTCTTCATATATACTCCCCCTCAGTATATTTACACACACACATGACACAACACACACATACAGACACACAAACACAAATTTGTAGATTGGGAAAGGAATCATGAAACATCTAAAATCACTGTTTAAAAATTTCTAAGAAAGATTGTTGCAGGCAAGTTAGGTATGTACCTGATAGTTACCCCAGGCCTAACTACATAGTGAGATGTAGGAAATTTTAAGATTTGGAAACTTTGCCTTTAACTGAATGGGACTGGGAGCTGGGAAAGGAGACCAGCCACATAAGTGAGTCAGGAGAGTGTGTCATGAATATTAAGCAGACACTTTTTAGATACTAGAGTACTAAAAAATGAGGAAAATCTATTTCAATTAATTAGATGAAAATAATTACAACAATTACTAAAATAGCCTATATGTGGCTAATTATTATAACTACAGAAGCTCTTAGGCGCACCCTTAATAGTGATATGTAGCAGCTTTGTTTAGTTGTAAGTTTTACATAATTATAACATTAAACTACATTTAGCTATACTTTATCTGCTATTACTCAAGTAGCAAGTGATCTACTAAAACCCAAAATTTGGAAGATAGAATATGGCTTTTAAAAAGTCTTCTTATCTACGTAAGGGTCAGGAGTTGGGAGAAGTTAAAAGTCAGGACCCTGAAATTCCCCCGTAGAGTAACTACCAGGGAACAAAGTTAAAAGAAAATTATTATCCCATATTCCTTCTCCATATGCAAGAGCTCTATGCATATAGGAGCCCCATGTAGAAATTTTTAGTTATGCTATCTTTCTAAGTCATATTAAAACTTCTGGCATTACTGTGTGCCTAATGTATTGCTGTATGTCGCCATTGCATGTTGAATACACATCATACATGGTGGGGTTCTGCTGGAGTTTGTGGGTCAAACTCCTGTCACTGTACTAAGTGAAATAAAGCACCATGCTACTGTTAGGACTGATTATTCTTGTGGCTGTTTGGATCACTGTCATGTACTCTGCATAAGCGGATAACTGCAGATGATTCCACCTTCTGATTCCTGTACTGACTACTATATATTAAAAATGAAAAGTTTAGCCACAAAGGCTTCAGAAGCTCAGCTATTCAGCTTTGCCTTACACCTGGCCGTGATTCTCTCTAACTCTCTTTATGCCACTTTTAGCTAGTGCAACGTGCCATAGGAAAAAAATGCTGAAAACCTAAAGTGACCATAAGAGCAACAAACTTTCTGATTTCTGTCATTCTTTTAACCAAGACAATTTTGAAGATAGCTATCTATGTGTTTGGATACTTGGTTCCTAACAAGTGATTTGCTCTCCAAGATCTGTAGAGCATCAGCCTTTTTGGATATATGTGCCTCAAGTATTCTACATAAGGTGGGCATATAGTTACTTTATTCTAGTGATTCTGGAATACACTGTGCCTACACTATGATAGGATGTGGAGTATTCTTGCATTTAGGACAACAATTAGGAAAAAGTGAATTAATTCGACTTCCAAAAGTAAGAGTTATATATAAACCAATATTATTGCTCTACTAGAATATGGCCTAGAATAATGGGAAATAAATATTAGCTTTTTTATGTTACCCTCTTCAGGCATGATGAACACAGAATGAAACATTCTAGAAACTGAATTTAGCATAGCATAGATTTCCAAGGAATACAGGCCAAATTTAAAGACACACTTGATGGAATGTACCCAGTTTTCCAGATAAATTATCATCTATTATTGCCCAAATAAAAGCAATTTATAGAAATAGTTAGGGTGCAAAGATGGGTGGTGGTGGGTACTGAACTAAATTTAGAATTAGGAGAGCTAGGCTTTGTCCATATGATGTTGGATAAATCAACCTCTGTGGGCTTCAGATTTCTTCTTTTCTGTCAAAGGTGATGAATATCTCTATGCCAAAATCACAGTTTACTATGTAAATATGTTGCAGACTAGAGAGTGGTAAAGTCTTGAAAGATGGCACCAAAGGCTTAGTATCTGATGTTTGCAAGAAAAAAAATATATAAAAATTATTCTAAGAAAGGCAATTGAGAATATTATTTTTACCTTTTTTTTTTTTTTTTTTTTTTTT
>NW_016806443.1:1349759-1375891 GCF_001698545.2 Rhinopithecus bieti
AAAATGAATTCTCAGGAAATAAACTAAAAATGAAACTTAAGTCTTTAGATCAATAAAATGCAATACTTTTTATTTTTATGAACTTCATCACCAGTGTCACAGTTTGCAGATGAGAATCAACCATTTTCATTTATTCTCATCCTAAATCAAATTAAAATTTAGACTTTGTCAATTTAAAAAAACAGCTAGTGGGAAAATGGCAAATCAGAATTTATCAGAAGATATTATGTCATCTCTCTGAATAATTAGAAGTGTTAAAGATGACTGGAGCCACTTACATATTCTAATATCAAGTTACAATATCACATAAAAACATCTTTAGAATCATGACTGAAAACTGATTTGTTCATATTTGTGGAACAAGTCTAATTTTTTAAGTTTCAATATATCTTTATTTAAAATCGTTAATGTCACACACACAAATGATATGTAACATTTTCCAGATACTATAATGATAAAACTTATTTTAGTTCTTAATAATTTTATTTTACATCATTAAAGAGTGCATACTTCAACATGCACTCCTTTATGAATATATGAAAATCACATGTAAAAATTATAACATGACGATTTTACATACAGGAAGAAGGTCACATGTTTAACAGAAACTATTCTTGCTTCCTGTTCTGCTCTGTACTAGTTATATAACTTTAAATCTTTGTGTCTTCATCTATAAACTGGGAATATTAATAGTATCCAATTCAGAGGGCTCTTGTGAGGATTAAATGAATTCATACATAAAAAATGCTTACTGTTGTGCCTGACACTCAGGCTCAGTAACTGTTAGCTATTTTTTTTGTTGTTGTTAGTAATTTAGGGTCCAGAAAGAGATAAGTTAGACTTCAATTAACTTTTCTTTCAGCCTAGCTTTAAGCTCATTGCTTATTAAATCTCTTACTTTTACTGTTCTTTTTCTAGTGAGTGCTGTTGCATAATGTACTTTTGTATGCAAAGCTTTCAGACATACAGACAACCAGTCTTTAATCCTTTTTTTTTTTTTTAAACTTCACTATAATCCTTTGAATCAAATATTGCTATCTGTCTGGCAAGGGCAGACAAATACACATTTTTCACAGAGCGTAAGTACTCGATGGTCGTTATGGTAAGATGATTTTATAGTACCATCTTTCAATTTTACCCTTGCATATGCCAGTATGAAATCATACAGTTTTGTCCTTTAAATCTTGTTTTATTGTTAAGTGGAGGCAGTATAAGGCAGTATGGCTTACTAGAAAAACAATAGATTAAGCACAGCCATAAATTGTAATTTTGGCACCATCACCGATTCACTAAGCCCTTCTGTGCTATAGCATAAAGTGCATTATTGAGAAACCCCAGCTTTGAAGCTGTCATTTGGCTATGTTGGCAGTAACAAGAAGATACTATAAATTGGTGGCAGTTAAAAAAATAAAATAAAAGAAGACTCAGAACAGGGAAGGACCTTATTGAATATCTAGTTAAACTGTCTGTCTTTAGATGAGGAAGCTGAGACTCAGGGAAGTTATGTGATTTGCTGAAAGTCAAACTACAGAACACAAAATCCAAGTGGCTGATGGCCAGTTTTGTGGTCTGTCCACTATCTGTGATTCCAGATGGTATCTTCAAAAATGTTTAGTGAAGTATCTGGACACTGTGTCTATGTATTGCTTAAAATCTGTTTTTTTTCCAACCCTTTAGGTATGTGACAATTTTTATTATTTGCTTGGAATGTGGGATTATGTGATAATCTTAGTGTAGTCATAATTAATAAATGACATATTGGCAAAATACATTTAGTTGGGTCAGGATAGGAAAAGGCGCTATGTGACTTTGGATACTGTTCATTGAACATTCTTGCTGAGACTTTAGATTTATAGCTCAGAATGATCAGCTGCATGGAATTGATAAGTGAGGCAAAGTGCAAGGGATAGGAGAGAGAGTATTTGCCTTTATTAAGTACTTAACTGTGTGTCCACCATTGTAACAAGGGCTTTATATATATTTTCCCTTTTAAAGAATAAGGTAGTTCAATAAGGTAGTTCTCTCTGAATCTGTAGCGTTGGTGTCAGAGTTGTCATTGATAATTGCTCTATAACCTCAGATGAATCTTTTAACCTACCTGGACCTTGACTTCCTTATTTGTAAAACAGTCAATACCTAAACTGTCTACTTCAAGAACAGGAAGACTTTACCATGCAAGTTCCTAGAAAAGTATAAGGGGCCATCAGAATTTAAAATCATATTTATTTCCTTTCAGTTGGCACCTTGTGCTAATTATATTTTGCTTAAGGGGATTTTAAACTCTCTCTCCATTTATGTAGATTTTCTTTGAATTCTTTCATCAGAGTTTTGTAATTTTCTTCATATGGATCTTGTAAATATTATTTTTAGATTTATACTAAGTATCTCTTTTTTGGTGCTCATGTTAATGGCATAGTGTTTTAATTTCAAATTTCAGTTTTCATTGCTAGTATATAAGAAATCAAAAGACTTGAGTTGTATCCTACAAGCTTCCTGTCATTAGTAGTTCCAGGACTTTTAAATGGATTCTTTGCTATTTTCTACATGGACATCTACAAAGAGATTTTTAATCTTCCTTCCAAGTCTGAATGGTTTTTATTTCCTTTTCTTGTTTATTACATTCACTAGTGGTGAGAGTAGACATCTTGCCTCCTTCCTGATCTTAGTGGGAAGAGATCTAGTTTGTCTCTATTAAGTATGATGTTAACTGTAGGCATTTTTTGGATGTTCTTTATCTAGTTGAGAAAGGTCCCCTCTATTCCTACTTTGCTGAGAGTTCTTACTATGAATGGGTGTAGGATTTTGTCAAATGCTTTTCTTTTAAAGTTATCATTGATTTTCTTCTTTAGCCTATTGATGTGATGGATTATATTAATTGATTTTTGAAGGCTGAACCAGGTTTACATACCTGGGGTAAATCTATTTGATTCGTAGTAGCTTTATTTATAAATATTTATAATAAAATTATTTATATACTAAAATAATTAGTATATAATTCATTTTATACTTTATTCAATTAGTTTTGTTAGCATTTTCTTAAAAATCTTGTCATCTCTTCATAAGAAATATTGATCTGTAATTTTCCTTTCTTTCAATGTCTTTGTCTGGTTTTGGTAATACGGGAATTATGGCCTCATCGAATGAATTGGAAAGTATTCACTCTGCTTCCATCTTCTGGAAGAGATGGAAAAAGTTAGTATAATTTCCTCCTTCAATGTTTGGTAGAATTAACCAGTGAGTCTATCTGGTCCTGGTTCTTTCTGTTTTGGAAGTTTATTAATTATTGATCCAATCTCCTCAATAGCTATAAGCCTATTCATATTACCTATTTATGTCTGTGTATATGAGTTTCAGTATATTGTATCTTTCAAGGAATTATTTATTTTACTTGGGTTATATTTGTGAGTATAGGGTTGTTCATGATATTTCTTTATTATCTTTTTAATGTTCATGATATCAGTTGTCATAGGCCCTTTTCATTACTGATACTAGTAATTTGTATCTTCTCTCTTTTTTTTTTTAGTTAACCTGGCTACAGGCTCACCAATTTTATTGATCTTTTCAAATAACTAGCTTTTGATTTTGTTGACTTTCTTTACCAATTTTCTGCTTCCAAATTCATTGATTTTTGCTCTAATTCATATAATTTATCTTCTTCTACTTAGTTTGAATTTTATTTGCTCTTTTTCTAGTTTCTTAAAGTAGAAGCTTAGGTTATAGACTTTAATTTTTTTTTTATCTCACATATACCTTACCTTGATACTTTTAAAGAGCACTGGACAAGCATTTTGTAGAATTACCCTCAATTTGGATATATCTAAAGTGTTTATGATTTCACTGAGATTACCGACTTTAGGGAAGAATACCACACAGATGAAGTATCTTTCTCATCATCTAGTATCAGGAATCTATATCAACATGACTCATAACTAGTGATATTAACTTCAATCACTTGTTTAAGACAGTACTTGCCATGTTTCTTCAGTATAAAGCTACTACTCCCTTTCCATGCTCTATTGTTTAGAATTGAGTTACCAGGTCCAGTTTATACTCAATTGGAATGAAATAAATAAAACTCCTGGTGGCAGGAGTGTCAAAGAACTTGCAATACAAGCACCAGGATATTTAATAAATATAGTTTGGGAAGTATTTTCATGTCATGCAAGTGTACTGTTTCTCCTAATGTTTTGCCCAGTAATTTTAGCATTCATCAGTAAAAATTACAGCTGTGATATTCTAATGGTGACGTTTTAAAATTTTTCCTCACTGGAGTCCGGGTGTGGTGGCTCATGCCTGTAATCCCAGCACTTAGGGAGGCTGAGGCGGGTGAATCACAGGGTCAGGAGTTCAAGACCAGCCTGGCCAACATGGTGAAAACCCGTCTCTACTAAAAATATAAAAAATTAACCAGGCATAGTGGCGGGAGCCTGTAGTCCCAGCTACTCGGGAGGCTGAGGCAGGAGAATTGCTTATACCCAAGAGGCGGAGGTTGCAGCGAGCCAAGATCGTGCCAATATACTCCAGCCTGGGAACAGAGCGAGACTCTGTCTCAAAAAAAGAAAAAAAAAATTTCCTCATTGTATTTTACCTATTTCTGGCATGCTATATATACTCATATCTATATACCCCTCACCTCACCCTAGTACCCTAGCCTACCTATATACTACTAGGCGTTCAAATTTCTTAAGTCTGGAAATTACTGTGGGCCTTTTAGTAAGCATATATTCAATCTGATTTTTACTCTGTCTTCTTTATTACCCTCCCTTTTTATTTTCCATTTCTGTTATTCTTTGTGCTTCATTCTGTGTAGTTTCTTCAAATCCGTCTTCCAGTTTACATATCCCAACTATTTCTCTCTGAATGAATAGTATAGATTTACTTCATCCAATGAGTGTGATGCTTTGAAAGTTCAAGCTTTATGCAGTGAAGGCTAAATAGTTCAGATCCAATTTTCCTTCCCACTCATGGTGCAGACTTTTCATCTCTCTTTTATGTATGGTTCATTGAAATTAACCTGCTACTTTAGGCCAAGTTCTCCAGGGCAGACATCACTGTAGCACTCACTTTCTCTTCGGGGATTGTATTTTTTGTAATTTCTGAAGATTTTAAAAAATTATTTTCTACCCCCATAGTACAAATATTTAACTATATTTATCCAGCATTTTTAGGTTTGTGAACTTGGAAAATCTGAGACAGGTCTCAGTTAATTTAGAAAGTTTATTTTGCCAAGGTCGAGGGCACACACCTGTAACACAGGCTCAGGAGGTCCTAATGACATGTGTGTAAGATGGTCAAACACAGTTTGGTTTTATATATTTTAGTGAGATATGAGACATCAATCAGCATGTGTAAGATGAACATTGGTTCCATCTGGAAAGGTGGGACAGCTTGAAGCAAAGGTGGGAAGACTCACATCAGGGAGGGGACTTCCAGGTCATAGTTGGATTAGAGACAAATGGTTGCATTCTTTTGAGTTTCTGATTAGCCTATCCAAAAGAGGCAATCACATATGCATTTATCTCAATGAGCAGAGAGATGACTTTAAATAGAAGGGGAGGCATATTGGCCCTAAGCAGTTCCCAACTTGACTTTTCCCTTTAGCTTAGTGATTTGGGGGCCCCAAGATTTATTTTCCTTTCATAGGTTTCATGTGTCATAAATGTTTCTCTGAACACATATGTAACGCTGGAGAAACATGGAAGATCCTGTATTCTCCTTTACCTTGTTGTTTCACTAGCTCAAGATCCAAATCCTAGGAAAGACAATCTTTTTGGCTGACTAGATCACTTGCCAAATCTCTGTCTATAGCTACTATGGGGAAGGAGAAGACATGATCTCTTTGGCTTAAAGAGTGAAAGGCGGATACCATCTCCCAATAAAATATTCATGAAAGGGAAATGGTGATTTCCTGAAAGAAAATTCAGGGCTGGAAGAAAGGGTGATGGATAATGGAGAAGAGAAATGCAAGATATAGCCACTGTAACTGTCTTATCTCATCTTTAGCAATGTATTTTTATGTGTGTGTGTATATATATTATATCTGTGTGTAGACATATATATATAATGTGAACATACTATATAATACATGCACATATATAATGCACATTACAATGTATAGAGTACATTGGTAAGTAATGGGTCAGCTATTTTATGATTATTTCATGATTTTCTTCTAATAAGTTTAGTTTCCCTACAGTGTTGGTTTGAAACCATGGCTAACTTTATTACTTTCAAATGCCTTGTGTCTCCTTAATGAACCCATCTAAGTTATGGTATGTCTTCAAAATGAAAGTTTGTTTAAAGGCTTGATCTGCAAGTGTCTGCCCTTTAACCTTGCTATTTTATCAACTACCTCTATTTTGCAGAGATAAATACTCTTAACACATTTTAGAGGCTGCGTTCTCCCAGTGCTGCTGCTACTTCCGTGATTTCTGCTGTGGTTGCACATACACAAACAATGAACCAGACAGGAAAAATAGCCTCCTAACTGGCTAATTAAATATGCCATTTATTAAAAATTATGGAGTCTACTTAGAGTGAAAATTCACTGAGTTATGGCAGTCCCTGTTTTTCTCTGCCTAAATTCTGAAAGTCAGAGTAAGTGCTCCTATTATACTCATCTGCTTTCAAATTCTACTTCACTATCCCATGGCTCCATCCTTGCAAGCTGGATATAAGTGCCCAAACAGTCAGTGGCCCAAGCATGGCAAGAGGTTGGATGAGACCCATGGTAGCTCCACCATAGAAATATGGGATTCTTGTTTCACTAAGTGGTTATATGGAAAGTTGGCCTTGTTGTAGAAAACGAGAAAGGTTGCAAGAGAAAAAGACATGTTGATTCTCAGAGCTTTTGCAAAAGAAACAAGTTGGATTTTCCAGCAGTGTACTCACTAATTGAGTATTGGTTGTCACCTCTGAGCTTTCTGTCCTGATATGAGCTGTCATAATGGAGTTTTTAATCCTTAAAGTTGACATTAAAATGATAGTATTTTAGGAAATTCATTATTCACTTGGTGAAATAATTCGTAATGAACAAAACAGTACTAACTCCAAGTAATGCTGTTTGAGTTCTAGCCTTCACTTTTCTCATAAGATTCTTTTGAATTTCAAAGAGTCTTCAACAAATGTCTGTACTGGATATATACCCAAAGGATTATAAATCTTTCTACTATAAAAACACATGCACACTTATGTTTATTGCAACACTATTTACAATAGCGAAGACTTGGAACCAACCCAAATGCCCGTCAATGATAGACTGGATAAAGAAAATGTGGCACATATATATATACCATGAAATACTATGCAGCCATAAAAAAGAATGAGTTCATGTCCTTTGCAGAGACATGAATGAAGCTGGAAACCATCATTATCAGCAAACTAACATAGGAACAGAAAACCAAACACTGCCTGTTCTCACTCATACGTGAGAATTGAACAATGAGAAGACATGGACACAGAGAGGGGAACATCACACGCTGGAGCCTGTTGCGAGTGAAGGGAAAGGGGAGGAAGAGCATTAGGACAAATGCTTAAAGCACGTAGGGCTGAAAACCTAGATAACGGGTTGATAGGTACAGCAAACCACCATGGCACATGTATACCTGTGTAACAAATCTGTACATTCTGCACGTGGATCCCAGATCTTAAAGCAAAATAATTTAAAAAGAAAAAAGAATTCTTAAGAACAACTAAGGTGCAACCATAAGATCAAATTTGTCACTCCCTATATTCCTTTTTCAAGAAATTGTAGTGGTTAGACAAGCACTTAGGTTAAAGTTAAATGGACTATTATTCATTCATTAACTAGCCTTTTAGTCATTGCCCTCACAGTGTTCCATACTTGCCTAAATCTCCATTTCTTTTTTAGGTCATACAGGTAAATCTTCAGGGCCAAAAAAGAACTCTTTTAGTTTTCTTGATGTGTTTCTTTAATCCTAGCTCGTTATAGAACCTTAATTTTTTCCTCTCATGTTTAATCTTATCTGAAAAATAGCAAACATATAAAAATAAATGATATTTTATTAAATCTAAATTCCTGCTTATAAAATAAATAATAAATAAATAAATTCCTGCTTTTAACTGCCGCATCAGAAGACTGTTATATATGCCTCATTGTTGGCTGATCTTATAGTATCCAAATATTATCTTGCTCTTAAATTGCTACTGTTATTATCTATCTTCTTTATTGGGAAATATTATTTTAAAAGTACTTTAAATACGTGATCTCTATTTGGAGTTCAAAGGGGACTCTTAATCCACCCCTTTCCCAAATGTGTTTGCGTTAAATACAAAACGTAAGATATTTAGTACCCCTCTTTATCTTACAGCTAGTAATGGTCATGACACCCATTTCTGGATAATAAGGCATAAAGATAAGCTCCTGGGGGTTTTCTGTTCCCAGATAAAGAGAGGGAGATATTGATATTGAGAGCTCTGCTCCTGCTTCCTTCCTTCCTGTCTTTGGTTGTGTGTAGGCATGAAGCTTAGCTACAGTCACTGCCCTGCAGCCGTGCAGCAATAAGCCTGAGGACAAAAGTGAACACACTGAGGACTGCAGAGTGAGCATAGAAGAGTCTGGATCCTTTTTGATGCTGTAGAGCTGCGGAAGGCACAATGACTGCTTAACTCTGCGTGATTACGTAGACAATAAGAAACATCTCTTTTGAAAGCCACCTTTATCTGGGTAGTGTTTCCTGGAAGCTCAAAGCATCTTAATTTTGAGGCTGAGCCTATTTGAGACTCTATAAGTATAGAATGGAGGACATGAGGAAGAGATATTGCAGAAAAATGGAATGTTTCTCTCAGAAGAGAGGGCAAAAGACAGGATAATTTTGGTACAGATGTAAAATTTACCTCTTAATATATAAAATTACTTTTTGAAAATATATGATTAAATGTATTCTTAAACCAGTTTTTGGGAAGTTTCTTTCCATGTTTATAATCCCATAATTTTCCAAGAAATTATTTTAAATTATTTTATTTATCATTCTGTCTCGGCATCTATGCCTGGCTTGCAAGGATGGAACCAGGGGCTGTTTATGTGGAATCTGTAGATCCATCTTTTTCAATGATTAACCTATTTCAAGGATGAATTTGAAATAAATAAATTTATTTTTTTCCCTAATGTGTGTATAGGACTGGATTCCTTCCAACCCCCGACATCTACTACGATTCTTCTCTTTCTAGTGTAAGTTCACACATAAACTCATAGATCTATCTGCTCACACATTATATTTCATTAATGTTTTCAATTCAATAAAATGATGTAACATTTTCATAGTCTTGTTCAGAATTAACAAAATGTGAAGTATCAATATTCAAAAGAAAGTAGACAAGAAAAAGAAAAAAAACAGTCATTGCTATTTTGGCATGGATTTTCAGTAGAGCAAAATAACATGTGTGATTATTTCTCTGCTTTGTATTTAGCACATCCACCTTTTGATATTGCTCCCTGAGTAGTACTGCTTTTCTTTTTGTTATATATGTTTGCTAATCAAGCTTTCAAAACTTCATGGCTTGTGTTAAAACTGGGGGTAAAGCATGACAAAACCAACATTTTGTAAAATGTCACAACATTTAGTGAAGCAGAATCTTCTTGAAATTCATACAGATAATCCTCCCTTGGATTATAAACAGTATACAATTTCTTCTAGTTTCCAGAATCAATCAACAGGCATCGTTAGTGTGTGTGCATGTATGTGTGTGTATGTAGATATAGATATATAGATATATAGATCTGTGTGTGTTTATATATATGTATATAATTATATACGTGTGTGTGTATATATATATATACACGTGTGCATGTGTGTGTGAGTTTATTTTGTTATTCTAACCTTAGCTATTTTTAAAACACACTTAGGGATAAACAGAAAATATGATGACCCTTTTAGAGAGACCTTGCTGTGTGAATTGAATACTAGAAGAGGTGACAGAATTTCATGCTTTTGTTTAGAAGACTTCATAGTCATTTTAACATGGTGATGAATCAGAAAATGAAATTCCTTTATAGTTATAATCAATTTGAGTAACAGCTGAGAAAGTACAATAGAAATCATATAGTTTTACTTTTATCCCATCAAAGTCATGAAATATTCTGACAGGGCAATTTCATCTACTTGCCTCTTCCTATAAATCTTTAAAAATCTGTTTTAGTAATAGGCTAATTTCCCTACCACATAAACCAAATATACTCTCAGTGAATTTGGAATTTAACTCTATCCAGAATTATATGTATTTCTTCCATTCTGGTTGGAGTAAAATTAAAATGTAAAAAAAAAAAATCAGTCTTGGTTTTGATTTTGCTTGATCATTCAACATAGATATACCTTAATTATTAACTACAGAAGTTAGGTATGCATCCCCTGCATTAAGAAAGACTAAGGAAAACATCCAATACTAAAAAGTGTTATTGCTGTCTCCAAAATTTTTCCTACTGAAGCCAGAGACAAGAGAGATAATGTTAATACAAATACACCATGTTCCATATTACCACTTCTGCAGATGACTGGGACTTCTGCCTGACAGAACGTGGGACAATTATCTTGTCCTTTGTGTTCAGAGATTATGTGCTGACAGGTTATTTCCTGAGCAGTAACTGAGATATGTGACCTGCTATCTTTACCAGGAAGGAGCCTATTTTGTAGTTGACAGCAGCAGTCACTGAGCAAAAAGTTTGGCATTTGTGGCTTTGTAGCCTTTGGGTCAGCTGAGTGTGGTTTTGATTCCTTCTTCCTGGTAGGGTATCCTGACTTCTGTTTTGTCTTGGCTTTATAAACTGACACTGCCTGGTTGCAAGTAATCTCTGAAGGTAGTCCCTCTGTCCCAGCCCCCTACATGTGCAATCACTTACCATGTCCTACAATTACAACCTTTCAATTCTGGTGCCACTTTCCCCATCTTCTTATCAGTGAAATACACTGAGTCCCATTCTGAATGTAGACAGGATCTCTGCTACTAAGCTTTCTTTGCTGGAGGTTGGTTCTGCTATTATTGCCCAGAAAGAGATTACCAAGCCAACGATTGTGCATTTCTTAACCTACGCTTAGAATGCTTGAGTAGGATATTGCTCTTAGAGTGCATTAGATACATGCAGTTTCATTAACAAATTCTAAAAAAAGACAAGTCTTAGGTTGATAAGTCTCTATTAAAATGTAATGATAACACCAATAAATACTTCCATCTTACATTTGAACAGTCATTTTGAGTTCCACAGTCTTTTCACATACAGTACAGGTATTCCTGTAACACGACAGGTGTCAACAAAAGCACGAAGCCCCTCTTGTCTTAAAAGTCTGTGAAGTTATCAACAGAGACACATTTAACTATGACTACCAAGTTCCTCTTTCAAACTATAGGGAAATTAGCCTAATATCAATCATGATTTGGCCTATTGCCATGGCTTCAACTGTCATCTCTATGCAAATGCTTATCCAATCTCTCTCTCTCTCTCTCTCTCTCTCTCTCTCTCTCTCTCTCTCTCTCTCTCTCTCTCTCTCCTGACTGTCCAATAGGTAGCTGGACTTGAAACTTACCTCACACTCAACGTGAATAGACCCTTATTCACCCACTGAGACCTCCTTTCCTTTTGGCTCCTTTATTACTGATAATAGTTTGCCTACTTTCTTCTAGACATCAGGATTAGTCAATACCTTAGTCATCTTGGATTTCTTCCTTTGCGTTACCTCCCTGCATCTAATCAGCAATAAAATCTTGAAGTTTCTATGTCAGTACCAAATGTCCCAACCTGTTCATTTCTACTGCCAACATCTTCATTCAGATCTTTATGAACTCTTTTCTTCTAGCCTACTCTAAAACCTCCTAACTTGTCTTCCTGTTTCAGCTTTATTATTTTATACAAGACGTCTATATTCATAATGTAGAGCAATGATTTCCAATCTTTTTAGTATTACACAGTCTTTTATTCCAATGAAACTGAACTTAAATATATAAAACAGATGAAAAAGTTCTGCTGTCTTTGCAACAGCGATTGGTGTGGGAACTCGCACTATTTTCAGTAGGACTTCTCCTCACCCCCTCCCTCTTCTCTCTCTACTCACAGTGCCTCCTGAGACACTCTCATTGGAACACAGTTAAAAACCTCTGTTAAAACATCCTCTCAGACAAATTAATTATGACCAGATGATAAAACTGTATTTCCAACCTGCTGCAAGGAAATAGGCTTTAGAAAAAGTAAATTTAAATATATCCTCTTGATAGAGATGATTCATTTAAAACATGATGATTAGATAATCACGATAATCACTATTAGATTATATGCAACTATTCCAAAGATTCTGGTTAGCAATCATCGGGCTATTAGCATGATGGTTAGTTGAGGCCAGTCTAATCTTCTAGAAGAGGTCATAATCTCATAACAGTCTATCAGAAAGGTGCTTGATTTTTTTCTTATCAAGAATGATGATGGCCAGGCATGATGGCTCACGCCTGTAATTTCAACACTTTGGGAGACTGAGGTGGGCAGATCACCTGAGGTCAGGAGTTTGAGAACACCCTTGCTAACATGGTGAAACCCCGTCTCCACTAAAACTACAAAATTAGCTGAGCATGGTGGCAGGCACCTGTCATCCCAGCTACTCGGGAGGCTGATGCAGGAGAATTGCTTGAACCTGGAGGTGGAGGTTGCAGTGAGCCGAGATCGTGCCACTGCACTCCAGCCTGGGCAACAGAATAAGATTCCATCTCAAAANAGTCTATCAGAAAGGTGCTTGATTTTTTTCTTATCAAGAATGATGATGGCCAGGCATGATGGCTCATGCCTGTAATTTCAACACTTTGGGAGACTGAGGTGGGCAGATCACCTGAGGTCAGGAGTTTGAGAACACCCTTGCTAACATGGTGAAACCCCGTCTCCACTAAAACTACAAAATTAGCTGAGCATGGTGGCAGGCACCTGTCATCCCAGCTACTCGGGAGGCTGATGCAGGAGAATTGCTTGAACCTGGAGGTGGAGGTTGCAGTGAGCCGAGATCGTGCCACTGCACTCCAGCCTGGGCAACAGAATAAGATTCCATCTCAAAAAAAAAAAAAAAAAAAAAAAAAAAAAAAAAAAAAAAAATGCTGATTACTTCACAGAAAAAGTAGTGAATTACATTGTACAGGAAATTTTAAGGCAGATCAAGTATCAGATTTACTTTCTCATCACTAGTAATGTGAGAATACTACTGGAAATTTCTAAAGGCTATTAATTATCTACCAAATTAAGAATTGATTCTTTGGCTTAAAGTTTAAATTACAACTTGTTGTAATCTAACTTTTAGCTTTTTTTTTCCTGTTTTACTACATTGATAGATATTACAACCTCAACTCTACTTTTTCTCATTTTAAAGTCTCTGAAGCTTTATATGATTCTCTTTTGGCAGTTTTGTTATTCTGCATTGTATTCTACAGCTAGTAGGAAACACAGGCAAATGTATAACAGGTAATGTATTCAAATCACATTATAAATACATAATTAAAATCTACATTTGTAGCCACCAGTAGTTCGTTATGTTCTTGTTTTATCTCAAAGAGATTGTTAGTCTTTTAAAAGCTTTATAGGACAGTTCTTCATTTTTAGAAGTATTTTGTGATTCATCTTTTGCTCGTCATGCAGTTCTAGATATTAATGCTTAATCTGACTGAACCTTAGTTTTGTGATCATCAAAACTTATAGATATCAATAAGTAAATATCTATTGAAATGATTTTTTTCCTGTAGTAAAAGAAAAACACAATGCATAGAAGGATAGAAGGAGATAGCCTGAAAAAATGAGATCTTAGCTCGTATCTGTATCTCTAGGCATCTCTAGGCATCTGGTGGATGATAGACACCTAAGCAAGGTAATGAGATCTTTTTGAGGAGAAAGAAGTAGGTAGATTTAAGATTATTAGAATTAAAAATAACAAAATTGCTTATATGTGCTTTCTCTCTTTACATTTCCCGGCAGCCTCATGATGATTTGGAGAATTCCAGAGGTAGAAATAATAAAATGATATGTGAGAGGTTTTCATGCCTCAAAATAAAAGGTTTTCAGAGCATTCTTGCTGACTCAGTGAATTGACGTTAGCTTTAGGTATTTTGGGTTTTATTCTAATTAATCCTCTTAACTTCAGAGCTTTGTCCATCAGTAATATACTAAATGCACTGTGTGTGTACTATTGAGGCACAGCCAAGAATTGCAGTGGCAGAGCTTTAGTGAATAGGAACAGAAAAGGTTTGAGAAGCAAACTTTTCCATTGAGAAAGACCTACACCAAATGCACAGCAACTGATTCTATGATTACTTAATGATAATTCCTTTGACCTTAATGATAAAATTAGTAGGTGCATTAATTAAAAGACAATCATTATATGTTTTACTTGTAAAACTGGGTGACTTATGATACATAGAAGTTAGATCATTGAATTAATATAATTTGTGCTAGGTTCAGTCTAACAATACATAGACGTTAGACCATTGAATTAATAGAACTTGTGGTAGGTAGACATATTCACTCAATGCATAATTACTGAGCATCTACTATGTGCCAGAAACATATGTGAGAGGCCGAATCAGCAGGACATAGTGATTGATTGATTGAACATGGGGAGTGGGAGATACATGAGGGGAGAGAAGAGTAAATTTGGTGAGAGAAACTGATGATAACCAAATATATGAGTTTACACATAAATGATATGTGTGTGTGTGTGTGTGTGTGTTTGTATCTGTATATGCGTGCTTGTGTATGCCAAATCTGGTGTGTGTATACATGTGTGTATGTGTATATATATCTGTATGTGTTC
This sequence comes from Rhinopithecus bieti, assembly GCF_001698545.2. Classification (NCBI taxonomy): domain Eukaryota; kingdom Metazoa; phylum Chordata; class Mammalia; order Primates; family Cercopithecidae; genus Rhinopithecus; species Rhinopithecus bieti. The sequence continues at coordinate 1,364,546 of NW_016806443.1, forward strand.
CACATCAAGTGATATATTGAGATTTATATATTATAATATATTGAGATATACAATATGAGATATATTATAATATATATGTATATGTACACAAATGTGTGCATATATACCAAATTTGGTATACACACACACACACACATATATACAGACACATATGTATATGCATACCCATGTATATAATTTATGTGTTCACACATATAATTTGGTGTGTATATATATGCCAAATACACATACACACAAATATATACAGACACATATATTAATATATACGTACACATATATGTATATAATTTATGCACATGTCACTTCTAAGTATCTTCCCTTTGTGGAACATCAAATAGGGTGACAAATAGAAACAACTATTACAATAAAATTCCTTCTTTAATACAATATGGGAAGAGCACAGAGAATATTAACCTACTCTAACTGACCAAGAACTGCATCACCTGCCCTCTTCTCAGATGTCACTGGACACTTGAATAAATTCATGATTCTTTTAGCAACAATGCTGGTAGAGAGTATTGGGTGAGTGATTATATCTGCTAAAAGTGATTCTCAAAAGATGCTCCCTGGACTAGTAGTATTCACATCAGTTGAAAACTTGTTAAAATTTAGACTCTTTTGCAGCATTTTAGACCTATTGAACTAGGAACTCCATGGGTGGGGCCCAGCCATCTCTGTTTTAATGGGCCTTTCTGGTTATTCTGATGCATGGTAAAGTTTGAAAACCATTGTATTATAATAAACTTTACTGAGCAAAGAATTTACTGTTTGCTCAGGACTACAGCCTTGTAAAACTTAAGAGAAAACAAAATGCATATAAAATGCAATGATAAAATGCAATCAGGGAAGAGACCCCCAATCAGGAAGTTTGATGTCAAGACTTGACATATCACTGCCACACATTACTGCTTTCACATGTGTAAACCACTAGCAAAATAACTGGTACTTAGTAAGTGATCAAATGTTTGTCTTCTCTTGTCTCCGAACAATCAGATATTATGGTGGACACTGTCACATAGGTTATCATATTTTGTAATCCTGATCTGAGGCTTTCTGTCTCAAGAATAAAATGCAGCTGATATAAGTCACTTTCATTTTCACAAGAGGCTATCAATTTACATCATCAACACTTAGTATCTAAAACAAGTGTTGGAAGTTCTTTTACCTGATAAACCTGAATGACCATCCTTCAAGAAGTAACTCACTGTTGACATCAATTTCAAATAATTTGTGACCCACTTCTGTCAAAAGCCATGTTGAGATCATTTATTCATTTATGCATTAACTTTCCCTCTAGAGTTCAAATCAAGACCTATTTCTGTATGTTATATCAGGTAGGTACAAATCAAAACTCTAGGACTTTAACTCTCTGCAGAAGGTAATCTGATATTGTAAAAAAGAAATAGTCTTATGACGAATGTTTCTGCATTTTCTTAACATCATTTGTAAAGACTATTGTTCATTTTGTTCTTTAATAACCAATAACCTAAATACATACATGATACATTTATCCCTCTTAGCATACAGCATTGAGAAGGAAAAGTCTTTTCAAGTATATACTGATAAAAGTAGAAATTATCATTTTCATTTGAAAATTTCAAAGTGCTTAGGTTCCTTTTAGTAGATAATATGAACCATATAACCCATTGCTTCATTTTTGCCTGGACCTCAAACAATCAATTTTATACTTAATTGTTGTATCTTAACTCTAGGATTTTTAATGTAATTATACCTCTGCTCACTAACTTTGATTATGTGGCTCCTATTGGCCTTGTTTTAAAGCTTATTGCACACTTAACTCTTTTTTAAAAGCTGCTTTTAATTCGTTTTTGGGGGGAGATGTAGGAGAGTTATAAAAATACATCTCTCTTTCTCTTTATTCACACATCATATTATCTATGCATCTATCCACCCATCTTTTCCTACAACTGTCCTTCTTTCCTTTTATCTACCCATCTAGCCATCCAGTCATCTACCCGCCCTCTCATTCATCCATTTATCCTTTTCAAATGAATTTCTGTTTGTAACCAAATATAGCCAGAGGTAGTAAATACAATGCATGCATGATTGTAAAGAAACTTACGGAATCAGAGAGTAACTATGCTAAAGTAGAAGAACTAAACTAACTTCTTCATTTTATAGAAGAGAACTTTAGTTTGTTTTTTTTCTGACCTTTCATAATCATAGTTTACATAGATTCAGAAAGTTTTTGGATTTCTATAACTACTTTAAACATATTTAGCATAGTTATAAAACTTCATGTTCTTTTATAGGCTTGTTTAAAATAGTGTCTGTAAACCAACATGTAGAAATTAAACTTTAAAAGAAAATAAATTAGGAGGTAAATATTTATGATAGAAGTTACTTCAGTTGCCTTAAATAGTAATCTCCCCTACTGCATTTAAAACGAGTTTTCTTCATTCATTCAACAGATATTATTAAAAGTAATAATTCAGTTCACCAAACTCTCACGGTCAAAAAGTTTACAATCAATTTGTATTCAAATTTCTAGAGAAATATCTGTTACAGGAGTTAAACATACTTACATGTTTAAGCCATATTAATCTGAGTTACCTGAAATTAAGATACTGGGTGAAATAGTAGGAGGATTCAAAACAAATGAATATCAGATACAAAAAAAATAAATTTATTCTTTAAAACTATTTTTTGTTTGTTTTATTTTGAGATGGAGTCTTGCTCTTGTCACCCAGGCTGGAGTGCAATGGCCTGATGTTGACTCACTGCAACCTCTGCCTCCTGGGTTCAAGCAATTCTTCTGCCTCAGCCTCCCAAGTAGCTGGAATTACAGGTGCCGGCCACCATGCCCAGCTAATTTTTGTATTTTTAGTGGAGACGGGGTTTCACCATGTTGGCCAGGATGTTCTCAAACTCCTGACCTCAGGTGATCTGCCCACCTGGGTTTCCCAAAGTGCTGGGATTACCGGCATGAGCCACCACTCCTGGCCTCTTCTTTAAAAAAAATCTTAACCTTGTATCCCTTGCATATAGGAAGGTCTTATGCTTCCAGGGGAAATACAGCTAATGTAGGGAAAATAAAATCACACCTATCAATGAGATTGAATCCATAATCTTTCACTGTAGTTTTACATCTCCTTACATTAATTAACAGTTACGTTAGAATGAAAGTAAAAAGTTGGAACTGAAATTCCAGACATTGTTAACATATATTGCAATTAGTCCAATTTCATCAGATGTAGAATCCCATAAACCTCAAGGGATTAACAGCATTACTATGGCAAAGAGATAATCTATAATTTCTCAAACCACAAGATAAACTATGTATTTTGTTGTTGTTTAAGTAGTCGTCTATATTTATACCAAGGAAGATACATGTTGACCAATAAAGCTAAGAGTTGTTTCATTAGACAGAATCTGAAATACAATTGTGCAATAGCCCAGGGCATTTCAGGGTGCCAGAGAGGGTTTCTTCAGGGGTTTTTAACTCATAGTAGTGAGATATACCTGGAACCGAAGATGATACCAATATCACTCATCCAACATTAAATCAGTGCCCTGCAGAGGACAGGCACTTCACAAATAATTGATTTGCAAATATCTGAAATAGTGCTGTCCAATAGAACTTTTTGTGATGATAGAACTAAGCTATATCTACACTATCTAATGTGGTAGCCGTATGTGGTAGGCTAGAGTAACTAAGGAAATAAATGTTTAGTTGTATTCATTTATAGTATTTTAATATAAGGTTAGATAGCAGCGTATATCTGGTGGCCACTGTATTAAATAACACAGCTTTAGAAAATAATAAAGTATGAGCAACTCGGGTGTGCACACCTTAAACATTTTAAACATGTTCATTCATTCATTTATTGCTATTTGCGTTTGGTTTTAGGTTTCCTCTCCCCAACTCCCTACCCTTGTTGATTGAATTTTATTTTTTTTATTGTAGAATCTTTAAAACTTACAGAAGTAAAAAATGTACAAAACTACTCTGAGACAAATCTCTTTTCTCATAACCCTTCTACCTTACTCTTAAGATTCCTTGTACATAACAAGTTTTCTTATTCCTTTGTATATCCTTAATGTGAATATTTTTAAAAATGTGTGTGAATATAGGCAAATTAAGATGTGCTTTCTTATTTCTCCTTCATTCTTGCACAAAAATAATATACATATATACATCTGTATATACAATTTATGTTTATATCTGCATATAAAATTATGAGTTCAAGCCAACATCTTCAGTTCAGTCCAGTCCCATGGGGCTCATCTTTGTCTTACCATAGCAGTTTGTCATTCCTTAGCAGTACCTCTGTGTTTACGTAGTGAGAACCCTGGCTCTCAAAAAATGTCACATTTTAATGTATTGTCTCAATACTCTCTGATATTCCTGATATTGCTTTTCCAACTCCACTAATTCCTTAGCCCCAAGTTTTGATCTTTTGGATTCACCTCTTGTTTTAAGAGTATGTCCGCCAAGTATCTTCCTAACAGACAGTTCATAGAAATTAAATATTCTGTGTACTTGAATGTCTGAAATAATGCCATCATTCACTTAACTGATGGATTGGTTGGATATTGAGTTTCAAGTTTCAAATAGATTTTTCTTAGAATTTGGAGGCATTATTTTTATCTTTTTTCCTTTGGTATCTAGCCTTTCCTATGAAAAGTCTAAGCCAATCTGATTTTAATATTTTACTGACAATCTTTTCTCTCTTAAAGATGTAGCTCTTCTCTTTATCCTAAGTGTCCAGCAATGTTTTGTGGGTATGTATCAGGGTGGTTATTCTTACATCCAAGCAGTAGAACATAGTGGCTATGGGCACAGGCTCTGAGTCTGAGTGCCTAATTTTGAATTCTTACTCTACTACCTACTACTTTCCTGAGGAAACAAAGTGACCTGACAGAGTTTATGCTTTCAGAGCTTTCTGTCAGGGTTTTAGAAGTGACTGAGTGCAAGAAAATACATACAGTAAAGTTAGAGACATAGGACCTTTACAAAAAGTTAGGGCCTCCAGAGGCAAGGGGCTCTCCTTCTGCTACTCAGGCTGGACTGCAGGGTGTGATCATAGCTTAATAAAGCCTTGAACTCCTTGGCTCAAGTGATCCTCTTGCTTCAGTCTTCCAAGTAGCAGGGACTACAGGCACATGCCATCATGCCTGGCTAAGACATAGGCACTTTAATAAATGTATGTTTCAGGCCTTAGTGTGTCCAAGAGACAGGATTTCCTAATACACTTGGAGGCAAATGTGGTGGTGCTGATTGAGGGAATTTTCACAGAGAAACTGACACTGAAGCTGAATCTGATTTCAAATTACATGAAGGTATTTTATGTATCCCCCAAATATGTACACCTATTATGTATCAATAAAAAATAAATTTATAAAAGTAAATAGGCAATAATCTGAATCTGAAGAATGGGCAGAAAGATACCAGATAGACAAGGTTGGAAAGATAGTTCTACTCTGACACATAATCATAGACGACTGTGCAAAGAGAGTTGAAGTTTGTAGAGGTAAGATCAATTCTATTTATTTTCAGCCAAGGAATTCCCAGCAATATGTGAAGGACCACCTTTGTTCAACACCAATGGTCAAAGAAAGATATATTTCTCCTACTAGATGTGATCCCACCCCATAAACCTCTGTACCTTTTGAACCTCTGCACCTTTTTACTCTAGACTTCTTTCCCTGTTCCTGTGATTCAGGATACCCATTACATACTGAGCGGCATTTTGCTAACACTACAGACCTTGGAGCCCTTTTGCCTCTCTATTTTCTTTAACTTTTCCCTGTTGTGTGTTTCTCTGAATGGTAGAAAGTGAAGAAATTAAGATTTGATCTTGAGCAATAGGATGGTGAGTGATTCTAAAAGAGGAAGATTTAACAGTCTAAACTCAAGATGCAAGATTTTAAAAAAATCAAAGTAATCCCTAGTCTTAACTAGCAGAACCCAGATCCCTGGCAGAGATATTAAAAGGGAACAAGAGAATATACTTTGCAGAAAGCTAAAAAGTAAAAGATGGTATATGCCAAATACTAGGGAAGATATAGAGCAACTGGAATATTTAGGCATTGTTGATAAGGCTAAAAATTTTTCCAACCACTCAGGATATTGTTGATGTTTACTAATGTGAAATATATGGATATACTATGGCCCAGCAAGTCTACTGATAGATGTATTCCCTAAAAATGTACACATATATTCACCAAAAATCATCTACTAGGATATTCATAGCACCACTATATATTATAGTCCCAAACTGAAAATTATGCAAATGCCCATCACTCATAGACTGGATAAATACATTTTAGTATAATGACAAGCTATACAGCAATGAGAATGAATAATTCTATATACAACTTATGCAGACATAAATTTAATGTTTAGTGAAACTTGATACAAAAAGTATATGCAGTATGATTCTATTTGCATGAACCAAAACAGTTGCACAAACTTCTTATTCATATGCTTAATGCCACTTTCTATTATTAATTCTCTCCCAGTTAATTAACATAACATAAATGAAAATGGTATTGGTAAATTAAACATTTGAGAATTCTTACTAAGAAATGCAAAGAAAACCAAGCAATTTTTTAAAAAATAAAATGTATTAACTCTATTAACATAAAGTAGTACATAAAAGAACAAAGGTCATCATAGAACATTATTTGGTTCAGGTTCAACTTTGAATATTTAAGTATCACATTTATGTAACTGATTACTGTGAGGTAAACAAATTAAAAAATGATGTGAGGAAAAGTATGAAAGAACTTAATCTTCATCATATTAAAAAGTCATTGGATATACTTTTAATATACTTAAATCAGAAATATTTATTAATATTAACCTATTATGTGGACACATGAAAATTTTTAAAATTAAGCTACAGGGAAAGAAGATAAGTTTCTAAGTCACTGGAGAGATGCAAAAGTGGACACTCAGGCTAATTAAATGATCAGCATTTCATATGTAGAAAAACTACTCTGCCAGAGGCAGACACATAATATATCAGTTTCACGAAGCTGTATCAAAGTCCTTTCTCTCTGGTATTTTATTTTTTACTTTTTGCAGATAATCCAGACATTCTTAAAAGATAGAGTATAACACAGAGGTCAGAAGTGCTGCTCTTGTTAACCATGTGATGTGTGATAAAGGATCAGAGTAGGTCAGTACTTTGGGGCATATCATTTGAAAAATGGTGAAATCCTCACTAGTCATTGATTTGTATGATATATGATCCATGAGGTACCAAATGTATTCCTTATACATGATATTGGCTCCCTAAATATTAAATACATATGAACCACAATAATTAGCATTTATTGAATAAATGAAAAAAGAGTATAAAGTGATATTTGTAGAAGTCATTTATATGCTTAATGTCACTTTCTACTATTATTAATTCTCTCTCCGTTACTTAACATAACCTGAAGAAATGATGACTTAGAATTATGTGAACTTTCAAAGGCAAATTTCTTTGCCACCAGTTATTTTCAAAGATAATGGTATAATTAGAATATTTTAATCTGGGTTTTATTAATGGTAGAAAACAATTTGGTGATATCATTTTTAGAACATTACTGTAATGAGTCTGAATTCTTTTCTGATCTATTTAATTCCATAATAATATATCCTCACCTACTTTCAAATGCACATAATAAATTTAGCAAGGATTAAGAAGGGATAAAATATTCTTGGGCTACTACCAGAGAGAAGCTCAAGGCCTAGGAGAATTTGGCTGTGTAGGTCTGTTAACTGCATTGTCAGAAAATTATCATGAATTCCCCCAGGAGCACAGAAATTCAGAAGCCCCACAGACTTTACTTATCAAAAGAAAGCAGTACAGATTTAGGGTTCAGAGAGCAGGCTTTGTATTCTCAATTACCAGCCCATCACTTATTAACTGTGTGACCTCAGTTTCCTCATCGGTAAATCAGGATAGTAATAGTTCCTGCCTTACAGGGCTTCTGTGAGGATTATGAGACATGCATCTAAAATGCTTAGCACAGTGCCAACATGAGTGAGAATAGTAGCTATTATTCTGTCTATTCTGAATAAAGTAGACAGAGAAAGTATAGACGGCAAAAGAGTTCAGAACTGGTTCAGAATTTGGCTGTGTAAAATAGATAAGATACTTTGAAGTCACCCGGGTATTGACCAAAAGGCCGCCTTTGTTTGATAAATCTACACTCCAAAGTTCAGAACAGCTTATCCTACCTGGCATTTAAACTGATTAGAATGGATTCATTTAAGATATCCTTCTCTTTGATCAATGATTATATAGCATGATTGTATATTAATGTCTAAACCTCATTTTCTGAAAACCTAGGTAGATTATGGAGTAAAGACAGGGTTATCAATTTGTTATTCTTTCTAAATTACCATAAACTGGCTATTTAATTATACTCATTTTGTATTTTCTTGAAAGCATTAAAAAAATTTACTCCTAGTTCGATCCAAGCAATCATATGTCCACAGTGTAAGTAAAGTACACCCACAGCTGATGTTTAAGCTAATGAAATGAGAAATGAATTACATATCAACTTTGAATAGTTCATTTATGCTGTTAGAGTGAGAAAGTAGTAGTTTCCATCTGTACTTCAGAAATTAAACATTTGCTTCTGAAAGGTTTTATTTTAATTGGAGCTAATATTAATTTATTAGTAAAAGGCCCTTAGAGGAGTTAAAATGAAATCATTTTGTGCTAATGAAAAGGCTGTGTTGTATTTTTCGTAAGATTCCTTAAATATTTCTCACAATTACTTCACAGGACAGTGAAAAACAGACTTTAACTTTTTATTTTTTTGCCAAAATCTACATAGGAAGATGGTGGGAACTGTATCAATAATAGCAGATTGAAACTATTAATAGACAGAATTAAATTATTACTGTATTGCACACTTGTTTGGGATATGAGAAAAAAACATTTTTTAGTGGGGATGACTATGAATAAAATTATGTAGCCAACAGGTCCCTACAGGTTTGAGGACACGTCTCCTTTTTCTTAACTATGTCTTTTGAGTGAATAGAGCATATCACAGAGGCTGGAAGTCATTTTGTCCTGTTCTTTAGAGTTGTAGTTTTGATGAGTGGTTTGCTGTCTACTCCAGAACCTGAAGGAAATGTTAAATAACTGGACACATTTTCTTAGATGTTCCCTCCTCTTTTAACACTAAAAAGTAATGATTAACTCATTAAACAGAATCTATAAGCCTGCATAAATATATTTTTGGAGCTTTTCAGTTGTTAACAAAACTGAAATCACATTTAAGTGCAAGCTGGACATGTTTCATTGTACCTACTCTTTGCTTGATTTTACATATGAATTAATTAATTTATTCATTTAATCACTCAATTCATTCAATCATTTATTTGCTGCATGTCAGGCTATGCATTTAGGATATAAAGAAAGAAAAGCTTCAAGGAACAATTGAAAACTTGTAAACGCTGTGTTAACATGATGTGTTCATAAAACAACTTATTGAGTGTCCATCATTTGAGAGATACTATAATACTCAATGCTAAGAGCAGGTTCCATCCATAAGATTATACTTATAATGAACATGAGGATGAGCAGAATTTAGGCATGGGAAGAACTATGCTGTGGACTGAAATAGTAGATGATGATGACTAGAGACAGTGGGGCTAAAAATTGTCAATGGATTTGGGATATATTTACATGGTAGAGCAGATGGCACTTAGTAGGTATTTGGATGTAAGGAATAAAGAAGTATAGGAGGTCAAATAAAACACCTGGGTTCTTTTCATGAATGCCTGAGCACCAACATAGAATATAGCAAAGGAAAATTAGGTTTCCTGGGTAGAAAAAAATGTGTTTAGATTTAGATAGAACATGTTTGAGGTGTTATAAAAGATTCAGGTAGAATTTTGCCATTGTCAGTTGGATATACAGTTCTGAAATTAAGGAAAAAGGTCTAGATTAGAGATATACTTTGAGAGTCACACCCATATAAAAGAGAATTATGGTTTGAGATTGTTTCTCCTAGGCAAAGTGGTATGAGTTTGCGCTCCCTCTTGCTTTGTTATCCCATCCTCTGAAAGGGAGAACATGATTTGAGGGATTCTCAGTGTAAAGTGGTATGACCTAATAGAAGTTTCTGTTATCACAACTGCCTCCTCAAGTGGGTCCCTGACCCCCAAGTAGCCTAAATGGGAGGCACCCCCCAGTAGGGACAGACTGACACCTCACACAACTGGGTACCCCTCTGAGATGAAGCTTCCAGAGGAACGATCAGGCAGCAACATTTGCTGTTCAGCAATATTCGCTGTTCTGCAGCCTCCACTGCTGATAGCCAGGCAAACATGGTCTGGAGTGGACCTGCGGCAAACTCCAGCAGACGTGCAGCTGAGGGTCCTGACTGTTAGAAGGAAAACTAACAAACAGAAAGGACATCCACACCAAAACCCCAACTGTATGTCACCATCACCAAAGACCGAAGACCAAACCACAAAGATGGGGAAAAAAGAGAGCAGAAAAGCTGAAAACTCTAAAAAATCAGAGCACCGCTCCTCCTTCAAAGGAACGCAGCTCCTCACTAGCAATGAAACAAAGCTGGATGGAGAACGACTTTGATGAGCTGAGAGAAGGCTTCAGACAATAAAACTTCTCCAAGCTAAAGGAGGAAGTTCAAACCTATCACAAAGAAGCTGAACACCTTGAAAAAAGATTAGACAAATGGCTAACTAGAATAATCAGTATAGAGAAGTCCTTAAATGACCTGATGGAGCTGAAAACCATGGGATGAGAACTATGTGACGAATGCAAAAGCTTCAGTGGCTGATTCTATCAACTGGAAGAGAGGGTATCAGTAATTGAAGATCAAATGAATGAAATGAAGCAAGAGGAGAAGTTTAGAGAAAAAAAGAGTAAAAAGAAATGAACAAAGCCTCCAAGAAATATGAGACTATGTGAAAAGATCAAATCTATGTCTGATTGGTGTACCTGAAAGTAACGGGGAGAATGGAACCAAGTTGGAAAACACTGCAGGATATTGTCCAGGAGAACTTCCCCAACCTAGCAAGGCAGGACAACATTCAAATTCAGGAAATACAGAGAACGCCACAAAGATAAACCTTGAGAAGAGCAACTGCAAGACACATAATTGTCAGATTCACCAAAGTTGAAATGAAGGAAAAAATGTTAAGGGCAGCGAGAGAGAAAGGTCAGGTTACCCACAAAGGGAAGCCCATCAGACTAACAGAGGATCTCTCGGCAGAAACTCTACAAGCCGGAAGAGAGTGGGGGCCAATATTCAACATTCTTAAAGAAAAGAATTTTCAACCCAGAATTTCATATCCAGCCAAACTAAGCTTCACAAGAGAAGGAGAAATAAAATCCTTTA
>NW_016806443.1:1378541-1458877 GCF_001698545.2 Rhinopithecus bieti
AAACATTTCTATAAAAATGCCTTTCTCTCCAGAAGCCTGGAGTTTACAAAAAAAAAAAAAAATGCCTTTAATTGTTTTTGATTCCTTTTACTTTTCAGAGATTCAAGATAATCCTGCTAAAATTTGTGTGTCTCTATATTTAAAAAATACAAATAAAGATCTATTAATCAAGTATTTGTTTAAAAGCAAATTCTATATTTCCTGGAAACTACTGTAGAAATCCAAAAATACAAAGAGGACAATCTTCTCTTTATTCTTTATTTTAACAGTAATTCCTGAATTTGTAACACAAGTGAATGTTGCCTTGGAAGCCTTAAGCAAAAACTCATTGAATGTGTTGGATGATAATCAATTTGTGGACATCTCAAAGAAGATCTATGATACAATTCATGATATCAGATGTTCAGTCATGATGATTCGGGTAAGTTTGCTTTTCCTTCCATTGAATTATTGCAATGCTCTTCACCATCTGGAATGCCTGGGATGACTGCAAGAAATGCTTTATTTCTATGCTGTAATGTCAATGCTGGAATCTATTAAAACTTTAGAAGTTCATATGTATCCCCAAAGTCAGATCTACTGTCACAAACAACATTTTTACTTATGTATGTGGTTATAACTTACGCAAATGAGTGCATTTTACTGCTGCGTGTGCAGAAAAGATAGGATTTGTTGGGTGCAGGATTTGTTGAGGTGTGTCTTAGCATGATCAGAAGCCAAAGAAAAATACATAAAGTAATTTGCTTTTATTTTCTTGAACAAAAAGGAAAGAATCTTTCTTATCACTGTAGTGGAATTGATAGTAAAATGTGTTGAAACAAGGTATTTTATGGCCAAACCCTCTCATCCTAGATCATAAAATCACAGAGTGTTCTGCAAGAAATCTCACTTGGAGTTGCCAGCAACAACAAACACTTCAGTGGTCCCAGTATGGGAGTTGTCTGTTTGGGGACACATATTCCACCTTCCCAGGCGTGAGAGCACCATTTGTTGCGGGCACACTGTATATACAGAAACCAGGATTGTTTTCCCTCAAGTATTAATGTAAAGTGTTATTTTAAATGTTACCAAAAAATGCACATTCTTTGGAAAATGCCTATGTAAAGATACGGAGATACCTTATCTTAAGTGGATTCATCTGAAGACAGACTCTGACATAAGGATTTGTGTTATCAGTAGTCTATTTAAGAGAAAATGAGACAAAAGTAAGGCAGAGAGGGGAAGAAAACCAAGAAGGTGAAACTGTGAGTCACTGCAGGCAACTGGGGCTTGGGGCTTGATCCTGCTGGTGAACTCTGGGTAGTACTGCAGAATGCACCTCAGCACTCCAGAATTCTCTTACCTGACGTGAACAAACTGAAGATTTAGCCAACTATTCATCCTGGGTGAAAAGCTACCCTCAGAGGTGTCACCTGTGCCTCATGTTCAGGACCAATCAAACTTTTGTGGCCAAAGAATTCTCAGGCAGGGTAGCAGGTGTTTGCTGTAGGAAGATTCAGTGGGACTGGTGAATATAATTTTTAAGTATGAATAGAATTCAAGTTTTAAGCCTCTGGACTTAACTGTTAGTAAGATTGTAAGATGGAAATAGAAGTGCTGAGAATATATGAGTGGAGCATCAATAGTATTAATATCTGATAGGGCTGAACATCACAGGCTGTACTGAACAGTTCATAAGTCATTTGTGGACTTTGTAAAGAAAAGGGCTAACAAATATTAGGGAGTCTGACAGGGCAGAAGGATGCTGTGGAAGAGCTTGTAAGAGAAAGTCTAAAGGTGTCAAGACAGAGAATCTAGTACATTGAGACTTGGGAAAACCTGAAAGCAAACCAATTACCATATCAAAGCGAAACCTCAGGATAAATACTTGTGAGCAGCCTACAAGTATTTTTAAGTGATTAGAAAATTTGGCCCTATACCAATGACTATATCTGAGCAGCAAGAACCTTTACTAATTTTCTTGCTGTAAAATTTGTATGCCTTACCTCTGTGGATTAGTGGACTAGTAATAACCCAAAGCTGGGAGGTAGGTGAATCCAGAAAAGAGACATTAAAAGTGTAAAGAAGGCACATGAACTTCAGGATATAGTCTTGCCAGAGTGAAACCTCTCCATTTTCGCTATCCCTGAGTGGATATTTGAGAATATAAACCAGTGAGATAGCATAGGGAAACCAGGGTAGGGAATGCATTTTTTTTTTCTTACTAAAGTTATACAGGGATGAAAAAATAATCTTACAGCTTCTCTTTAAGTTAGATGTTCCAGTATTTTTAAATTTCCTCATTATCAAGATAGCTTACTTAAAGCAAATCAAATTATCTTGCCATTTTTTTTTACATATTCCTCATATACAGTGGTACTCTGTAGGGTAGGAGAACAATTTATTGTAATTATTAATAGCCTTTGAGAGCAGTAATTTTCTCCCATAGTCATCTCTTTTTCAAGATAAATACTTCCATTTCTCTCAACTTTTTCTCATAGGAATAATTTAGTATTTTGTTTTCTTCACTAGTCCTTATTTAATTTTCAACAAACTTCTCAAATGAGACTATCAAAAATACATTCTAATTAGTGCCTGTCCAATGTCAAGTAGAAGACTTGTTCTTATGTTATTTCTACCGATATAGCCAACTGCTATTAGCCTACAGTTTTTTCAATTTAAACATTATATTTATTGAATAGAGGTTGATTTCCTTTTCCTTTTTTTATCTTGTTGCCTATGTATGCATTCTTTACTTTGATTTGTTCTGTTCTTGTTCTTAAGTCCTAATCCTATTAAACTGTATATGATTCTTCATGTGATTTATCAGATTGTTTTCTAGTTTGGTTGTTGAACATATCAAGTTAGCATCAATTAGAAACATGAATTGTAGAGTCTTAGTTTCTTCAACTAAATAACTAATAAAAACGTTAAATTATATTGGCCCTTTATCTGATGGTAATCCCTGCTAGAGAGATTCAGTTAAGAGCATTAGTTTTAAGAGCCTTTAGAATCTGATGTTCCATGCAACTGAGAACATGTCTCTAAGTATATGGTTTGAAAGAGTGTTTTCTGAGTTTTAAGGTAGATACATTATTTCTTTAAGTACACTTTATGGTCAAAAAGATAAAGCAAATAAAATCAGAGCTGCTGTACTTGAAACCAGAGAGGAGCACCCAGAGGCTCATCTTCTCTATCTCTATACCCCCAGTTCCCTAAGCAGCCTCTAGGGGAACCTCTATACAACTTCTACAGGGATTCCTTGGAAAATGATCCATAAACTTATGGACTTAATAGCTAACTGGGTTATAAGATAAAAATAAATTCTCACTTAGGTGCAAGTAAATGAAAATATATCCCTTTTTTTTCTTAAAGACTGTCCCTTTTTCACAGAAGAGAATAAACTTGATCCGGTATAATCTTCTTTTAACAAGGTCGAATTTAATGCTGGCCAATATTCTGGCCTTAGAACTGCAAAGTATTTGATCCTTTCTTCAAGGTATCTAAAAAGTGTCAACATTAAAGCAATAAATGTATAATTAAACAAGCTCAGGGAGGGATAGGCTATGCTATTGAGGATATTTGTGAGTGTATTATAATCCCATTTTATGTCTGAATTTTTATGAATACTCTTCAGTGCCTTTGAAACAATAAAATACTAACTCAAGATCAGAACTTGGAATTTTATAGGGTTTTATAAAAATATGATTATGTCTTTGTTTTGATCAATACTTATGCTAAGAGTTGTTTAAAATTCTAAGATAAATACTGTGACATTTACTATTGCTATTTCCATTGGATTCAGTGTGTAGACAAGCGAGGTTATAAACTATCATACCTAGCAAACTCATAGAATAAGCAGTATTACATATTTTGATCTGTTTGGTATTTAATATATATGTGTAAATTGTACGACTATGAAGAGTTCATAATATAATGGTTAAAACTAAAGCAACAAACAAATCTTACTTAGCATCAATTTCCTCCTTTGTAAGACAGACATGGTATTAAACCTACTTCAAAAGATTATTATGCCGACATGAGTTAATGGAAATGAAATGCTTAATAAATAGTAGGCTATAACAAGAAGATAGCTACTACTACTATTATTACCACATAGAGTTAGTACTTACTAGACCTACTGAAGCTACTTAATATTTTTGTATATCTTGATGAACATCAACTGCATAAGCATGCTTGTAGAACAACATGAAGGGCAAAGTCCTAAATCAAGAAATCTCAAAAAAAAAAAAAAAAGAAAGAAATCTCTTCCTTTATAAAACAATGTTTAAATAAGAGGATACTTATGCTTATTAACATCAGGCATCTAAATTATAGAGTGTTTAATGCAAATTATGTTTTTGAACCCATATTAGTTTAAGGTAGTATTATAATTCTGCACATAATTTTATAGACCCCTTAAAACATGAATGAGAACTGAACTTTCAATGTTCATCTTTTTTTGGTAAAAGACATTTAACCACAAATGGAGGACATTTTAAAAGAGTACATAATTGAATTGAGAGAGAAGGTAGTGTAAGTGGCCCGCAATGAAGTATCCTCACAAAAAGAAACAAGATTCAGGCAAAATTATTCCTATAATGGGTATTCAGAATGTAGATTTCATATGTTTTGTTTGTGGATTTTCATATGTGCCTTATCAAAAGCACTTCGAAAATGTAGGGATACTTTCCAAAGCCAAGTGTGTAGATTTTCAGGCCCATAACTCAAGTTTGCATTTTCTGTGTTAGTTTTCTAACTATATCAGGGAATAGAAACATATTTTGCATATCTGACTTGATGAAGGTTAATTTTTGAGGAAACAAAGAAAAATAAGATAAATGTACATGGCCCAGTTTACATTAACTGTTTTTACATGAATCATTTACATGGCTTCTAGAACTGGGACACAGTCATATAATATCATCTTATATAACCAGACAATCTTTGGGTCTGATTCTGTTGCACGTACAGGAATGAATAGATTTATGGCTTTTCCTGGAACTAAATACAACTTTCTCAATTGCGATTACTTGCAGTGTCACAACTTCTGTAAATTTGTGTCATTTTCTTCCATAACTTTTTTTTTCTTCGTGGCCTTATAGACATCTTTTCTTTATGTGTCTTCCAGGCTGAGCTTCTGTCTATTTGAAGTTTCATACTCAAACTACTAAAGGGAAAGACTTTTACAATTTCAATTAGTCACTAACCAATGTAGAATGTTATCTTATCCAATTACAATTCTCTGGAATTAAGTTTGGAAATGGGCAAATAATGAAACAATATTGTGTAAAATCAGAAAACCTGAGTTCAAGTCTCAGTTCTACATGTTACTGTTTATATTTTTACTTTAGATGATGTCATCGGTTTCTTCCCTGCAGGGGAAAATGGAAGAATACTACTGAATTTCTACTTTTAAGTATCACTGTATGTAAAAGTAAAGGACTAAACAGTGTTTCCTGAGATGATGAAAAAAATGAGACTGTCCTTGCTTCAAATGCAAATTAGGGCCAAGTGCAGTGGCTCACACCTGTTAGGGAGGCCAAGGTGGGTGGATTGCCTGAGCTCAGGAGTTTGAGAACAGCCTGACCAACATGGTGAAACCTCATATCTAATAAAATACAAAAAATTATCCAGGCATGGTGGTGTGCACCTGTAGTCCTAGTTACTCAGGAGGTTGAGGCAGGAAAATTGCTTGAACCTGGGAGGCAGAGGTTGCAGTGACCTGAGATCACGCCACTGCACTCCAGCCTGAGTGACAGAGCAAGACTCCATCTCCAAAAAGAAGGAGGAAAAAAAATGCAAATTAACTAAGACATGGACAATAGAGAAATACAATGATACAATGAAATTCAAAATATGTATTTCAATGTAGTAGCAACTAACAATTGGAAAATATTATTTTTAAAGTAGAATATATCACAGCATCCAAAATGATAAAATAAATGGTAATAATTGTAACAATACAAATATAATATCTATACTCTGAAAATTATAATACAATATTTAAAAAACTAAAAACACCTAAATATCTTAAGTGATTGATCATATTTCTGAAGTTGGAAACTCAATATTAAGATGTCAGTTGTCCCCAGATTGACTTACAGATTGATTTATCACTGTCTCAAATTCTTAGCAGACTCTTTTATGAAAACTGATCATTTGAAGTGGTTACATGGGAGTATACGTTTGCCAAAACTCATCAAACTGCATTTAAAGTTGTATATAAATTAGATATTAATAAAGTTCATTAAAAAATAATCAACTCCATAGCCAGCACCTCAGAAAATAGCTAATTTTAAATAGATAAAATCATATCAAACTACAAATTAGGGCTAATTAGAAAAACTTACATGGACTATTGAAATGCTGATATCTCAAATATATTAAAATTAATAATACCTTTCTACTTTATAACTGTTTGCCAAATATTTCTAATGTATGGGGGTTTTCTTTCATTTTTTATTTCTCATATTTGTGAATCATTGCTTACTGTTTTAGATCAGGAGTTAGCAAATTTTGGCCTTTGGGCCGCATTTGATCCACCATATGTTTCGTATGACCTGCAGCCTAAGGATGGTTTTCATATTTTTAAATGGTTGAAAAAATTCAAAAGCAGAATATGATATTTTGACTTATGAAAATGGTATAAAATTCTAATTTTAGTGTCCATAAAATCATATTGAAATGTGACTCAGCCATTGGTTTATATCTATGACTCTTTGTGATACAATGGCAAGGTTGAGTAGTTATGAGGAGACTATAATGGCTCACAAAGTTTAAAATATTTACTACCTGACCCTTTACAGGAAAAGTTTACTAAACCTTGCCTTAGAGATTTTTGTTTTAGCCTTTACGAATATCCTGCCTGGCTATTCCAAGAATCCACTCACCTTTTTATCAGTTTTCCTTTATACATCCAGTCATCCCAAATATTTAAATATTAGAATTGTCTTTTCTTCAAGGTTCCTGGAGTTACACACCCCTTAGAATGACTTCTGCTAACCCTTTCTATTCACAGTCTAGGGTCCCAGGCTGTACTCTTCACTGTCCTCTACTCTTCTTTTCACCCTCATGACTTGCCATTCACCCAGGTACTCTTTTTCTCACCCTTTCTTTTCTAGATCAAACTGTTGTCTTTTTGTTTTAATTTCCAAATTTTATATTCATGCCCTGATGCTTTTCAAATAAAGTTGTTTAATTGCCAGAAACCACCCTTCTCCAAGGGCTGCAAGGAAGTTTTTACATTCCTTTTGATATTTTTGCATTATTTGTTCAGCACGTAAAATTAAATTTGAACCTTGCCTTTGATTATTGTACATTTTGAAATTCAATTTTTCAGGTTTATAGAATGTTGAAATTTCATCAACTGTATTCTCTCATGTCATTTTTTTTTCCTTTCTTTTTTTGTTTCATGTTATAGAGCAGTAGACCTCCCCTTATTCATGGCTTTGATTTTCACGGTTTCAGTTATCTGTGGTCAACCACAGTCTGATAATATTAAATGAAAAATTCCAGAGTTAAACAATTTATAAGTTTTAAATCGTGCACTCTTCTGAGTAGTGTGATGAAATCTCATGCTGTTCCATTCTGTCCTGCCTGGGATGTAAATCATCCCTTTGTCCAAAAGATCCATGTTGTCTATGCTCCCCTCCCATTAGTCACATAGTATTGCAGTTCTTGTTTTCAAGTAACCCTTATTTTACTTAATGATGACCCCAAAGTGCACATAGTGATGCAGGCAATTCTGATATGCCAAAGAAGCTGTAAAGTGCTTCCTTTAAGTGAAAAGGTGAAAGTTCTTGACTTACTAAGGAAAGAAAAATAATCATATGCCAAGGTTGCTAAGATCTACAGTAAGAATGAATCTTCTATCTGTAGGGTTGTAAAGAAGGAAAAAGAAACTAGTATTAGTTTTGCTGTCACTCTTCAGACTCAAAAGTCACAGCCACAGTGTGTGATGAGTGCTTAGTTAAGATGAAAAAGGCATTAAATTTGTGGGTGGAAAACAGAAATGGAAATGTGTTCGGATTGATGGCAATCAGATTCGGTACTATCCGAGGTTTCTGGTATTCACTGGAGATATTAAAACATAACCCCTGTGGACAAGAGGGGCGGGGCAGTGTAGTATTAATTGTATCTAAAGATTATTGGGATTAGAAATGAGTTTACATAAAGTAAGTATATGCTAAGTGAATTTAAAGTATAGTGACAGGACGAATATATATATGGCTTGGCTTGCACAGGACAGTATTGGATTATACCGCCTTTTACTTTTAAGTGTCCAATTTGGAGGATAAATTGGTAAGCTCACTAGTTTCTGGGTCCTGACGGTACTGCTTGAGGCCCTGTGGTGCATCATCTCCACCCACAGGGCGACAGTTCCCGGTGCTTGGCACTAATGATCATAGTTCCCTGTCAAGCCAGTTTTTCTAACCCCAGGGAACACTTTCTCTCCATAGTCCTAATGGCTATCAAATGTGCGCTTCTCCCCTCATGCTTTTCTGATACTTTGTTGACTGTGGAGAATTTAGTCAGGCACCATTTCCAATTTATTTAATGTACAAAGAATTCATAGCTTTTCATTTTTCACTGTTAGGCAGATTTCCTAAATTCATCTAAGTCACTCTACTCTTCAACCTCACAGGACTCTTCACATGGAATGCCAGTTAAAACACTTTGTCCTTTCTGGAAGTAATATGACTCTTTTCTAGTGTCAGGACCAGTGTGTAAAGAAACCACCTACCAGAGGGATTCCTAAGGACACTTCGTAAAAGGCCAATAGCAAAGTAACCTTGGTTTTATATGCAAATTTAAATAAAACCTTAGTGGAAAGAAATCTGTAACAGGGCTCTTGCTGTTTCTTCTGAAAATAGAGTGTAAGGTAGAGAAACCTTGGAACGCCTGCTGGCACTGGTCAGCAAGAAGTCTTATGCTCTCAGTACATTTAATGGCCCTCCTCTTGTGTATCCCATTTGAAGAAACTTTTGACTAAGGGAGCAGAGGTGACTAGAGTAAGAAAAAGATACTCAGGAAACGTATTAAGCTATAAAAGCAGCGCTAGTTAGTGATCTCAGTTGCTCATGCTGAGAGAAAGATGTTCAGCTTGAAGTCATTCTGGAAAGTGCTCTTTCACCAAAGGGTCAACACCACTGGACTGGCAGGAGAGTCCATGGTCCAACAGGACTTTGATGCAGTCTAGTCCTGCACTCAGAGAGCTCTACACAAGTGCAGCTCAGAGCTTTTGACTCAAAGTAGCTGAATATAAGGAGCCAAGCATCTCCCTTTGAAAACACCTTCAGGTGTTCAGGGGAAATGGCTAACATTGTGAACAGAAGAGTAATACGGGGAAGACGGTTACTTGTAGTACCTTAAGAGCTTTTAGTTTGCTTTTTGTTAAGTGAATTATTAAATGTCATATTAATTATTATAAACTTGTATAAGTAATGAAATAAGTTAGATTTATATTAAGTATTCAATTTAGTAAGTTTTATTATTTTGGTACAAAAGCTTGTTTTATCCTAAAACTCTTAAGGAATGCTAACCTCTTACTTCAAACGTAAAGTTTCTCTGCATATCTACATTTCAAAAACAACTTTTGGAGAGTTGAATCAGCCTTCTAGAGAAAATGATACGGGAAATATAACTTATAAATGATGAATTTTAGAAAACAGGCTTTGATGTAGCTAATAGAGGGAGGGAGACTGGGAATTTTATAACTCCAGTATCTGTAAAGTAAATAATGGAGTTTCAAAGGGAAAAATATTCTGGAGTCTGATAACAAAAGTTCTCTAAGTGAATAGAGGCGCTTGAGGTCATATACTGGTAGGAGAAGTCACAGGAAGAGATTCAGGGTCTTCAGGCACCTGAAAGCCTAAAGAACATTTTCTTTTACCGTAGGAGAATAAAACAGCTCCATGTTTTTATACCATGGGAGCCTTTAGACTCCATAGACTTCTCTTCGTTGATGTAACAGTTGTAAACACTTAAATCCCAAGAATCACTTTCTAGTCAATTTGTTAAAGAGTACTTATCCTACTACTGCTCTTCTCTGCTCCCTGAGATTCAGACATATTGGCCTGCTGGCTATTCCCACAGTTCCCTCAGACAGGCCCATGCTTCTGGTATCTGTCCACCTACTGTCCTCTCTAACCATGATGCTTTCTTCCAAGACTCTGCACAGGCGGCCTCTTCAGGTCTGCTTCATCCTTGCCTTATCCAACATCCTACACAGATCCTATATAGAGCCACATCTAAAAATAGCATCTCCCACCTCAGCTACTCTTTATCTTCTTACTCAAGTTTATGCTTGCATAGTGTTTGTCATGACCATTGATATATTACATATTTATTCACTTATTTATCTATTTTCTTTCTTCCCCCAAAAGAATGTAGGCTATATGAAATAAGGAAGATTCAGACCTTTAAAACAAAATCTGTCTGGGTGCAGTGGCTTATATCCATAATCCCAGCACTTTGGAAGGCTGAGGCAGGGGGAATGCTTGAGCTCAGGAATTTGAGACAAGCCTGGACAACATGGTAAAATCCCTGTCTCTGTGAAAAAAAAAAAAAAAAAAACAGAAAAATTAGCCGGGCATGGTGGTGTGTGCCTATACTCCCAGCTGCTTGTGGGGCTGAGGCAGGAGGATGGCTTGACCCTGGGGGGTCGAGGCTACAGTTTCTGCCACTGCACTCCAGTCTGGGTGACAAAGTGAGACCCTGCCCCCCACAAAAAACGTTATAGAGTTTTACAATTAAATAAAGTGGTTGATTTGGTTTCCAAATTTGACATTTGTTCAAAATGTAATCACTAGACCCCAAGGAATTAAGGACAAGAACATGTGATGTTACTCTGTTAAATTTTATACTACAAAAATGAAGGACAGTAGAAACTACCTTGATATATATTTTCACAAAGAATTAAATTGGCTTGATCTCTTATTTAAGGTGGTTTTAAGAGTTCCAAGGATGTGTACTAAGCATTGTATTTTGTGGCCACTAATGTAATTATGAATGTACAGTACATGTTTGTTTGATGCTATTTGTCTTCGTAGAAGCTTCTGTAAAATTGGATCCATGTGGTTGTTTTAAAAGTTCTTCATTTCACCTAGTTCAGGTGACAAGATTACTCTTTAAAGATGATGACAGTTGTAGAACGGCCCTGATGAGACTTTTTGAGTGTATGTATTAGCTGTTGGGTTGTGGAAGAAAAAAAGACTCTATCCTAAGGATAGAGTTTGTGGAACGTGATGGAGTGTATTTTATACACATTATCCCCTATTATCGGTCCCTTGGTGTTATAAGCTCTAAAAAGTCACAAAATTATCTATAAATTTAATGATTAAAGTGTGTTTTATACTGTCTTAAATTGCAATGTTTGGAACAGAAATCAGAAATTTAATTAAAGTCATAAAATATAGAAAGATCGCATAACAAAATTATTTGTAACCTTAAAATGGCTGTAAAATACATTTTAACAATTCCATAGTAGTCTGTTTACTAAAAAATATAAAATTAAAATAAAACCATGGATTTTTATATATCTTCTATTGTCTCTAAAATTAATGGTTTGGGATTCAATTTATAGTTCCCATTTACCAAAAACATTGACAATGCATGTACAAATGGCGAATCTCTTCCAGTGGATTTTGCTTATTTAACTCTTAGAGTACAAACTTATTTTAGGTTTGCCTCTGTCTTTAAGGAAATTCCCATTCTTTGGAATATCTTTGTAACCCTATGTAAGTCATGTAGTCTTTTAACTTCAGATTTGCATTTGTAAAATGGGGATAACAAAGGTACCTACGTAAGGATGGTTCATCAGAGTTTAAAAGGGTTAATGTATGCAAAGCATTTAGTAAAATTTCTAGGGCATTGTAACTGCTTAGTGAGTATTAGTTTTTGTAGTAATTAGAATAACAAATACTATTTGCTGTAATACAACCCCCAGATCTCAGTAGCTTATTGCAATGATGGTTTATTTATCAACCTTACATTGGTCTGATGCCAGCCTATTTTCTTGAATAGGTCTCTACAAGGTAGTGACTCAATGACTCAGAATCTTTCAATCTTTTGATTTTGCCATCTGCATAAGCTGGCCTCCATGTCACTGCAGAAATGGGAGAGAGGGTAGATAACTGAATAGGAAGTTTGGTGGCCAGACCTCAATGTGATATACTTTCTTCTACATCTCATTAGACAAAATCCATCAAAAAGACCTGAATAAACTGCAAAGGAGCTGATGAATGCCTTCTTCCTCTGTGCCTAAGAAGAAATAGGACTGATGAACACATGAACATTCCTTGTCACACTCTTTGTTCCAGTTATTGTTGCTGCATAACAAATTACTCCACACATAGTGGTATAAAACAACCATCAATGTATCATGCTCTCACATTCTATGGGTCAGGAATTTAGAGAGGGCACAAACTCCTTCTTGTACGTGTCTGACGTCTGGACTAAGGAATAGAAGACTGAGGAAGGCTGTGTTTACCGTCTTAGGGGACTTGGCTTTCTCAAAGCATGGCAGCCTCTGGATAGTTGGGCTTTTTGTGTGACATTTCATGGATCCAAGAATAAGTGTTACAGGTAACAAAGCACACGCCATATTGCCTTTTCTATCCTAACTTTAGAAATCGTAGAGTGTCACTTCTGTCATAGTCTTGGCTACAAGCAAGTTAAAAGCCTCCAAGATTCACAGGAGAGGAGACATGAACCCCATCTTTCAATGGAAAGAGTGTAAAGGTCAAAAGGAGCATGTGAGATGATAAATAATATTGTACCCATCTTTAGAAAATACAAAGTGACCCACTTCTATCACCCTGCTCTTATCATAGTCATCATCATCATTATTATCATCATCATTTTAATAATAACAGTTATTTTAACTGATTATGTGACCGTAGTCAATTTAAATAGTCTTTTGCTGATTAATTAGTAAAATAAACCATAAACCAATGTGAAGAGTCTTAAATCACTTCAGGTAATCATTTGTTTAACGACAGGTAAAGATTTAGAAGGTATAATGAGTTAAATATTTTACTGACTAGAATATTAAATTGCCATATTTTAATGTCTTTTATAAATAGATCTGCTGCCAATTTAAGATATTAAGCTATACATAATCTTTTTGATACCCTCTTCTAAAAAAATCCCTTTGAAATAATGATAGCTAGAAAGTATAAAACAGAATAAAAGTCTTGAGGAGGCTATGTGGAATGTGAGATTATCATGAACATGGAAAACATAAAATGAAGAAGACATCATATTAAGAAGTAATTTTCTATCCTGTACAGGATACAGTCAATCACTTGAAAAATGGTTAAGTATTTTCTATCTTTTAATCACTGTGCTAGGTTTTAGGAATGCAAACATTGGTGAATCATGATCTTTGCTCTCAAGTAACTGGCATTCTCATAGAATAAGGAAGTACATAAGCAAATGACAGTAATACATTGTGATAAGTAATATAATGGAAGCACATGGAACCATTTTTTTTTTTTTTTTTTTTAAATATAGAGGCCTTAAATTCTGCCATGGAGAAAATTATGCAAAGATGTAGCCATTTGTTGACTTTCCAGTTGGGCTTTGATGAATGAGTCAGAGTTGGGTAGTTGGAATTATGGCTTAACACATTTGCAAGGATACAGATGTAAAGGCAGGAGAGAGGACTACAATTAGGTGAAGGGTACCTGGACCCCAGTGTACAGGTGGAGGAGGAGTAAAGATGTAAGCAGAGTTCAAATTTTTAAGAGTCTTCATGCACGTCAAAGAAACATGTCCTTGCTAAACGGCAAGAGGAACAGAATTACTAGGCTTGGTATAGAGTGTTCAAAATTCATCCTGTATGGTTGGGGTGGCAGCATAGTCGTGCCTTTTACTTCCTCAGTCACCTGCCTTAATCTGTCTAATATTTAAAAATTGAGATTATTTTAGCAAGACAGAAGAGATGAGAAGTAATTGAGTAGACAACAATCTCTTACAATATATTTACTATTAAAGGAGGATAGAAATTTTAATCAAATACTAATTATGCCATTTATGGCTCACTAAATGTACTGATCGAATGTAATTTTCAGGGATTTCTCTTTCTCAGGATATGGAACCTCTCCAAAAGTGACTTCAGAAGAGTGATACAGGTAATACTAATAATGATAATAACAATAATAATAGAAAAAAAGTGAAGCTTGTATTTGGAACAAGCATTTTTGTATTTGCAATGAGCTGAAGCCAAGCATATGTCAAAAGCATTTCTAACCACTTAAAATCTCAGAGGAGATTTAGGAAATCAGACTGGCAGTCAGGCATGTTCACCACGAGAGCAGCCACAGTGAAGGGATTGAAGTGCTGTCTCACCAGTTTCAGGGACTCATTGAGTCTGTTCCAGGGTATAACATGTCTCTGATTACAGAAGATGTTGGTGTTAAATTGACAGAAGTAATTGCTAATCAAAATGCAAGTGGGAGATGTAAATGCAAAAAACATATGAACTCACCAATTAATGCACAGAGAATCATTTTCTCCTTCAAATGCCTTATTTATTAAATCTGAAGCCTTACATGTTGGCTTCAAAAGAATCACATCAATCAGAGAAGGCTTAAAGCCAGTGTGTTAGGCTGTGTTGAGCACAGGATTAGAAATCAGAAGACCTTGATCCTGGTCTCAGCTACACGCTATAGTAGCTCTGGAGTCCCGGGTTTCTCCCTTTGATGCATTGTTACATGGTGTTCTAATATATAAGGGAGGGGATTATCACACTTGCCTTGCTTATGGCACATTTTCAAGGCCCGTTCCTTCTTTCCTTCTTTCCTTCCTTCTTTCCTCCCTCTCTTCCTCTCCCCACGCCACTCCCTTCCTCTCTCTCTTTTCCCTTCTCTCCCTCCTTCTTTCCCTCCATCTCTCCCTCCTTCCTTTCTTTCTTTTTCTTTTATCTACTTATTATCTTTTGTTGTTTTATTTTGTTGTTTTATTGAGTACCTACTACGTGCCAATGAATCTTTCAAACGCTTAGCCATATGGAGATAGATAGGACAGATAAGATTTCCATTTTCATGGAGTTTACATTTTTGTGGAAAGAGACAGGGAGTAAAGAAAGATATGGATAAGGTAGTTATGATGAGTCAAAGGAAGGAAGTAGAATGATATGATGAAAAGAAAACTGGCCTAAGAGATGCATCACTTTCAGTCAAAGCAGTCTCCTCCACTCTGAAGAAGATCGAATTTTAGTTAGTTAATAAGAATAAGAGTGTGGTAGCAATTTTAAAACACTGAAGGAATGTTTCAGGCAGAGAAGAGTATTGCAAAGATGCTAAAATTTGGAAATGCTTGTTATACCTAAAGAACAGGAAGGAGGCACTGTTTCTAAACATTACTGAATTGAAGAGTAGAGTGATAAAAGTTTAGAAAGGAAGACAGACAATAAGTTATTTTGACCTTTTCATACATGCTAAGCTGTTTGAATTTTGTTCCAAAGCATTAATAACTATTGAAATAGCTTTAACAGGGCAGTGGCATGATCCAATTTGCATTTTAATAAGTTCCCTCTTGATTTTCTTGAACGTTGACTTTCCAAAAGACCTCCAAAAGTGTGTTAATCAAGCAAAACTACAATTAAGACTTAGTGCAATAAAGGAGAACACCACCTTGAAGTGAGTTACCTACATCCATGTAGCTAATTAATTGCAAAGCTGGGATTAGAATTCAGGTCTCCTGACTCCAAATTCAGTGTACTTTTGGTGTTTTCACAACCAAGTTTCTATAATAGGTTTGTTGCCCAATGTGTGGATAACTCTAGGTGGGGAAATTAGAGAAGCATTTTAAAGCCTGTGCTGAGTGATTTAAAAGTGCATCTTGCAAGAGAAAAAACTGGTTGGATTGCAGTGATAAGTAGATTTGGATGAGTGGACAAAATGAATTGAAGGCTTGATAGTAAATTTCAATGAGCTTATTAGTCTTGATAGTTGGTCAGTTTAACTATTTCGGTTTTCTCTTCCAGGAGCAGGTATTTCCTGGAAAAAGCAGCTAAGCATTGTTTTTGCTTGCTCTTAGTATTATTAACACAAGAACAGGAAGGTCTGCCCAGTCCCTGCCCCTGTGGGACAGAGGATTATGTCGTTTTCAGTTCTCACCAATCCATAGGAAGTATGTTATTGAAATGGAGGATGGGCAAGAATAGATGTGAGCATACCAGATATGAGTCTGCTGTCCTTTTCCGGGCAATAGGTAATGTTGCCTTAGACTAGAGCTGCACTGTCTGATACAGTAGTTACATGTGGCTTTTGAGCACTTGAACTTTGGCTATGTGAAAGGAGATGTGCCATGGAAATGCTTGACACACAGCAAATTTTGAAAATTTATCAAGAAACAATGATATAAAATATCATATATATTTATATTTTACATGTCAAATTAATGTCAATAATATATTTTAACCAAACATATCCAAAATATTATCACTTTGACTTATACAAATTATTTTTAATGTGACTACTAACTGTGAAAGTTAAAAATTACATATGTTGCTTGCATTATATTTATATTAGTAATGCACTAGAGAGTTGACAGAAGAGGTAGAGAAATTCAAAACTTATTTTGGAGGTAAAATTGACTGAAATTGCTGGGAATGAATGTGGGATTGAAGGAAATTGGGAAACATATGTGGCATTGTGTATATGTGAAAGTAACTTATGGAGTTAAGGAAGACTTGGAGGAATCAGTTTCGGGTAGAAGTCTGATTCCAATTTAGTGGCCTTTAGACATTGAATTTGCTCATTTTATAGTTATATTATATCAGTCATTGGGTATATGATTTTGGAACTTAGAGCATAATTTTGACCTATGATAGGAATTGTTTTTTCTTAGGATGTAATAACATATAGACAGGGTATATTAGAGCAGAAAATATGATATAGAAGCAAACACATTTAGAATTCATGTTGAAGAGGAGGAGCTAACAAAGGAGATTGGCAAGAAATAACTGGGAAAAATAGAAAGAAAACCAAGAGACTGCTGTCTCAGAAACTAAGGCAAGTGTATTTAAATTGTGTACAATATTACTTAGAAGACTTATAAAGGTAACAAGAAAATATGTTCATTACATCTGGGGACATGGATGATCAAATAGGTAATGTATGTTTAGATATTCAATGAATTGGTGTCAGGATTTCCTGGAATTGATGACTAAGGCTGTAGCTGGCAAAAAGAGCAAAACACTCTAATTGCAGGTTGAGAAAACTGCCAGCCTGTGAGGACCAGCATATTTCCACAGGGATTAGATATAATGAGAAGATTTAGGACAGGGAGAGAGGATTAGACTTTTCCAAAATGTGCAGTATTTAGAGAGGCTAAGCTGTTCTCTCCTTTCCCTTTGGGTTACTTTATGTTGTCCTTACACTGTAATAAAGGAAAACAAAAGATACCCTGATACCCTGACAATGACTGAACCCACTTTCTGTAAAGTGGGTCCCTTTATACTTTATATAGGCATAAAGTGATAAATTGTAAACAGTATATATAGTGTTATGATAAGAACTTCTAGTTGTTAATGACTCTTAGTGTTTCTCAAATCTAGCCCAGTCTTTTGTTATTGTTGTTGAAATATATTTTCTTGGAAAGCCTCTTCTTTCTTATACTCTTATGAATATCTGCAGAGAGCCATTAGTCTTTGCCTTGTGCACTTTCTGAAAATATTTTCTTTAGATTTTTTTGGAGAGACTTGCTTTGTTCCAATACCCTCTGCAGAATGTTTCCCCTTACTGTGTTCTGTTACCCCCCAATGATGGCTTTTGCCTAGCTCTCTCAGTTCTTTCTCTACTGTAAAGACTTAGTTCTACCTATGTTTCCTCTTCCAACTGCATGTCTATTATCATAATTAGTTTTCTTATAGATACAAGAGAATAATAGTTTCAAATCACTTTGAGAAGAAAGTATTGCTTTCTGCTTGAGTCACAGCTTAAACAGTCACCCACTGTCTACTTCAAAGCATTTCCTATGTGATGCTGATGAACATTCCTCCACTTCAATCATCTCCCCTGTTTATAACTTTAAGTCTAGTAGGTGGTAGATTACAAAGCCATATTGAAAAAAAACCTTATATACATAAAATAAATATTAGTTAATGAAAATGCTTAAAGTAATATTCCTATTATAAGAATAATGTGTTCTTATTATACCACATTAAATAATATAGGACAGTTTATAGTACAGATTTTAGCCTGACTACCCCTCTAGCTCAGATTTTTCTCTTCCAGGGCTAATTGCTTCTTAATAATTTTGTATGTTCTTTTCACATCATTTTCTACATAAATCATACTCATTTATGTATATGTATCTTTTGTTTGGTTTTGCAAAAAAATAAAAGATCATTCTATAGCTGTTGTTATAAAACTTGATTTGATGTTTATAATTTTACAATAAGTCATACATTAAGTTCTCTTAGTTACAACCCAAAATAAAAGTTAGTGTGCATCCATACGAACTACTGTTGACATAGCTCCTTCTTGTAAGCTTTTCCTTAGATAGGCAAAACATGAAAAAACAAAGGGGAAAGACAAAGGCAACACACCAGAAAAAAAGGAAAACAAATAGTCATTTGAAGGCTTACGTTTAAAAATATGGAAAACCAGTATAATGTTATTAATGGAACACTGTGATGCTGCAAATATTGAACCATAAAACCATGAAATAATAGTGCTAAGCTGAGGGAAAAATTGCCTATCTCAAAATCCTTGGAGGGCTTTGAGGTCTTCGGAAGTGAAGTGAGTTACCTACATCCATGTAGCTAAACTAATGTCAAAGTTGGGATTCAAATTCAGGTCTCCTGACTCCGAATTCAGTGTACTTTTGATGTTATCACAACCAAGTAACCATAATAGGTTTGTTGCCCAATGTGTGCAAAAAACCAATATGCTGAGACACGAGGTTGCAGCCGAGAAAGAGGTTTAATCGTTGGGTTGTTGAAGGAGAAGATGGGAAGGAGCCTCAAATCCATCTCCCCAGGTAGTCTGGGGCTGGATTTTCAAGGGTTTTGGAGTGGGTCAAAGTGTGGAAATTGTTAATTGGTGGAAGAGTACAGGGGGAAGTCATAGGATGGGGAGAGGAACAAACAGCATTCTCATGTTAATTTCTGTTTCTCTGTGGAGGTCTTCAAGATGGTTGGCATCAGCTGTTTCCCTAGAATTGGGGATCTGAAGACCTTTAAGCAATTCTTAAAGAAAAGTCTTATGATTCTGATGTCAGTGATTCTATCTACAAGAACAGTGGGACTGAGGATACAAACGATCAGGATCTAGTGACTTTCAGGTACAAGGAAGTGGATCAGAGTGCAGCCTGATTAATACTTACTTATAGCCTGATTAATACTTACATATTTCTGTCCAGAATTCTTGTTAACCCCTGAGAATGCCTTCAACCATAGGTTCATACTAACGAAAAGACAAGCAAAACACATTATATTAGTTAAACACAATTGCAATACAATGTGTTTAATACAACATATTGTATTAATTAAATGCAATTTGAAAAGTATTATTGCATTTGAAATCATTGGCTAAGAACAGGAATATAACATAAAGACTGGAAAAAGAGACAAGTGACAAGTAGCTTGGAGGGAAGGTCAAATTAGTTTCTCTGTAAAAGAAGATGAGGTAGGAAGATCAAGCGAAATAATTTAAATGTATTGAATTTACTTAAGAAGTGAAGCAAAGAGAAAATGCCCTTCAGTTTAAAATAAAATTCCCAACAGAAACTGAGAAGATCAAGTAGAGGTAAAAGTTATACCCTTGAGCTGCTAATAATGAAATCTAGCCTGAGGGAAGGAAGTTTTGTTGAGAGATCACTACCTGACAGGAACTTTACATGCATTCTCTCATTTTACCCTCAAAGCAACCCTTGAGGAAGGGACTTGGAAAACCATTTTATGCATAGGAAACGAAACAAATAACTTAAAATTACTCTCCCAAAGTCACTCTGATAGACAGTGTTCCAACAGGGTGAAGACTCAGGTACTTTTGTCTTGGCCGCAAAGTCTGTATTCATTGTGCCCCAGTACTGCCTATGTTAATCAGGAAGGTAAAATGATCTCTGTGTTAGACCTACAGTTTCTGGATAAGGAAGTGTGAGAGATTAATTTGGGTATATATGAGCTGTCCTTAACAATTTGAAAATATAATTAAATTGAATTATAAAGATAAGATTAAGAAAAAAATGGTTTGGAGGACATTGCATACTCTTACATAAGTAGAAACTTCCTGTTATTTACCTGTTCTGCTTTTTCCTGTTTGTTTAAAGCTTGAAGAAATTTGAGTAGGTAAAGACATAGGAATTAATAGTACAGGGGCCAAAGGGAAAACTTCCCTTTTGTCCTCTAAAGGTTTACTGAAAAATCAACTGACAAATGGCAAATTAATTGGAGAAAGGGCATGCAGATTTATTAATGTGTACACAGTGGAATCATGGAGTGATTACCTATCCCCCAAATGGGGTTTAGAAGCTTAT
The DNA here is from genome assembly GCF_001698545.2 of Rhinopithecus bieti. Lineage (NCBI taxonomy): Eukaryota > Metazoa > Chordata > Mammalia > Primates > Cercopithecidae > Rhinopithecus > Rhinopithecus bieti. The sequence goes on from NW_016806443.1 coordinate 1,399,014, forward strand.
ATATCATCTTTTGAGGGTACAGAAAGAATGGGAACTTAGATCCTAGCAAAACAGGTCATAGGATGGAGGAGAAAAAGAATTCTGTTGACAGGTAATAAATGACAACTAGAGAGAATGAGTGGATTGCAGGGCAGAGATGATTAAGATATTTCTCCTTGGAATTTGAATGAGCCTGAGAGATAGACATTATCTTGTGAAAGGGCTTATTCAAGTATGGTTACATTTTTGGCCTTATTTTTTGTCATAGATAATGAGATAACAGTAAGGAGAAGAATAAACTTGTTCTCCTGGTGGATCAGTACTTTAGGCAGATAAAGGGACTTCAGACAACAACTCATCCTGTGCTTTGGGAAAGACAGTGGGGAAGTCAGAGAGACCTTGAGGTTTCTTCAGTTCAGCATATCAAAGCATGTATTTTGGGGGTATCAGTTCCTGAGTCCCAACAAAAGCCAAGGAAAAAAGCAAAGACTGAGAAGTTGCTTTTTATTAAGGTTTCTACTTGCAGCTCAATTCTTTCATTTACACTCTGATTTTGTAAGTTGGGCCTAATACAGAGACTTGGAGTCAACATGGGTTAGAAATAGGCTCTATCATAGAACTTGTCTATTTTCCCACAATTCTGATAATATTTTACACAAATATGGACATGCTTTGCAGTTATGTAACAGTCAATATAGTGAGACATGGGGGACTGCAGCAGAGAAAGTGTTTAATAATCTTAGGATAGCCACAGGAGGAGATGAGAGGAAACCTCAAATCCTCTTCTCTAAAGAATCTGGAGCTAGGTATCTAGGGTTTGAAGTTGGCTGAGGTGTGGGAATCATTGAGTAGATGAAGAGTGCAGGGTTAAGTTATGTACTTTTGATAACAGGGAAGTTGAATTACTTCTGAATTCCTCAGATAAGAAGTTTCGCCTCTAGATGGCCTGCTTGATAGTCTCCAGGTGATCTTTCCTCTCCCCATTTTCTTTCTGAAAATATCTTGGTCAAATCTTTGATCCTTTGTGTTCCCCCAGGCTCATGTCTACCTGCTACCTATTACAGTCTCAAGAAAGGGAAAACAGCATAGTGAAGAGGGGCCCAGGTCTGTCTGGTAACTTCCTGCTGAAAGGGGATAGTGAGTGGATAAGTTGTATTTTTCTTTTTCTCTCTGTCTGTCATGAAGGGAATGAGGATCATGAAAAACTTATTCATGGGGAGAAGAAAGGATTCCATTAAGAGGCCCCATGTAAATGGAAGTTGCTGTTGCAGGCTGATATTGGGATTGCATAGTCATCTGTAGGTGGAATCGTAACCTGGATGATATAAACTTAATAAGAGCATTAAAAAGGCAGAGACCAAAGATTAAAAGAAGAATAATGAGGAATAAAGGTTCAAGTAATAGGAGAAGCCAAGTGAGTTTTAGAAACCCGTCAGTAGAGGTTTTGGCCCAGTTGTGGTTACTTTAGGAAAGTGTGTGTAGTCATTTGGCTTGTTTGACATTTTTTTTTGGACATTAGTTTTCATTTCTCCAGACATATTAATGTAGGTGCAACATGTTTTACTGATGACAGCACAGACTTCTTTTTCAGCTAGGGGTTAATTAGCAGTGAAACAAAGCTATAAGATCCCAGGAGGGGTAATATATTTTTAAGGTTTCTTGTACTAAGAGAGCCATCACTGCTAAGGCTCTTAAGCTGGGTGGTGGGGAGGGATTCCTAGGATACAAGGTCTAAAGCTTTTGAAAAATATGCTGTAGGGTGCTTAGAGGGCCATAGATCTTAGGCTCACTCTCAAAGCTATCCACCTTCATTTGTGTACATAAAAAAAGAAAGGCTTAGTTAGATCAGGTAGGGCTAAGCCTGGGGCTGAGATTAAAGCCTGTTTTTAAAGTGTTTAGAGCATGTTTCACATTATCAGTCCAGGATAGAGGTTGTCCTCAGTTCCCTTGAGGGCTTCATATAAAGGTTTTCCTTTTACTCCAAAGGAAGGAATCCATATTCTGTAAAACCCAGCCATACCCCAAAAGAATAGAAGCTGTTGTTTAGTTCCTGGAGTTGTCATGTTTAAAATAAGATTTTTAGGGGTACTAGAGAGGCTCTCTGTACCGAGGGCTAAAATATGGCCCCAAAAGTGAACCCTTTGTGTGAGTATTTGTGCTTTAGAAGGAGATACTTTGTCCCCACAGTCAGCAAGTTTGTTTAATACTAACACTGTATTTTTGTCTAAAACAGCCTTGTTAGGATGACAGATTAGTAGGTCATCCACATACTGGAGTAGATTGCTGTCTTGGAGAAGCTGCAGGGTAGACAGGTTTCTAGCTAGGGCCTGTCCAATAAAGTGGAGGCTATCTCTGATTCCTGGGGCAGAATTATTCAAGTTAACTGTTAAGTTATTTGTCATTCAAAAGCAAACAGAAATTGGCTATCTGATTGTACAGGAATGCAGAAAAAGACATCCTTAAGATCAAGTACAGTAAACTAAGCTGTGGAGGAGAAAGTCTGTCCAAAAAGGGTATAAGTGTTTGGGACAATAGGATGAATCAGAATAACAGCTTCATTAATAGTTCTAAGGTCCTCTGCTAGTTGGTAGGAGTCATCTGGGTTCTTCACAGCTAAAATGAGAGAGTTGCGAGGCCAGTTGCATGGTGCCATTAATCCATGGGTTAAAAATTTTGTTATTAGGGGCTGTAACCCTTTTCATGCTTCTGATTTCAAGAAGTATTGGGGATTCTGAAGAACTTATTGGGAATCTTGAGCTGAATTAATACAAGAGCAGCTGATATTGAATGGCCAGGAAGAGAAGTATTCCAAATTTCAAATGGCACGTGTTTTAGAGTTTGAGGTTCTCTAGACTGCAGTTGCTCTTTTAGTGAAGTGTGAGTTAATACCGCTGGAAGGTGAGGGCTTAGCTGTAAATTAGCATGTAATTTTGTGTTAAGTCATGGCCTAATAATGGAACAAGGCAGTTTGGCGGGACTAAAAAGAATGGGTAAAGGAATAACCTTCCACTTTACAAGGGGATGGTGGTGTAAAACAGCCTCTTTGGGGTTTCCCATCAATACCTGTGAGAAAAATGGAGGACTGACTCACTGGCCCTAGTAAATGTTTAAAGATGAATAACTGGCCCCTGCATCTATGAAGAACATTATCTCTTGTTCAGCCACAATCAGATTTACTCTGGGCTTATCAATAGAGATGGAAAAGATAGGGGATAGATGGCCTCAAGTCCCCATCAGTCACCTAGAGGATGAATTTCAGAGGCTTGATTATAATCCAGGAATAGAGTTAGAGGAACTTGTCCTTGACATTGCCCTCATCCTCATTCTACAGGACTCCCTTGTTAGGTAGGTTGGTAAAGTTGTAGCTGTGACAGCCCAGAAGGAAGAGGTGCCCCACCTCGTGAGGGAGAGAGAGACACTCACTCTTCCAATGCCCCTCTTATTTCTAGTGAAGACAGGCTTCCAGGGTTGGCTTGTAACCTGGAGGTTTGGAACCTTTTCTACTCTAGTGTCCTGGATTTCTGCAGAAATAACAGGTCCCCATTCTGTTAGTAGTATAGGGATGAGCCTTGAGGTTATTAGTTCATGGAAAAAAATGTGCCAGTGCTATTGCCATGTAATTAGGTTGGCGATGGCATTTTCTTCTCCTCCAGTTTAGCCTTTTTTTTTTTTTTTTGAGATGATGTTTCACTCTTGTTGCCCAGAATGGAGTAAAATGGTGCAATTTCAGCTCACTGCAACCTCCGCCTCCCCAGTTCAAGCGATTCTCCTGCCCCAGTCTCCCGAGTAGCTAGGATTACAGGCATGCACCACTATGCCTGGCTAATTTTTGTATTTTTTAGTAGAGATGGGGTTTCCCCATGTTCACCAGACTGGTCTCAAACTCTTGAACTCAGGTTATCCACCTGCCTCGGCCTCCCAAAGTGCTGGGATTACAGGTGTGAGCCACCACACCTTGCCTTCTTTTTTATTTTTGATATTTCCTTCCGATTATTGAAAACTGGAAAGGCTGCATTTAATAAGGTAGGACAAGGAATTTGTGGGTCTTGCTCTAATTTTTGGAGTTTTTGTTTGATGTCTTTGGATACCTGACTTAGAAGGTATACAGCCAGAATAGATTGGCTTGCAGGGCTTTGGGGTCTAAATTTGTATATTTTGCATAGTGTCCGTCAGTCTAGCTTGTAAAAGGGCAGGATTCTCAGATGGCTCCTAACTGACTTCTCATAATTTACAAAATTAACAGGTTTTCTTACGGTCTTTTCATTCCTTCCAACAAACAAGTTATTATAAAATCTCATCTGCCCCTGCCTCTGTCTGGGCCGACATTGGTGGCCTGGTGTTGCCAATTGGGTTCTGTGTCAGGGACAGCTTCTTCTCTGGCTATATTATCATTAGGATTACGAGCATGAGTTTCATCCACCCAAGTTCAAACTAAAGGCATGATTTTCTTTGTGGGAACGTCAACTAGTTAATACCACAAATATATTTTGCCAGGTTAAAACAAAGGAAATAGTTAAGGCCTGAAATTCTTGAATTAACTTCTGGCTCCTGTGCTCCTGGCTAAATGAATGCAACTGGGATTGAATTTGCAAAAGATCCAATATTGGAAAAAAGGCATGAACTTGAATTTTTCCCAAATCTTCATTTGTCACCTTGTGGACAGGCAAAACATTTTGGGGGTTTTCTGAGGACTCTGTGCTAGCGGCTTATGTAACTCCTGTGCAAGTATATGAGGAGGATAAAGTATCTGTTTATGGAGAGGGGGTGATGATTGGGGTATGAAGCAGATGGAGAGGGTGTAGGTAAAGTGGGAGCAGGCTGAGGAGAATGTGATAGGCAAATGGAAGAATCATCTAAGACATCAGAATCAGGGAGAGAAGAAGTTCTTTGGAAGCATATGCAACAATTTTTATGTAATTTTAGGTGTCAGATAAGCCCAAAAGACCTGAACATATGGGATCTCTGAATATAAAAGAAAATTATATGCTTCTTTTGAAGAGTTTGTGGGTCAAAATGGAACCACTGTATAAGAATGCAACCCAAGGGCAAATTGGATAGAACTGAAAAATGAGTTGAACCCACATTGGGTTTAGATAAGGCATTACAAGATCCCTGAGGTGTCTGCGAGGGATTTTGACCTCCCTTTTCCCTTTGCTCACTCTATTTGGGGGTGCCTAACATGGATAGAGGGTATGCCCTTGCCTGGATGAGCAGTCTAGGCCTGTCCTTGTTTGAGTGGTCAGCTCAAACCTAACGTGAAGGAGAACTCGTCCATGACTTGGGATGTGATGTCTGTGGCAAAGTTGAATTCAAAATGGGGTCCACAACCAGTAGATTGTTGCTGCACAGAGTTGATTTTGCTGCTGCTCATTTCCAAGGCAGGGTTTACAGTGTCAAAGTGAAAGTGGACTTGCTACCCTTGGGGGCAATAGTGAATGTGCTCTTTTGTCTTAGCCTTTGCATAATACCGAGGAGTGCCTTCGGCCAGAAACCCTCAATTGCCAAAGAGTACTTAAGCTGGTTCACTGGTAGTCCAAAAATGGAAAAGAACCCAGGCCAGTTTCTCAGCCCCAAGGGCAGAGATAGATACTCCTTCTCTAGGGCTTCAGGATGCTACTGAAGAGTGGCCTCGGCCAAAGACCATCGGTTTCTAAGAGTAAAGAACCAGACTGTTGAGGGAAGTAGAGAGGAAAAAGAAGGGAGAAATCCCAGTAAAGTCCCAGTAAGAGCCAATGAGATGCCTGGCAGGGTGTCAGAGCCCCAGCATCAGAAAGTGATTGACTCGCAGGTTGGCAAGAAGAATTTATTGACAACAGTATAGGTCTGAAAAGGAAGGTTTTATTAGATGGAAAGAATGCTGCAGAAGAGTGCAGCGAGGTACCTCAGCAAGAGATGACTGAGTGTCCAGTGGTGGATTTTCCTTAGGGGTTTTTATGGACCTTAAAGTGAGAGCTTAAGGGTAATTTGAACCGTATTAGCCATGTGGGTCATGAGGAATGATTACATTTGTAGATATTTTGGTGCCTTGATGTCAGCAAGGGTTGCACAATGAGTTTCAATATGCATGCATTCCAGAGATCTATGGAAATTCTAGTTACTTACAAAGTTTTGGGAAAAGAGCCTGGTACCAGATGCATGCTTTCGATAACAGGGAAGTCAAATTTCTTCTAAATTCCTCAGATAAGGAGTTTTGCCTCTGGATGGCCTGCTTGATGGTTACCAGGTAATTTTTGCTTTCTCGAGCAAGACGCCTTCATCCTTCAGGGAGTGTATTTAGTAGTGTTGTCTGTTTTGGGAGGTAAGATTGTTGAGAAAAGTCTTAGGGAATAGGCTTTCCTGGACGATATATGGAAAGCAGAGAAGGCATCTGAGGCTCCACATCCTCTTCCAAGATGAGCACTTTTAGTGGGTAATACCAAAAATCCAAGTGGGAAGATAAGGCCTATAACCACAGACTGCCATTATTTGAGTGATAATTTGTCATGCATGCTGAAATCCTTCTTTCTTCCTCTTGCAACCATCAGAGATAGTTGGCCGCATGGTCCCTGGAATATGAACAAGGGACTCTCTGATATCTCTAGATTTTGTTCCTTTCTGTTGGAATCACTATAAGGTCAAGTTTCTTTTTAATAATTCATGACACTTATTAACCTCCCACCCACCCAAAAAGCAAATGAAACGCACAGACACACAACATGCACACACACAGAAACACACATACATACACCAAGAAATACCTTGAACCCCTAAAAAATGCAAAACTATTGTGAAAGACACCTTCATAGCACCAATACTGTGGTGCACACAGTTCAACCAGTTTGAGGTGCCTGCCTGCTACTGAGGTACAGGAGTGAACTCTTCTACCGTTTCAAGGCGATATCCTTCTGAGTTCTCACAGGCTGTTTAACTTCCATCTAAGTTTGTAATTGGAGAGTGTAGGTAAATGGAGCTAGAATGATTCCAGTGGCCATACAGAAGCTTGTGGTATAGTAAAATGAACCTTGAGATTTAATTAGAACATATGATCAAAGTTTGAAAAAAAGAGGGAGGGTGAAGAAACAAAGAAGAGGCCTGCAGGAGCCTTTTGAAGAGATGTATTGTCTTTCTGCATCTGTTTGGCCATTACATAGAATATTAATGTGCATTTGCACTTGGTGATAATGATAGGGGTGTTGACATGGTTGATCAAAATTGTTCCACAAGCTATGATGATGGATTGCTCCTGTCAGGAGAGCCAGTTAGAAATGTCTACATCAGATGACAAAGGGAATAATGTGTCATTGATTTGAACCCAAATAATAATCTCGTCTGAAAGAAGACATGTTGCTCTTTAGACGGTAGAATAAAAGGTATGTTCTAAATGAGTAGAAATGATGGTGAAAAGAACTTCATTCTGTGTGCAATCCACTAACTACTCTCCCTTACCCCCTTCAACTGAGACTTTAGGCAAATTATGTAAACACTTTGTATTTTCAGCTAGAAAAATGCATACCTCTGTATCTCCCAAAAGTTGTTCTCAGATTAAATAAAGATAATAAATACAAAACAATTTAAAACAAAATGCAAATTTAAAGGAATGTTAATATTTACCTGATGGCTGGAGCCAAAAATGTAGCCATCATCCACTGATGGTCCCTTTTCAAATTATTCACCAAGTCCTTCCACCTCTTGACACTCAATCATTTTGTCAGTCCATTAGGCCCGCTTTACTTTATCTATAATAATTTTTATTCATTGTTGGTTCTTTGTTTGGATGCCACTTTTTTCTGTAAGAATTTTCTAAACCCAGTTTATGAATTAGGTATTCCCGTATATTCACATAACACCACATACCTGCCCATGATAGCATTGATTACAATGTTTGTCATATTTTCTACTAGAATTTAAGGTCCAGAGGAAACCACAACTATGACTTTAAAGCTCTTTTCTTCACTTCGGCATCATAAGACTTGACACATAGTAAATAATTAGCAACTAGTTGTTGACTAAAGAAATGCAAAATTGTCTTGCTCTGAAATTAAAAATGAGAAAGAGATATAAGAAAATGTTGATTAAAAGTAATTATTTTAATTAGAAATTGACTAAAATATTTAAACATTTGATGCCTAGGCAAATAAACTTAAAAATATGTTCTCTTCCTGAGAGGAGCAAGAGTCAGCTAAAAGAAAAAAAGAAAAAAAAAAACATACATTGTCAAGCTAAGAGGCTGTGTTTGATACTTTGTTTAACCATCATAGAAACATTTGGGTAATGCAAATAATATACATATCATTGTCTTTTTTACTCTCATCAACACTGCATTCTTTTCAAAGTTGCTTTTAATATATATAAAACTTGACATATGTCTCAAGAAGTGACTCTGTGAGATTAAATTGATGGTTTTCATATTTCATAGACTGATCTTAATAACGGTTAAGAGTATGGTCTCCAGATCAAACTGCCTGGAGTTTAGTTTAAACCCTGGTTCCACCACTTAGTAGCTGTATTATGTTAGGCAGGTCGCTTAACCTCTTTGTAAGTGTTTCCTCATTTGCAAAATGGGGATGATAAATCTCCCACTGAGGATTAAACGCTCCAATGCAAGTTAAGCTCTTGGAACTCTGACACAAAGTAAATACTTAATAGTTATTATCTTATTATTTGAACAATGTTGATATTTCTAATTTCTGAGCTATTGTGTTAAATAGAGTAATTAGCATTTCTTATATTCTAAAATCATTTTGATATAATGAAATATCATGAAACATTTATTATATAGCTGTAATATTACTATTATATGAGCCATATTACTATTGATATTTTCCTATTTTGTTTCAATTTGGCCTTGGGGAAATATTGGAATTTCTGGATTACAAGAGGTTGGCTCAGTAGATTTTACTCTACTATAGTTGCCTTGGTAGAAATATTCAATATTTTGAATGCCAATTTAGCTGTGAATAACGTATAAAAATGTAACTCCAATCTAATTTTCAAGGAGGAATTTTTAGAAACTGATAAAATGACTAAAATTCCATCCTAACAAAGCAAAATCACCAAATATCTAAGAAAATTCAGAAAGTAAAGAATATGAGAAGCATTGTCAAGTATCAGATTTTTTCTTTTAATTTCAAAAGTATAATCTTAATCATGTGGTATTGCTTCATGAATACAAAGACTGATCAGTGTAAGAAAAGAGATGTCCATGGAAGAGACACTAATAGCTGAATGTTTTAGGACAGGCCACACAAGATGGCTGCTTACTACAATACTGTTTCTGGAGAGCCTCTGTGTGCATGACATTTTCAGTTTCCTTCTAAGAGTTTCCTGCTGCATGGATCTCTGTGTTTAGTTCCATGAGGTTCTGCAAGCCGAGCCAGGGATTATTGGAGCAGGGATCACCTCTCATTCAGTCAATCATCTAGAATGATCAATGGCCTACAAGGCAGGGCAATATGAGAGGTAGAGAACATACAGTACTAACATTCTCCACTTCCTATGGTAACTAATCAATTCAATCAGATCCTCTGATGGTCTATGTGGCACTCTAGAAAAGGGCCACATAGAAATAGCAGTAATATTTGAGAAGTACAAAAGCTAGAAGATAGAGAAAAAGCAGTCGTATGGCAACATTACTAGACAGAAAAAATTAGGAAGATACATAAGTTAATTCCAGAAGCATTTGTCATATCAAGAGAAGAAACCATAGAAGCATAGACAAAGAGTGGTTGAGTAGCTATAGAATATTGAATTGGGTAGCAAAAGACACAACTGATAAGCACCACTGATAATAATCAAAACAACAAGGTTACTATAGCTGCAGTGTATCCAGATGCTGTAAGAAATTTTGCTATGGCCATTCAAAAAAATTATTATTTTTAATTGTAGAGGCTACCTAGTAGGTGTGATTATCTATAGAGTACGTGAGATAATTTGATACAGACTTGTAATGCGTAATAACCACATCATAGTAAATGGGATATCTGTCTCCTCAAGAATTTATCCTTGGTGTTATAAACAAATTATATACACTTGTAGTTGTTTTAAAATGGACAATTACATTATTATTGACTATAGTTACTCTATTGTACTATCAAATACTAGGTCTTATTCATTCATTCTTTCTAACTATTTTTTGTACCCATGAGCTATCTCCACTTCCCACTAAGTCCCCTACTACCCTTTCCAGCTTCTGGTAACTATTATTCTACCTTCTATCTCCATGAATTCAGTTGTTTTAATTTTTAGCTCCCACAAATAAATGAGAACATGTGAAGTTTGTATTTCTATTCCTCACTCATTTCTTTCTATTCCTGACTCATTTCACTTAACATAATGACCTCTCAGTTCCATCCATGTTGTTGCAAATGACAGGATCTTATCATTTTTATGACTGAATAGTCCTCCATTGTGTATATGCACCACATTTTCTTTCTTTTTTTTTTTTTTTTTGAGGCGGAGTCTCGCTCTGTCGCCCGGACTGGAGTGCAGTGGCCGGATCTCAGCTCACTGCAAGCTCCGCCTCCCGGGTTTGCGCCATTCTCCTGCCTCAGCCTCCCGAGTAGCTGGGACTACAGGCGCCTGCCACCTCGCCCGGCTAGTTTTGTATTTTAGTAGAGACGGGGTTTCACTGTGTTAGCCAGGATGGTCTCCATCTCCTGACCTCGTGATCCGCCCGTCTCGGCCTCCCAAAGTGCTGGGATTACAGGCTTGAGCCACCGCGCCCGGCCCACATTTTCTTTATTCACTCATCTGATGATGGACACTGAAGTTGCTTCCAAATCTTGCCTACTATAAATAATGCTGCAATAAATATGATAGTGAAGTTAACACTTCAACATCCTGATTTCCTTTCCTTTGGGTATATACCTTGCAGTGGAATTGCTGGATCGTATGTTAGTTCTATTTTTAGTTTTTTGTTTTGTTTTGTTTTTTGTTTTTTGTGTGTGCTTTTTTTTTTTTTTTTTTTTTTTTTTTTTTTTTTTTTTTTTTTGAGATGGAGTCTCACTCTTTTGCCCAGGCTGGAGTGCAGTGATGCTATCTTGGTTCACTACAAGCTCCGCCTTATTTTTAGTATTTTGAGGTTTGAGGGAACTCCAAACTATTCTTCATAGTGTTTGTACTAATTTACATCCCCACCAACAGTGTACAAAAGTTCCCTTTTCTCCACATCCTCATTTGCATTTGTTATTGATTGTCTTTTGGATAAAAGCCATTTTAACTGGGGTGAGATGATATCTCATTGTAGTTTTGATTTGCAGTCCTCTGATGATCAATGATGTTCAGCACCTTTTCATATTCCTGTTTGCCATTGACATTTGTATGTCTTCTTTTGAGAAGTGTTTATTCAGATCTTTTGCTCACTTTTTGATCAGATGATTAGATTTTTTCCTATAGAGTTATTTGAGCTACTTATATATTCTGGTTATTAATCCTTTCTCAGGGGGGTAGTTTGCAAATATTTTATCACATTCTGTGGTTGTCTCTTCACTTTGTAGATAGTTTCTTTGCTGTGCAGAAGCTTTTTAAACTTGATCTGATCTCATCTGTCCTTTTTTGCTTTGGTTTCTTGTGCTTGTAGGGTATTACTCAAGAAATCTTTGCCCAGACTCATGTTCTGGAGAGTTTCCCCAATGTTTTCTTTTAGTGGTTTTATAGTTTCTAATCTTAGCTTTTTGTATATAGTGAGAGATAGGGGTCTAGTTTTATTCTTCTGCATGTAGATATACAGTTTCCCCGGCACCATTTATTGAAGAGACTGTCTTTTCCCCAGTGTATATTCTTGGCACCTTTCTTGAAAAATGAGTTCACTATAGATGTATGGATTTGTTTCTGGGTTCTCTGTTATATTCCATTGGTCTACGTGTCTGTTTTAATGCCAGCACCATGCTATTTTGGTTACTATAGATTTGTAGTGTTAATATGATTTGAAATCAGATAATGTGAGTCCTCCAGTTTACTTTGTTGATTTTCCACCTGGAAGATCTGTCCAATACTAAAAAGTGAGGTGTTGAAGTCTCCAGCTATTATTGTAATGAGGTCTGTCTCTCTCTTTAGTGCAATTTATATCTCAGTACTCCAGTGTTTGGTACATATATATTTACAATTGCTGTATCTTATTGCTGAATTGAACCCTTTTTCATTATATAATCACCTTCTTTTTTTTTCTTACAGTTTTCATCTTGAAATCTACTTTGTCTCATATAAGTATAGCTACTCTTACTCTTTTTTCTGGTTTCCATTGGCATGAAATATCTTTTTTTATTCCTTTCCTTCAGTCTGTGTTTATCTTTATAAGTGAAGTATGTTTTTTATAGGCAACAAATTGTTGTGGTTTTTTTAAAATCTATTCATCCACTCCATGTCTTTTTTATTGGAGAGCTTAATCCATTTACATTTAATGTTACTATTGATAAATAAGAACCTACTCCTGCTATTTTTTTTTTCTGGTTGTTTTATGGTTTTCTCTTTCTTCTTTTCTTTCTTCCTGTCTTCCTTTTAGTGAAGGCAATTTTCATTATTGGTGTGATGAATGTATTGCTTTTTATTTTTTGCGTATCTGTTGTATATTTTGATTTGAGGTCACTATGAGGCTTGCAAATACTATCTTATAATCCATTATTTTAAACTAATGACAACTTAAAGTTGATGGCATAAACAAACAAATGAGAAAAATCTAATAGAAATGCTACACTTTATCTCACTGCCTTTTGACTTTTATTGTTTTATGTATTCTTATACTGTCTATGTCTTGAAAAGATGTAATTATTATTTTCATTGGTTCATCATTTAGTTTTTCTATTATGTAATACATAAAATAGGAGTTTATACCCTCAAATTAAAGTGTTATAATATTCTTTGTTTTTCTGTGTGCTTACTATTACCGGTGAGTTTTGTACCTTAAGATGATTTCTTATTGCTCGTTAATATCCTTTCCTTTTAGATTGAAGAACTTCCTATATAATTTCTTGCAGGACAGGTCTGGTGTTGATGAAATTACTCAGCTTTTGTTTGTCTGGGATAGTATTTATTTCTCCTTTAGGCTTGAAGGATATTTTCATCAGTGATACTATTGTAGGGTAAAAGTTTTTTTCCTTCAACACTTTAAATATGTCATGCCACTTTCTCCTGCCCATAAGGTTTCCACCGAAAAGCCTGCTGCCAGATGTAACGTAGCTCTCTTATATGTTATTTGTTTCTTTTCTCTTGCTGCATTTATGATTTTTTTTTAAATTTTTGGCCTTTGGGAGTTTGATTATTAAATGTGTTGAGGTATTCCACTTTCAGTGGCATCTGCATGGTGTTCTATAACCTTCTTGTACTTAAATATTGATATCTTTCTTAGATTTCAGAAATTCTCTGAAATTATGCTTTTGAATTAACTTTCTAATCCTATAGAAAGTAGTGAAGCCAGTCATGTTTGTGTCCTTCTCTTCAGGATAGCAAGTTCCCCTAAACCCCAGGCAGGTCCAGCAATGCTAGCTGTGAACCAGGGATTAGAGTCAAAACCCTTAGAAATCTACCTGATGTTCTATTTCACTGTGGCTAAGCTGGCACTCAAACCACAAGACAAAGTTCTTTCTATTCTCTATCCTCTTTAAGTCCAATAACTCTTAGATTTGGCCTTTGGAGGCTACTCTCTAGGCCTAATAGTTATGCTTCAATTTTTAATACTTTTTTTCTTTTATCTCCCCTGGCTGTGTATTTTCAAATAGCCTATCTTCAAGCTCACTAATTCTTCTGCTTGATCAATTCTGCTATTAGGACACTATGATGCATTGCTCAGTATGTCAATTGCATTTTTTCAAGTCTAGAATTTCTGCTTTTTTTTTGTTGTTGTTAATTTCAATCTCTGTTAAAATCATCTGATAGAATTCTGAATTCCTTCTCCATCATCTTGAAATTCATTGAACTTTCTCAAAATAGCTATTTTTAATTATCTGAAAGTAATGACAGTGGCTGCTCTAGATTGCCTGCTGTGCCATCTTGCTGGCTGCAGCAAGGAGGCATGGCTAGGGCTGCATTCTCCATGGAGCAGCTCGGAGCTGGGACAAGCAGGAGCCCTGGCCCTTGCAAGATGGGGCAGAAGCTCCCAGGGTACTGCTGCAGCCACCCAAACTGTGGCTGCAGATTCTGACCTCCAGCTCCATGGAGCCAGCAGGAGCCCCACCCCCCAACCCTGGGTACAGTTGCAGCTGCCCAAATCATGGCTGCAGACTCAGGCATCCCTGCATTCTTGGGGTTCCAGGAAGGCCCCTTCTGCCCTCTCACTATCAGAAGTGCCTGCTCCTGCTGCCTGGCTTTTCCCTGCTGTCAGTGTGGTGCGTGCTCTGATCTTGGAGGAAGGTCAGGGCCAAGCCTGGGCACCGTGAATGACAGCAGGAGGCAGACAGATTGCTGGGTGGAAGGGGACACATCCTTAATGAGGCCACACCTTCAGATCATGGAGGGCCTGAAGGCTGGGGCCTGGGCTGCCAGTCCCACATACTGGAGTGGGAACTTGTGGTGCGTTTCCTGGGCCCACCAGTGGTCGCCTATGAGCCAAATCACTGCACACTTCCTCCCATCTGAGGCCCATAAAAGCCCAAGTCTCAGACAGAGGTGAGCAGACAATGGGATGACCAGCTGCAGAGAGGAGTTACCTTCTCTGCTGATAGCGGGAGATGTTGTGATGATCAGAACCTGAGAGGAGCTGCCCACTTTATGGCCTCCTCTCTGCTGACAGCTTCAGAGACTGCAGAGACATCAGGACTACCAGTTGTAGAGAAGAGCAACTCACACTAGGGCCTTCTCTTTGCTGAGAAGTACAAAATTATGGCATGACCTGCCTGCAGAGAGGAGCTCCCCACTCCCGAGTCTCTTCTCTGCTTGGAGCTGAATACTCATCAGGACACCCTGGCTGCAGAAAGGAGCCACCCTCTGTGGGACTTCTGTGAGCTGTTATATTGCTCAATAAAGCTCCCCTTCATCTTGCTTACCCTCCACTTGTCTGCCTACCTCATTCTTCCTGTTGCAGGACAAGAACTAGGGAGCCACTGAATGGCAGAACTAAAAGAGCTATAACACAAACAGGGCTGAAACGTGTCCCTTGTTTGCCATGTTGCAGGTGAAGAGAAGGAGAGAAGAACTGTGGCCCCTCAGGGATCCCAGACCTGGGAGCTCCCAGAGACAGAGCTGTGATACCCTCTTTGGGTTCCTGTAGTTCCTTGTGTCGCCAAGCTTCCAGGTGCCAATTATGTTCCCGGGGTCAGTAAGGGAAGCTGTTTGCAGTATGCCTGGTTCAACTATGCCTTGCAGAGAGCCAGCACCCGTGCTGGCACCTGTAGCTGTCTACCACACTGCAGCAGCTGGCATGTCTGACTGAGCAGTGGCCGGAACCCATACTCACTCACCCACCCCTCACCTCTCTATGCCTCACTTACCCTTGGCAGGCATGTGATCCAGGCTGGTAGCATGAGCTGAGCACAGCCTGCCAGGCAGGGTGGGCAGAATGAGCTCAGTGTGCCCAAGCAAAACGGGCAAAGGTGCCACCAGGCAGAGATTTCAGGTCAAAAAAGCAACACCCCAAAGATCCCATAACAAAAGGTCACATATCTCTGTTTCTCCAGGATTGGTCTCTGGTGTCTTATTTAGTGCATTTGGTGAAGTCATGTTTTCTTGGCTGGTCTCAATGCTTGTAAATGTTCATCTGTATCTGGGCATTTAAGAGTTAGGTATTTGTTTGTCTTCACAGTCTGCCTTGTGTGTACCCATCTTTCTTGGGAAGGCTTTTCAGATATTCAAAAGGACTTTGGTGTTGTAATTTAAGTTGTATCTGCTTTAGCGGGGACCCTAAGCCCAGTTACACTATGGTTATTGCAGCCTCATAAATGTACCACCTTGGTGGTCTTGGATAAGATCCAGAAGAATTCTCTGAATTACCAGGCAGAGATTGTTTTTCTCTTTTCTTACTTTCTCTCAAACAAAAGGTGTTTCTCTCTGAGCTGAGCCACTTGGAGCTGGAAGTGGGATGACACAGGCCCCCCTGTGGCCACATCACTGGAACTGCCCTAGATCAGACCTGAAATCATCACAGCACTGGGTCTTGCTCAAAGCCCACTGTAACCATGTTCCTTCAAGGACCTAGGGCTCTACAATCAGCCAGTGGCAAAGGTAGCCATGTTTGTGTCCTTCCCTTCAGGGTGGCAAGTTCTACACAGGCCCAGGTGGGTCCAGAGATGCTGTCTGGAAGCCAGATATTGAAATAAAAAACGTTAGAAATCTACCTGATGTTCTATTCTACTGTGGCTAAGCTTGCACTCAAACCACAAGACAAAGTCCTTCCCATTCTTCCCTACCCCTTTCCACAGGCAGAGGAGCCTCTCCCCGTGTCCATCACCACCATTTGTTTGTGGAGAGTTCTGCCAGGCCACTGCCAATGTTTACTTAAGACCCAAGGGCTCTTTAGTCAGCTTGCAGTCAATGCTACAAGGTCTGGGACTCACCCTTTAGGGCAGTGGGCTCCCCTCTGGTCTAGTGCAGGTCCAGAAATGCTATCCAAGAGTGTAAGCTTGTATTGGGGATCTCAAGAGCACACTTTGTGCTTTACCCCACTGTGGCTGAGCTAGTACCTGAAGCCAGCATGTCTCAAAGCCTCACCCAAGGTCCATGGCATACTACCTGGGTATTGCTGCTGGTTATTCAGGACTCAAGAGCTCTTTGGTCAGCAGGTGGTTACTGGGTTCTTCCCTTCAAGGTAGCGAGTCTCAATGAATTTACAAGTTTATTTTGCCAAGGTTAAGGACACAATCATGACTCAACCTCAGGAGGTTCTGAGAACATGTACCCAAGGTGGTCAGACTATAGCTTGGTTTTATACATTTTAGGGAGACATAAAACATCAATCAATACATGTAAGATGTACATTGGTTTGGTCCTGAGAGGCAGGACAACTCAAAGTGGGGGCTTCCAGATCATAGATGGATTCAAGTATTTTCTGTTTGGCAATTGGTTGAAAGAGTTTTTCTAAAGACCTAGAATCAATAGAAAAAAAGGAATGTCTGGGTTAAGATAAGGGGTTTGGGAGACTAAATTTCTTATTATGCAGATGAAGCTTCCAGGAAGCAGGTTTCAGATAGAATAGAAGGCAAATGATTTTTTATCAGACTTAAAAAGGTACCAGATGCTTAGCTAATCTCTCCTGGATCAGGAAAAGACCTGGAAAGGGAAGAGAATTCTCTACAGAATGCTGATTTTCCCCACAAGAGGCAGTTTTACAGGACTATTTAAAAATATGTCGAAGAAATATATTTCAGGGTAAAATACTTCAATTTCTTACAGGGCCTGGTATATGTCATTTTGTGATGTATCTGATTGCCAGAAAAAGAGTCTGTTTGGTCAGCCTTAAGATCTCTTTTTTAATGTTAACACTGATCAATTGTGCCTGAATTCCAAAGGGAGGAGGGCATAATGAGATGTGTCTGACCCCTCCTTCCCATCATGGCCTGAACTAGTTTTTCACATTTACTTTAGAATGTCATTGGCTGAAAGGGAGATGGGGGCTTATAATTTTATTTTAAGTTTACACTGTTTAATTGCATTAATATGCCACAAGAATGTTTATCCATTCTTCTATTAAAGGATGTTTAGACTTTTCTCATTGTATGGACTATTATGAATGACAATGCTATATACCTACTTATGCATATTATTTCATGGAATTCAATGGAATTTTTATTCCTCCTGCTTAAATTTTTTTGTTAGTAGTGAATTGCCAGGGCGAGGGCTAAATATATGCTTAATTTAAAATCTCTAAAATATTTGTACCATTTTATACTCCCATGAGCAATACATAAGGGTTCTGACTGGTCCACATGTCAACATTTAGTGTTATCAGTCCTTTTGATTTTACTCACTCTTATAAGTGTAAAATAGTATCTCCTTATGGTTTTAATATGCATATTCCTAGTCATATAGGATGTTGAGCATTTTTTCATTGCTTATTTTTTTGATCAATCATTTTTCATATCTTTACTTGTGGCAGTTCATCATATGTTCTTGAAGCAGTCCTTTGCTGAATTCATTATTTCATTTTTGTCTCCAATCTGTGTCAGTGGCTTGCTTCTCCATTTTCTTAATAGTGTCTTTTAATAAGTGAAAATCTAATTTTGGTGAAATCCAGTTTAGTTTTATTTTTAATGGCTAGTGCTGTTTTTTTTTCTCTCTTTGTATTAATCTATTTTCTGTTGTTTCAGATAACAGGATACCTCAAACTGGGTAATTTATAAAGAAAAGAAATTTATTTTTTACAGTTACGGAGACTAAGTCTGAGGTCAAATGTCCACATCTGGTAAGGGTCTTTTGCAGATGAGGGCTTTCTGCAGAGTTCTGAAGTGGCACTGAGAATCACATGGTGGGGGGCTGAGCATACTCATCATCTTAAGGCCTAGCCTCTTACTACTGCCACTTTGGGGATTAAATTTCAACTTGAGTTTTGGAGGAGACAAATATTCAAATCGTAGCAGTCTTGTCCTAAATTAAAAAAATAATAATAATTAAAACAGAAAAACTGGCAACTCCAAGGTTTTGGAAATATTCTCCTATATTTTCTTTTAGGAGTGGAATGGTCTTAGATTTATATTTGGTTGATTTCATCTTAAATTAGTTTTTTAGTATTCCCATGTATTTGGAGTTTTCTAATGCTATTTTAATATTTTAATTTGATTTTACATAGGTTTTTTGCTTAGATTAATATTTAAGACAATTATTTAGGTTTTACCCCTTTTCATTTTATTTGGTGACCTCTGGTATTCTAATTCATGGTTTCTTTCTATAGCCGTATCATTGCTCAGTTAAGTAGCTCGTGTGTGTGTGTGTGTTGGGCGGGGTGGGGGGGGGGGGGTGTTTAACTGTTCTTTTCTGGCCATAGTCAAATAATACTTTCATTCTGTCTGTGAATCTAAGGGCTTTTGATTATTTCTCAATTTCTCAGGTTTTTTTTATTTTAAATGATTTCCAATTATATTCTCCTAAGGTCTTAATAATATCCTCAAAGATATGTTGTAAGACCATTTGAAGGAAATTTGTAAGATTTACTTAACTTTGTAATTGGAACAATAGCTGAGATGATTCCTTAATTTTTTAACTTTTTATTTTGAGTTACTTTGAGATTCACATACAGTTGTTAGAAAAAATACAGAAACATACTATGTATCATTCAACTGTAACATCTGGCATAGCTACAGCACAATAAATATCACAATCAGAAAATCAACAGTGATACATTTCATTGACCTTACTCAGTTTTGCATTTACCCAATTGTGTATGAGCATTTACTTTGTTTTTTTAACCCTTTTAGGAAGACAATTAATATTTAAGGTTTTGTTCGTTTGTGGTTGTTCTGGTTCAATATGAGTGAATTTGAAGAGCTCATTTTTCTTCTTCTCCACCTGAATTTCTCATTCTTACGTATAAGGGAACCCATGGGTCACTACATATAAGACATTGTTTTTGTCCTTATTTGTATTTGAAATCCTCATATTTCTGTTTCCTAAAAATTTGTCATTTTCTCCCTGACTGAACGGTTTCTTTTCTTTTGTAAATCACAGCATTGACAAATTTTATATAATACCAAGCAATGTTTTTCCATTATTTAAAAAACTTTTGGGATTGCTTAGATCACTCTTGTCACTGTTCTTTGTTTACATAATTCAATATGTTTATTTACTCAAAATTCATCCTTTGGTTCTTGATGTCTGTCTTCTTTGTTATTGAAGAATATCTCTTCATTTTAGCTTGATGTTTTGAGCAACATTTTCAGTTATCCCTGTTTTTCAAACTTTCCAATATTTAGAGATGTGAGGTTTCTGAGTTTGCTCCCAATCTCTATTTTTAAAACTTTATTTTTTTTGTTAGAAAAAAGGTTAACAAAGAGCATCTGTTCCTTTAATTTTGTACTCTTTTCCTTTAATTTTGTAGTACTATAGAGCATCTGGTAACCCAGTCGCTATTTGGTTCTTACAGGGATGTGTACGTATTATAAAGACTATTATTTGTTTTGTCTGGCTGGTATATATTCAGAAGCCCAAAGATGAAAACACATGGATGATACAATGCTTAAGGTTAAGATAATTGTGTTTTATAAACAGAAAAAACGTGTGATAATTTCAAATGAGTCACTTACATAAGTTAATGTTGATGTCAGGGTTGTGATTTGCATTTCCCGATTTTGGGTCTTCATTTGAAATGTTACTGATTTTTTTTTTCCATAGGGCTTTACTTTTAGAATCCTGGAGTTTCCTAAGAAAATAGAAAGGTAGAAAGTGGCAATTATAGCCCACATTCCTACTAAGCAGCTATAAAAGCAAAATATGCTGATATATCAATTACTGTTATAATAAAAATACAAAAATGTAATTTACACATTATAGGCAATGTGTTTGTTAACACTTAGGGATATCTATAACTATACACGTAGATTAATCTATATAGCTATGGATTATTATATCTATACCATAGATATCTATACCATGTAGATTCATCTATAAATAAAATTAATTGGCCAGAGTTTTTTATTCTTGATTCTACTTTAGTGTTTATAGTTTCTTCTTTTAGAATAGTGGGCAGAGGAATTTAAACACATTGGGCAAAGATAATGTATAAGATTTTGTGTCAGGGAAAAATGCCCGATTTAACAGTTAAGTAGCCTAGTAACATGCCAGAGAAACGTCTTGTCCCAAACAATGCACATAGTTGAAAGAGAATATGAAAAAAAAGCAACAAACCAATATCAATGCCATGTGAAACTTGTAAGGGAAATGTTCCATGTAAAGCACATATGAAATATATCCACCTGAAAGGATCATTTCGAGGTAAACTGTGAAATGCTGCTAGTGTAGCAATTATACCCTCATTTTATTTCTGAATGATGATAAAGTGCTGTTGCTTCTGTTAATGTTGTTGTTGTTGAGAAAGCCTAAGCTATTAGGCTTTTTCAATACAGTTTCTGAAGGAGACTATCGAAAGACAATTGTAGTACTAGTCCATTGCAAAAGTAAACAGTCCACCCACTGATTTTAAGGGTACTTTACCCCAGACTGGGGAGCAGAAGATTGGGCATAATCGTACCTTAGCTTTTCTTAATCTCCAAAGTTAAAAGAATAAAAGTTGAAACAGAAGACTAGTATACATTATATTTTAGCATTAAAATAAAATGTAATTAAATGCAATTAATTATATTTTAGCATTCAAATAAAATGAAATTAATTGTAAAATCAATTGATTAAATGTAATTTAAATGTTAATCAATTAATTGTAAAATAAAATTGTAATTAATTGATTAATTGATTATTGAAAACTACCATGTTTCCAGCACTCTTGTAAGTATATTATAGTTCTTATTTCTTTTCCTTTGCCATTGAACAACTCTTGGACCATATTATATACCTCTGATAGATGCTCTCATATGGAACCCTGCATTTAATTTGTCATTTCATTTACTGAATGTCATTAGAGTTTCTTTGTTGATTCTCTATTAACTATAACCTCCTCATAAATACAAACCATATTCATCTTACTAATGCATTACTGACAGTATATTTCACATTGGAAAACAAAGGATGCTTATTTCATGGTCACATAAAACAATTATTTTTATTAAAAATTATCCAGTAATGCATATTTATAATTGAAACATTAGAAATTATATTTTAAAAACACAAGAATAAAATCATTTGTAGTTTTATCACCCAGAGATCACTACATGCTTTTTCAAGTGTTTTCTGTGCAGATATATGAAAAATAATTATATATATATATTATATATATATCTTTGAACATTTATTAGTATTCCAAAATGGGATCAGATTATACAAATTATTCTCCAATCTGTTTTTACTCCTATTTAAGCCTGCCACCCATACCTTCATTATTGCTCTCTAAGTTAGTCATCGCATGCTATTTTTACCGTGTATTTCAGAAATATTATGAAGGAAAATCTTTTATTGGCTGTCTATGCAACTATTTCTGGAATCTGGTGAGACAAGAAATTTGAGTTTGCAATAATTTTTTTGTGCAATCTGATAATTTCAAATAACTATTATAATGAAAATCTAGATTTCTNGCAGATATATGAAAAATAATTATATATATATATTATATATATATCTTTGAACATTTATTAGTATTCCAAAATGGGATCAGATTATACAAATTATTCTCCAATCTGTTTTACTCCTATTTAAGCCTGCCACCCATACCTTCATTATTGCTCTCTAAGTTAGTCATCGCATGCTATTTTACCGTGTATTTCAGAAATATTATGAAGGAAAATCTTTTATTGGCTGTCTATGCAACTATTTCTGGAATCTGGTGAGACAAGAAATTTGAGTTTGCAATAATTTTTTTGTGCAATCTGATAATTTCAAATAACTATTATAATGAAAATCTAGATTTCTCATAAAATAAACATGTCTAAAACTTATCTACAACATGATACTATAACATTAAAAACTATTATCACCTTCAACTTGTACAGTGGGTTCTTGCTCATTAAAGATTCCTTCTTTCAGACTTGAGCTATTTAATATCTATAACCTGATGTACCCCTCTCCCCCCCTCAATAAGATCCAAGGAAGCAGGAGTTGGGTAATTAAATTTCATCGCTTTTACTTCCCCAATTAAAAGAATAAAAAGCAAAAGCTACAAGGTGAACCTGCTTTATATTTTGGAATTGAAATAAAATGTAATTAATTGATAGATAAATCTATCTTTTAAATATGGACTTGTCTTTTCCTTCAAGTACTATGAATTTGGTTATTTTATATGTTAAAATAAGCATAGTTTCTATGACCATTTAGAAAAAAAATTTAGCATTTATAGCAAATTATTTGATTTGAAAATGCATAGAACAAATTTATTTTCTTAGAGAAAACCACAGATGCAAGAATTTGGGAAAATAGCTCATTGTAATAAATGATAAACCCACTGTACCATAATGTCAAGTATCAAAGCATTGATATGGACTTCATATGATTATTTAAATTTTTAAAATTTAGTTAATACAAGACTTGACTAATGTGCTATGCAATTTCATAAATTACTGATACTTTGAAAAAATGGTTATAAGACACTTTTAAATGATTGGTTTATTCTCTGCCATGTTTGTGGTTGGAACTGAGTCTTAGGTAGCCCTAAAATGGGACTTCTGAATCACCACTACTGTAGGTCATTATTACAATTGTAATACTACATATTCACATCCTTTTTATAAAAATCGCAAAACTCCATTATGTACTTGGTGTTCTGAGAAAAGTACGAAGCAAATACTGAAGCCAATAATACATTCAAATTGCTTAGAAATATCTCTTGTATTAAATAGTCAGCATTTCGGTCCAAGGAGGATAGAAAAACAAAATATACAAGTCATCATGTGAAGCCATTGCTTGATCTTAACAATTATGATTTTATTTCTTTCAAATACAACAATTCCCCTGATGTTTCAAGTAGCAAGCCACAGAATGCTATAAGAAAACTGGGAAGGCACAAACCTTTGCTAATATTGTACATTACTTATCTATTGGTGGGTAGAGAGGAAGCCGTCCTGCCTTCTATATACATATTCAGTGGTTGAATATAAAATCTCTTTCTTTTTTTATAATTGTGAATATAGATATAGATATTTCATATTCTAGTTTTGAATTATTATTATTATCATTATTTTTTGAGACAGGACTTTGCTCTGTTGCAGTGGTGTGATCATAAGCTCATGACAGGCTTGAACTCCTGGGCTAAAGTGATCCTCTTGCCTTAGCTTCCTGAGTAGCTAAGAATACAGGTGTGGATCACCATGCCCAGCTAATCTTTTTAATTTTTTTTGTTTTAATTTTTAGTAGAGACATGGTGTCACTACGTTGCCCAGGCTGGTCTTGAACTCTTGGGCTCAAACTGTCCTCTCTCCTTGACCTCCCAAAGTGTTGGGATTGTAGGTGTGAGCCACCATGCCTGGTTGTATTTGAGGCTTTTATCAACTATTTGCAGCTAGTATGTATGAAAAAATAAACTTTCAAAATCAACAGCTAAACAAGTCCTAAATGAACAAAAGCATGTTGGAAAGATAAACCTGGAAAAATATTTTTTATTTGTATCTCCTGTGTATTTTTTCTCTGAAAACCTGATAAACTGTCATAAATTTGAAGAGGGTGGGAAAACAATTTCAGAAACAAAATATAAAATTGCTACTGATTTGATGATTTCACATTTTCCTTGAAAATTGTGGATAGTTCTGACTTTAGATTTCCCAAACGCAAATATATTATAAAACTGACAGGTGACATTCCCTCTAAAAGAAGAAATTGTGCTTCCTCAAGGAAATCCACCAAAATATCTTACAGATTAAATGTTACTAACTATTTAGATAATTATGGCAGCTTCAAAATATATTCGATCTGTCTATTTCATTGCCACGTAGTCTCAAGTGTAGCTTTCCTGAGAATTCATATGCTTGCTACATGTTTGTATCTTGTCATTTTTGTAATTGATTGGTCTAATTCTGTAAGACAACTGATCTAGGAAAAAAGATAAAAGTAAATAAAGAAGAGAGACTTTATTCATAAGAAAACTTGTGTTTAGTTCTGACTTATCTTTCTTTGAGCTTTTCTGTATCTCATTGCCTCCATGTGTTCCTTTATTTTTCCATTCATACTTTTCCTAATTTATAGGTATTAAGGGAAGATAAAGATACACGTCTTTGTCTTCTTCTCAAATGAGACTACAAACAACCCGGGGAGAGACTTAAAATTTCCTTTGTCTTTTCTGTAGGCAGAGTGACCTCATTTTCCAAAACCAAAAATGGGAAATGGATGTGTCAAAAGTGCTATTATGAGAAAATAGACAGTGAGAAAAAATATTTTTAGTCAAAGCATCCTTAAAACATAGAACAGATGGTCAGCTCATTCAATGTATATGAACGTTCTTTGGATCTGATAGACAGTGATAAATGAACATTAAAATAAAGCATAATCTGAAATCTTGCTAAATCTGGCCCTACATTTATCAGATTAATACCTCTGTTCATTTTTATCATAACTATCTGAGTATTTGCCTTTCACACTTCCAATATTGGATATGTTCATGGTGGATTTATTTTCTTATTTACTTGCTTCCAATTTAAATATGTGACCAAACTATTTAGAACTATCCAAGAAAAGTCTACAAATATACTTAAAATTAGTTGACTATTGTTTGGAATGTGAAACTAGTCAATTAAAGAAGGCATTAAGTAGCTTTGGGATATAACTAGGCTATGATTATATATAGTTATTTTAAATAATAAAGATGATTAATAAAATAATTATTTTATATGTCAATTTATTTTACATATCAGGATAAATAATTTTATCAATAAGTTGGTATTATATCTAATAATATGTAATAGAATATTAATGTAACTATAATAAAATACATTTAATAATAAATTTATAGTTATTTTTAATAACATAGATAACTTTAAAACTAAAATTGGAAGTAAAATTTTAAAGAATGAAATAAAGAAGCAGCACAATTTGATATATTGTATACTTGCTATTTTTTACTATGTAACATTACTACCAAATTTAGTGGTTTAAAATAACAATATTTATTACCTCTCATTTTCTGTGGACCAGCAGTCTGGGTATAATTTGGCTTGTGCTCTCTGAGGACCTGTCACAAGACTGCAACTAAGATGTCAGCTAGGGCTGCAGTCTATATGAAGGCTCAACAAGGGAAAGGTTTGCTTTGAAACTTACATGGTCATTGACAGAATTCAGTTCTTCTCAGGCTGTTAGACTGATTGTTGGACACAGACTGCTTTCATTTCCTTGTCATGTGTGCTGCTCCAAAGAATAGGGTACAGCATAGCAGATGGCTTCAAATGCAGGAACCAAATGAGAAAGTGAGAAGAGCCTGAGAGGGAGATTAAAGTCACAGTCTTTTTGAAGGTAATCTTGGAAATACCTCTCACTTTTGCTTCACTCTGTTAATAAGAAGCAACTTAATAGTTCAAGCCTATACTCAAGAGAAGGGAGTTCTGCATAGTTGTAAATAATAAGAGGAAGGGATCTGTGGGGGCCATTTTAAAATTGAGTTACTATACCTTGCAAAATAACAGTTGATTCTCATGATACTTTTTACCTGCCTTAGGGATGTAGGTCACCATTCAAGGATTTCCTATGTCATGTTGTCAGTCTCAATCAAATACTCTTAACACAATTTTATAAAAATTAGATCTTTTATATCAGACACGCAACTACAACTCATATATTATATATGTGGAGTGCATAACAACCGTAAACGTTTCTCAGAGATCAATGATCAATCATCCTTCACACACATATCTTGAATCCAGCAATATTTTCCAGGCATGTGTGTTTGGCTGTATGTGAATGTGTTTGTGTGTATGTATATGTGTGTATGTTCGACTCTAGGGAGCACAGAAGTCCTGCTATTTAGTAGGGGGAGATGGATTCTTGTTGAAGAACCATACCTGATTTATGACCAAATATATATATTTTTGGATTATTTATTTGGTAAACATTTTGTTGGAGTGTAACATATGTAAAAAGAAGTGTAAAATAAAAAAGAAAATGACTTTATGTAAAGTGAAAACACCCATGAAAGCGTTCATGGATTAAGAAGTTGAATATTATCAGTACCCCCAGAAATATACCTTGTGTGCCTACCCAGTCATTAACCTTTTAAAAGGAGTCATTTTCCCTATCACCACAAATTAATTTTGCCTGTTATTTTTTAGTTTTATATAAATGGAACAGAAAACATATGTGCATTTTTACAACGTGTTTATATTATTTGAAGTAGTTTGTGAAATTCAACTATGACATTTTGTTTAGTAAAGATTCATCCATTTTCTTTACTGGAAAAGCATTCTAAATTTTTAACAATTATTAATAATCCTGCTATGAACATTCTTATACGTGTGCTTTAACACACATTTAAGTACATTTTCAATTCCTCCTGGGAAAAGAGTTCTTAGATCACCATCAAGTATAACGTATTTAGCTTTAGAGGATATGGCAAGTTCCAAAGTTTTATATATATGTTTAACCCACCAGAAGTGCAATAGTGTTGCTTTCTAAGTTGGTCCACATTTTAGCCAACA
This sequence comes from Rhinopithecus bieti, assembly GCF_001698545.2. Classification (NCBI taxonomy): domain Eukaryota; kingdom Metazoa; phylum Chordata; class Mammalia; order Primates; family Cercopithecidae; genus Rhinopithecus; species Rhinopithecus bieti. The sequence goes on from NW_016806443.1 coordinate 1,426,103, forward strand.
CTCAATGATATCAGTCCTTTTAACTATTCTAGTCTATATGCAGTGCTGGAGCACTGTAATATGCATTTTCTTGATAAATATGCAAGTTGAGAACCATTTTATATGTTTATTAATCATGTAAATTTCTATTTTATAAAGTACCCATTTAAGACACTCATAAATAAGTTATCTGATTTTTAAAATTGATTTGTAAGACTCTTATACAGTCAGAATGTTATGCATTGGTCTGATGAGTGTAAAGTGAATATCTTCTTCCACTCTGTGGCTTACTGTTCACTTGGTAGCTTATTTTAGAAAAATAATTTTTATTTTAATAAAACTAGTACATCAACTAGAAGTTCCCTTTATGGTTAGTGATTTTTGTGTCCTGCTTAAAATATAATTGCCAAACTTTAAGGTCATGCAGGCTCTGTGTAGAAACTTTATTGTTTTTCCTTTCATATTTAAATGTATCATACACCTGAAATTGATTTTTGACAGATGTCCTAGAAGGTAAAAGTGAAGATACAATTTTCCCCATGTGGATATCCTATAGACCTAGTAACAATTATCAAATCAATCATCTTTTCTCTTTTTACTTCAAAGTCAACTTTGTAATAAATCAAGTGATTGCATATATGTTACCTATTTCTTCTCCTAGATATATTTTTAAATTCCATATTATGTTTGTCCTTGCACTAGTATCAGTGTATATCCTCCTCCTTTGTTCTTCCTACTCAGTATAAACTTGGTCATTTCTGGATCTTCTTTCCTAATTAAATTTTAAAATTAGGTTTTAAATTTGCACAGAAAAGTCCTGGGATTTTTATGTACATTGCATTGAATGTATTGGCTAACTTGAAGAGAAGCGAAATCTTTAAAATATTGAATCCAAACTGCATTAGTTTTAATTTACCTAAATTTTAAATTTATTAGTTTAATTTACTTAAATTTTAAAATTATTCTTTAAATTTGCACAGAAAAGTCCTGGAATTTTTGTGTACATTGCATTGACTCTATTGACTGACTTGAAGAGAATTGAAATCTTTACAATATTGAACTAAATTGTATTAATTTTCTATTGATGTATAGCAAGTTACCACAAATTTATCAGCCTAAAACAACGTAAATTTATTATCTCATAGATTTTGTGGGTCCGTAGTTTGGGCACATATTGACTGGAGTTTCTGCTCAAAATCGAACTAGGCTGAAACCAAGGAATTGGACAGGAATGGTGTCTGATTTGGGGGCAAGTTATTACTCTCTTTAGTATTAACTCTGAAAACCTCAACTGTATGTGATTAGAACACACTGCAGATTATATTTCATTAGATCTTCTTGGATCTGTATCTTCTGTTTAGATTGGGGAATTAAATTTCTGTTTAGATGGTAAAACAGAATTTAATCCTTAGCAGTAGTAGTATAGCATTGAGATAGTTTATTCAATAATACTAATTTGATCTTGTAAAATCAGAGAGTAAGGAGGAGGAGTAGAGAGAGAATGGAGGCTTTGTTTGTCAGCTAATTGTGAAACTGTCCGCTTTCTCATTGTTGGTATTCTTAAAAATACAGCTAAATCATACACATGTCTGTGGATAATTGGATAATAATTGCCTAGTCTATTTAGTTTTGCATTTAGCTTCTCTAGTAAAGAGGGAGGACAAAATAAAGTAACTTTTTAAATTTAAAATATGTAACCATTCCGAGATATTTTATTTTGTTTTCCCTTTACCCTGAAATGAATGTGCTGACTAAAACCATTAATTACATTGTATAAAGCTATCTTAGTGTATAGTGAGGGAAAACAGCATTAAAATCAGGAACCAAAAAGTCAGGCTCCATTTGGATCAGGTTACAATCTTAAACCTCCATATTTTGGAAGGATTCCCCCTTCATCATGAAATGTTTCAGAGGGACAACTGCTAAATATTAGAATATTTCAAATGACTTCATCAAAGGGAAAAAAAAAAACCATTTTACAATTCAATAAATCTTGTGATTTTTTTTCTATCACGAAATATAAAAAACCCTCTGAGGCATAGAGACTAGGGTCATATAGTATCATGTATGCATATAGAGGAAATGAAGTGTCTGGCCAGGATTGTCTGCAAGCCAAGAGGAACTTTCCACTGCAGAAAAAAGAGAAGCAAGAGATCCTCAGTAGTCCACATTCCCACGATGAATACTCGCACTCCTACTAACAGGAGAGCTTCACAGCCATTGCAGGAACTGAGTCAAGTATAGAGAGCTGCCTGGAGTCCATGCAACTGCATTGTCCCAGAAAGAAAATGTACATTGGGTCCTCTTCACCTCCAAAGACCCAAGCTGCCACAGCATGGCCCCATTTTTAGAGAAGAGCCACCACCTGAGTTTATTCTTCCCTGGGGCCCAATAGTCCCTGCACCTCCACATCCCTGCGGCTTGCTGACCTTCTACCTCATCTACCAGGAAAGCTACAGCATCATGACAAAAGATGAACATATTGGTGCAGCTGTAACTTTGTTACCAGAGCCCAGGCAGAGCTCTACACCTCAGGGCATAAATGATCCAGCACAGTGGGAAGGCAGCCCTCAGGACATAGTGACCTGACACACTCATTACCCAGAATCCAAGAGCCACCTGCCCAGGGCTTTCCATCACCATCAGTGACCCTGCACCATCCAAAATGGGGCCACCACAAGCCTGTGCATGCTCTCTATAAACTTGAGGACTGTCCCATGAGGAGCCTGTCACCACCACAGGCAATCTTGCCCCCTCCACAGACAAAGTGACTACACACTTCTGGGGGCTCTCCTGGAGACCAAGGACCAACCAACCTGGCATCCCTGTCCCCAGTAAAGCTCTGCTACAGATTTCACAAATAATTGTAGCCTAGAGCACTGATGCACTCTCAGAAACTGATGACATTGATTACAGCTTTGTAAATCAAACAGATAACATACAACAGTGGCCACCTAGAACCTTCGCCAAAGCACTCTATCCAACTCACATTATTGAAAATATCTACAGGAAAGAATCTTTCCCTATTAAAACTATTACATAAAATTGGAAGAAGGGACTGTTCTACAAGATCTTAAATATCAATTTAGGAACAGGAAAAACCTGAAAGAGCAAAGAAACATGGCATTTTCAAAGCAACATAATAATTCCCCAGTAACAGATCTAAATTTAAAATAATGATCCTAAGTAAACTCAGACATGAGAACACAAATAGACAATCCAACAAAATAATAGTTTATGATCTGAAAGAGACATTTAGCAAAGAGATAGATATTGTTTAAAAAGATCCAAACTGAAATCTTGAAACTGAAAAATTCAATAAGTGAAATAAAATATACAATTGAAAACTTCAATAGTAGAACTAAATTAAGCAGAAAAAGAAATTTCTGAAGGTGAAGACAGAAATTACCTAATGAGACAAAAAAAGGAGAAAAGAAAACAAAACAGAATGAAAAGAATGAAGAAACCCTGTAAGACATAAGATACATTATTAAGTAAATACATAATTACATTATATAAGTTACAGCAAGAGAAAAGATGGTAAAAGGCAGAAACCTATTTAATGAAATAATAGCTAAAAATTTCCTAAGTCTTAGAAGAGATATGGACATCCAGATTAAGAAGCTAAAAAAATTCCAAATAAATTCAACCCAAAGAGGTGCCCTCTGAGGCACATTATGCTGAAATTGTCCAAAGACAAGGGGAGAATCTAAAAACAGCAAGGGAAAAGCAACAAGTCACATATAAGGAAATCCCTATCAGACTAACAGAAGATTTCTCAGCAGAAACCTTACAAGACAGGAGATAATAGGATGATATAGTCAAAGAGCTGAAAGATGTAAAAAAAAAAAAACCTGTGAGACAAGAATATTATACTCAGGAAAGCTATCCTTCAGATATAAAAAAGAAATAAGATCTTTTTTAGACAAGCAAAAACTAAGAAAATTCATTACCACAAGACCAGCCCTACATGAACTGCATAAGAAAGCCTGACACATGGATGTGAAAGGACAATATCTGCCATTATGAAAATACACAAAAGTATAAAACTCACTGGTACAGCAGATGCACAAATAAGAAAGAGAAAGAAGTAAAATGATCTCACTACAGAATACCTCCATAATGCAATGTTAAACAATAAGAGGGGGAGAAGAAAACAAAGGGTAAACAACACAACCAGTAAACAATTAACAAAAGAACAGGAGTAAATTCTCAACATTCAATAACATCTTTGGTAAATGGTTTATCAAATTAAAAGTTTTGCTGACTGGCTATATAGATTTTAAAAACTGACCCAACTATATGCTGCCTACAAGAAACTCACTTTACCTGTAAATATGCATTCAGACTGAAAGTCAAAGAATGGAAAATGTTATTCCTTGTGAATGGAAATTAAAAATGAGCAGAAGTAGCTATATTTATATCAGATAAAACACTTCATCAAAAAACATTAAAAGATACAAAGTTACTGTATAATGATAAATAAATTCAGCAAGAAGATATCACAATTATAAACATATATGCAGCCAACACCAGAGCACACAGATATATGAAGCAAATACTATTAGAACCAATAGAAGAAATATACTCCAATACAATAATAGTTGGAGACTTTAGCAACCCACTCTCAACATTGAACAGTGGACAGATTTAGATAAAAAAATCAAAGAAACATCAGACTTTAACTGCAATATAGACCAAGTAGACCTAATATACAATTAGAGAAGATTTGATGCAACAACTACAAATGCACATTGTTCTTGTCAGCACAAAGTTAGGTCACAAAACAAATCCTAAGAAATTTAAAAATAATCAAAATCATGTGAGGTATTTTTAAAACAACAATGAAATAAACATAGAAATTAATAACAACAGGAACTTCAGAAACTATACAAATGCATTGAAATCAAACAGTATGCCCATGAATGTTCAATTAGTTAATAAAAAATTAAGAAGAACATGAAGAAATTTCTTCAAACAAATGAAAATTGAAAGACAACATACCAAAACCTATGAGATACAGCAAAAGCAGTAGTAATATGGAAGTTTATGGCAAAAACACATACATCAAAAAAGAAAGATTTCAAATACAAAACCTAATGATGCATTTTGAGAAACTAGAAAAGCAAGAACAAACCAAACACAACTTAGTAGATAGAAAGAAATAATAAAATTCAGAGCAAAAATAAACAAAACAAACACAAAAATTACAAAAGAGCCATAAAATAAAACAACAATATAATGATACTGCTTTGAAAAGATAATCAAAAGTGAACAGTTGTTGGGGAGATAAACAAAAAGAGAGATGACCCAAATATATCAAAAATCATAATGCAGGATTTACAATAGATACCACAGAAATATAAAGGATCACAAGAGAATATTGTGAACAACTATATGCCAATAAATTGGAAAACCTAGAGGAAATGAATAAATTTTTGGATACATCCACCTTCTCAGACTGAACCAGTAAGAATCTGAAAATCTAACCAGACCAATAATAAGTAAGGAGATTAAATCAGAAATAAAAAAGTCTCCTAATAACAACAGCACAAAGCCTAGGACCAGATGGCTTCACTGCTAAATTCTGCCCAATTTTAAAGAACTAAAATCAGTTCTCAAAATTTTGCAAAAAATTAAAAAGGAGTACAAACTTTCTTACTCATTTTATTAGGGAGGCATTACCCTTATACCAAAACCATACAAGGACACAACAGTAAAAGAAATCTACAGACCAATATTTTGAATGAACATAGATGCAAATATCGTCAACAGAAAACTAACAAATGAAATCCAACAGCATATCAGGATTATAGACTGCAATTAAATGGGATTATTTTTCTAGGAATGCAAGGATAGTTTAACATACGCAAGTCAATAAATGTGATACATAACACCAGCAATTGAATGATCATCTCAATAGTGGCAGAAAAAGCATTTGATAAAATCCAACATTACCTCATGAAAAAAAAAAAGAAAATACCTCTTAACAAATTAGGTATAGAAAAAGTGTTCCTCAACACAGTAAAGGCCATATATGACAAAAACACAACTAATATTATACTGAATGGAGAAAACTGAAAGCTTTTCCTTGAAAAACTGGGATAGGACAATGATGCCCACTTTCACCACTCTTATTTATCATAGCACTGTAAGTCCTAGCCAGAATAATTAGGCAAGAGAAAGGAATAAATTGCAGCTGGGTGCAGTGGCATATTTGCGTAGTCCCAGCTACTCAGGAGGCTAGAATGAGAGGATCACTTGAGCTCAGGAGTTTGAAACCAGCCTGGGCTACACAGTGAGACTCTATCTCTTTAAAAAAGTATATCCAACTCAAAAAAGAGGAAGTCAAATTATCCCTATTTGGAGATGACATGATCTTATATATAGGAAAACCTTGACTCTGCCGAAAAAATTCTTAGACCTGGTAAATTTGGTAAATTTCCAGGATACACAATAAATGAGCAAAAATAATTAGTCTCTATACACCAATAGTAAACTTGGTGAAAAATAAATTAAGAAAACAATTATGTTTATGATAGCTATAAAAATAATAAATAAAATACCTAAGAATAAATTCACCCAAGGACTTGAAAAGTCTCTACAATGAAAATTGTAAAATATTGATGAAATACATTAGAGTGGACACAAATAAAATGGAAAGACATCCCATGTTCATGGATTAGAAGAATTAATATTATAAAAATGACCATACTACCCAAAGTAGTTTGCAGGTTTAATGCAATTTCCATCCAAACCTAGGACATGCTTCACAAAAAAAGAGAAAAAAATCCTAAAATTTGTATGGAACCACAAAAGACCTCAAATAACTAAATCAATCCTGAGAAAAATGAATAAAACTAGAGGCATAATAATGCTTGTCTCCAAAATATACTGCAAAGCTATATTAATCAAAGCAGTGTGACACTGATATAAAAACAGATACATAGACAAATGGAACACAATAGAGAAACCTATAAATAAATCCACATATGTATAGCCAATTGATTTTTCACAAAAGTACAAAGAATAGGCATTGGGAAAATGGCAGCCTTTTCAATAAATAATGCTGACAAACCTGGATATCTGTTGGTAGAAGAATGAAACTGGATCTCTATCTCTCACTATATACAGAAATCAACTCAAAATGGGTGAAAACTTAAATGTAAGACCCAAGTCTATAATACTACTAGAAGAAAACTAGAGATATTGGCCGGGGCAAAGTTTTTGTGATTAAGAGTACAAAAGCATAGGCTATAAAAGCAAAAATAGACAAATACATTATATAAAGCTAAAGAGCTCCTGTGCAGCAAAGGAAACAACAGAGTGAAGAATGAAGAAGTAACTTGTAGAATGGGAGAAAATATTTGCATACTACTCATTTGACAAGGGATTAATATTAAGAACTCAAAGAATTCAACAGCAAAATATCCAAATAATCTCATTTAAAAAATGAGCAAAATATCTGAATAGACATTTCTCAAAATAAGACATATGAGTGGCTAATAAGTATATTTAAAAATGTTCAATATCACTAATCATCAGGGGAATGCAAATTAAAACCAGAGAGATATCATTTCTCCCCAATTAGAATGGCTATTATTTAAAAAAAAAAAAAATCAGAAATATTGGTGAGGATGTGGAGAAAAGGGAGCTCTTATACACTATTGATGAGAATGTAAATTAGGATATCTATTATGAAAAATAGTATAATGTTTCCTCCAAAAATTAAAAATTTGAATACCATATGATCCAGCAATCCCATTACTTGGTATTTACCCAAAGGAAATAAAGTAAGTTTATCAGAAAGATATATGTATCCCCATATTTATTATAACACTATTCACTATAGTAAAGATATGGAATCAGCCTAATTGCTTATCACCAGATTAATGGATAAAGACAATATAGTATATATACACAATGGAATACTATTCATTCATATATATATATATGAATAAAATGAATGAAATCGTGTCATTCTTGGAAACATAGATGAGCCTGGAGGGGATTATGTTACACAAAATAAGCCAAGCACAGAAAGATTAGTATCATATGTTCTCACTCATGTGGGAACTAAAAAACTTGATCTTATAGAAGTAAACCATGAAAACTGTGATTATTAGAAGCTGGGATTGGTAGGAGGGAGGAAAGGAGAGAGAGGTTGGTTAGTGGATACAAGATTACAGCTAGATGCAATAAAGGAGGAAAAAGTTATAGGGTTCTATAGCATGGTGGGGTGACTATAGTTAAGAATAATTCAACGTATATTTTCAAATAGCTAGAATAAGGGATTTTAAATGTTCCCAGTACAAATAAATGATAAATGTTTGAGGTAATAAATATAATTACTCTGATTTCATCATTATGCTTTGTATATACGTATTGAAATATCATTTTGTATGACATAAGTATGTAGAATTATTATGTGTCAATTAAAAATGAAAAATAAAAAAATGATATTGGACTTAGAAAATAAAGAAAATCACAGTTACAAACTAAATTGAGACTGCTTTTAAAAACCTGTAAGGACTATAAATGTTAGTGTATAATGCCATTTAATTGCTATATGATAGTTATCTTATAAAGGACCTTCTTACATTTCTATGTTTGGTTCGTATTTTAGGAAAGCGACATCTTTCCTTTTGGAGTAGACATTTCTTAGTACTTAAGGAAGCCTATTAGTTAATGTATAGATGAATTCCTTTATTTCATCTTCTTAATTATATTAAAGATGTAACTGGGCCAGTGAGAATTGGATCAGTGTCTGACTCATCTATACCCTTCTTGTAGGAAGAAAAATTGTAAGAGAAAATTTCTACCTTACAGCAAATATTTTAGTATCATATTTTTGTATTTCACATTGTTACCATGACAAGCAATATAATATTATATGACATCTCTAAATACCAAGCCTTCTGGAGAAAGTATTTTCTATTAATTGGCACTACCTGGTGTGGTGGAAAAGCATGGAGTATAAAATGTGTCAGGCATTAGTTTGAATCTCCACTGGATAAACCTCTGTTAAAATGAACATTTCCTACTTGTATTAGTCAGAGTTCTCTGGAGAAACAGAACCAGTAGGAGATTGTTTATATATATGAAGATTTATTATGAGAAACTGGCTCACATGGGAGCTGGTGGTGTAAATCAGTCGGAGTTTGAGGGCCTGAGAACCAGTGGAGTCAATGGAGAAATCCTACTCCAAGAGTCTGAGAAGATGAGATGAGATGCCTCAGCTCAAACAGTGAGATAGGAAAACTGTAGTGAATTTCCCCTTTCTTGCTTTTTTACATTTTTATTTATTTATTTTTATTTTTTTAGAGACAGGGCCTCACTATGTTGCACAAACCAGTCCTGAACTCCTGGGCTCAAGTAATCCTCCCATCTCAGCCTCCCAAAATGTTGAGATTACAGGCTTGAGCCACTGCAATCAGCCTTTTGTTGCTTTTTGTTCAACTTAGACCATTAAAGACTTGGATGATGCCCAACTACATTGTGAAGGGTAAGCTACATAACTGAATCCACCAATTCATATTCTAATCTCATCCGCAAACAGGCTGAAAGACACACCCAGAAAGAATATTTTATCTGTCACCCTGTGGCCAATAAAGTTGATACACAAAATTAGTGATCCTACCACTAAATATTAATGTGGTGATCTTGGGCATGTATACAAAGCCAATAATTGACAGGCTGGGTAACTTATACTTGTAAACCTCACTTTTCTTATCTGTAAAAGAGATGAACTATGATGTTTTACCGTTGCTTATTACCATTTTCAAAATTCAAAACAAACAAATACCTCTGAAAAATAGAAACAAATCTTGTAAATTATTTGGTGGTAAAGCTTGTGCAAATGAGAAGTTATTGATAGTCTTTTAAAATTCTATTTAGTGTGAATAATCATAACTTTTTTTTTGAACCATTAATGTAGTAGAAAAGAAACACAAGAATTAGTTTTCTAAAATCTGAAGGAAGATAAATTCAATAATGTGTTTTGCTTTGAAGGGCTGCTAAAAAATGTACAAATGTATAGATACTTAATTTTATAAGTAACCCATTACCTAACATATTTAGGTAGTTTAAAAATGCTAAATTTCCTTTCTCCTGCTCGGTATTATTCTTTAGTCATGTAGACTTTTATTCCTTACTTATTTTCCCTGGTCTGTATTGACTTTTCCTAATGTCCAGAAACATTACAAACAAAACATTGTCCCAAAGATACATTTCAGGGATGTTCTTAAAGGTCAGCTTAAGGAAATTATAGACATGTTGTTAAGGTTTTCTGTTTGTTTTTGTTTTTTGTATCTTAGAGCTTAGATGATAATATGAGCACATGAACTTTGAAACCCAAATACTAAGTATCCACACTCTAAATACACTAAATTATATAAATAAAACAAGCGTAGGACAATTATTACAACTTAACTTTAAAAAACAAGAGCATTTGACCAGTTGAACTTTGTCTAGAAGAGAATAACCTCATAGAAAAGAATGAGTTTTATTTTTAAGGAGTTTTATTTTTAAGTAGCTGCTTTATGAATACTATAACATTTTAGTGCCTGCCTTTCTTTTCTTTTCCGTGTCTTTTTTTTCTCTCTCTCCCCTTCTTCCTTCTTCGCTTTCCCTCCCTTTCCTCCCTCCTTCCCTCCCCACACTTCCCTCCTTCCCTCACTTCCTTCCTTCCTTCCTCCCTTCCTCCCTCTCTCTTTCTCTTTCTTTCCTCTTTCTTTTTCTTTTCTTTTCTTCCTTCCTTCCTTCCTCTCTCTTTTTTCTTTCTTTCTTTTCTTTCTTTCTTTCTTTTTCTTTCTTTCCTTCCTTCCTTCCTTCCTTCCTTCCTTCCTTCCTTCTTTTCTTCTTTCTCTCCCTTCCTTCCTTCTTTTCTTCTTTCTCTCCCTTCCTTCCTTCCCATCTTAATATACAGTAAGCACTGAAATTTTTAAAATAAATGCATAAACCCATGAGCAAAAAAGAAAACAATAATTTTAGGTCTATGGTCAAAATTACAGTGTTTGAGTTAAACAACATTGAAGCTAACAGTAAGTAGCTATGCAGAGAATGTATAGACATTTACATGAGCAATGGCCCTTTCTACACTTATCAAATACAGAATAGTAATGACTCCTGGTTATACGCTGTGTAGGGGTGGGTATCATTTTGATAAGATTACTCCAAAATGTGAATAAAAACAAAAAGTCATGTAGAAGTAAAATCAAAGAAGAAAAGAGAAATCAGACTAAGAAAGTTAACAGAATTTATGGGTAGATGAGAAAGGTAGAGACTGCTATTTTCCACCGAATCTTTCAAGACTCTGAAGAGAATAACCATAATCAATATGTTTTATGTCATCAAAGTAAACCAATTTTAATTAAAATAATAAAGATCCAATGACCCATTGATTGAACAATAACCTAAGTCATAAAAATGCAAGGCCCTTTTCTGTAATTGTACTTAAGCTAGAAGCCTCTCATCTTCTATCTCCCTTAAGGCAAATCCCAAAATGCAACTCAATTACTTCCAAGCATTGCGATTTGATTCTAAATATAAGGTCTTTATAAAATTATACTTGACGGACAAATTGTAGCAAATACTCACACTAAACATGATGACATGAGATTCTCTCCAGCACGTTACATTGCCTTATTAATACATTCAAAATACTTGCTTTTAACTAGAGTTTCTGAAATTTAACTGACCTATCATTCATTCATTCATTTAGCATTTTTTGTTGTTGTTGTCATTGTTAAATGGAAGTATGTTCTCAATTGCCTGACAATTGTTACTAAGTTATATTTGATTGAATAGGTAACACAGTGAGATTTAGTAATAGTAGTATTGAATTTAAAGTGAGTAAAATCAGAGATAGAATTGAGGCCAGCTCACTGTTGTTGAAGGGGCAGAGAAAAGAGCCCTAGCTGTTAAGATCTCAGTGAAGTTCCCATGCTCTTTTGACTTAAAAATTAAGAAGCTCATTTTTTTCTTCAGGGCATCCGGAATTTATCAGAATTGTGGTAACTGGCTTCTGCTAACATGACCACATAACACTTAAGTAAAAATCAGAATGCTTGTTTATGATATAGGTCACAAATACCAACTAGCTTAGAAACAGTATCAGGTAACTAGTGAACTGGGTCTTCTCTAGGAAAATTTATGAGGTAAGCCAGGTTATAATTAGATGGTTTCTTCGTGAATGTGGAATCACAACCAGATGAGCTGGTGTAATGATTTAATGTCATCAATACTCTGCAATCCTTGTTAAGATTAAACACTGGCCAAATGAATTCACATTACCTGGTCAGAATATGTGCTTTCCTGGATAGTATAGGAGATACACTTACAGCTTCTTTTGTTTGATGTTTTCCTCCAAAATTGATTTGGACAGGAGGTTGGGAAATACTAGGTAGAAGAGGGTGATCCCTGGCGAGGGCCCTACCCTCAAGCCTGGACCCGTGGCCCAAAGTGAGAAATTTACATCCCTGTTTTCTGGCTTGAACGTTGCCTTTTTCAAAACCACCCTGGCCCACCTCACCCCCGATCCTGTACCCATAAAAATCCCAGGCTCCACTGGCAGCATGTGGCAGAGAAGGAGAGAAGAGAAGCAGCAGCTTGATGTTGGTGAGAAGCAGCTTGACTTCAGACGGCCGGCTTGATGATGGGACTGTAGAGAAAAGTTTGGCTGCCCTGAACTGCAGGGGAAGACCACCTTCCCACTCCCCTTCCTTTCCAGCTTCCCATCCTGCTAAGAGCCACTTCCATCGGCAATAAAATCCCCCATATTTACCATCTTCAATTCATTTGTGCGGCCTGATTCTTCCTGGATACTGAACAACACCTCGAAATACAGAAGGTTGTCACAATGAGCTGTTAAATACTTAAGCTGTCCCTAGACAGTAAAGCAAAAAGACTGCACTGTATCACACACCCTCTTGGGCTCCAGGGGTCGCCTGTACCCTCCAAGACTCTGCCATGGGGCCACACAGAGTTCTGCCCCTGTTGGCGCCCAGAAGCACTCACCCAGCCCCTGCACCCTCTCAGGGGTTGAGAACTGCCTGCTGAGTAAACAAGTCAGAGAACATTTGCTGTTTCAAAAGGATACACTTCAATTTGTTAGAGATATGTTCTACAAATTATAATCACAGTTCAGTTATGCCTTTCTGAAACAATAATTCTGAACATCTAAACTGTGTTTAAAATCACATTTTTTGGGAAAAACTCCGGTTATTTCTATGTCAGATAAATCTTACCCATGTTTCTGTGTTTGTGGATATCTTCATTCTTCTTCTTCTTATTTTTTGAGACTGAGTCTCTCTCTGTTGCCCAGGCTGGAGTGCAGTGGTGTGATCTCGGCTCACTGGCACCTCTGCCTCCCAGGTTCAAGTGATTCTCCTGCCTCAGCCTCCTGAGCAGCTGGGATTAGAGGTGCGCACCACCATGCCCAGCTAATTTTTATATTTTAGTAGAGATGAGGTTTCTCCATGTTGACCAGGTTTGTCCCAAACTTCTGATCTCTAATGACCCGCCTGCCTCAGCCTCCCAAAGTCCTGGGATTACAGGTGCGAGCCACTGCACCCAGCCTTTGTTCTTAAGTCTTATTAATCACAGTGGTAGTTTCCTGTTGCTGCACAGCAAATTACCCCAAATCCTAGTGGCTTGAAAATAGGACATTTATTATGCAAAAGTTTCTGTGGATCAAGAATGCTGGAGTGGCTTAGCTGAATGATGTTATCTCAGTTGTCTCATGAGGTTTCAATTGAGGTGTTGGCAAGAGCTGAAGTTTAAAAAAAAAAAAAGACTTAATTGGGACTAGGGATCTGACTCTAAGGTTTCTCATGTGGCTGTTAAGAGAAGGATTCAGTTTTTCACCATGTGGGCTACATCTTTAAAGCAAATGATGAGAGAGAGAGAGACGAAACGAAACGGAAGCCACAGTTTTCTATAACTGAATCTCAGCAGTGACACACTCTACTAGTACTTCAGTCATATTCTACTGTCACATAGACTGATCCTGGTATGATATAGGAGGTACCATGACAAGAGTGTGAAACCAGGATTCAGCAATCATTGGGAACCATTTTGGGGCCTGGATGTCACAGTTTTTCCTCTATCCACTGATGATTCATATCACTCCCACACTGAAAATGCACTCACCCTTTCCCAAGGCCCCTCGCCGCCCACCTGTGATTCCCCACAAAGCCTCACCCTATTACAGCATCGGTTCATAATCTAGAATTTCACTATATGAATCAGGACCAGTTATGATAAGTTTTCTTGGGTGCAGTTCTGTAGGTAAAGCTCCAGTACAGTTTATCATGATTTGTAGACCTGTAAACTCAAGAGATAAGTTATCTGTTCCCACACAACCAACATACGAAGGTGGGACAAGCATATGAATAACCACTATAGGTATTTCTAATGAGAAAGGAGAACAGTGGAAGTTACACAGGAGTCTTGATTCCTAGGAAGTTTTAAATTCAGTCAGGAAAAAGTTGGAAGTTTCTTGATTAGGACTCTGTCCTATATCTGCCCAGGAATTATTAATCAAAGTCAAAATTCTATGAACAGTGTGTAAAGGCTCTTTAAGACATCACTAGCAGTCTTCTCAAAATCTTTAGAGTTTACTCAGCTCCATTCATTAGGTAGTTCCAAAGCCACTCTTACATTTCAAGTTTTTATTTTGGCATCATTGCACTTTTGTGTCAAAATATGTATTTGCTGTGTATGCTTGAGTAACAAATAACACAAAACTTAGCTTCTTAAGGAATCTGGAAGTGTCTTAGCTAGTTGAGTTTGGCTTAGGGTCTCTTAAAAGGTTACAGTTGAAGTGTTTGCTAGAGTTGTAGTCTCTGAAGGCTTAACTGGGGCTGAATGATTCACTTTCAAGTTTGCTCATGTGGTTTTGCAGAAGGCTTCAGTTCTTTACAACTGAACTCACCTATAAGGTTCCTCCCAACATGACTTCCTTCAGGCTGTATGAAGAGAGACAGAGAGAAAGAAAGAGATGAAAGCTAGTCTTTTACAACCTAATCTTGGAAGTCTGTACCATCACTTCTGTTTTAAACTATTGACCACACATTCTAAATGTAGAAAAATGTGGGAGGGGATTACACAAGGTTGTGAATATCAGGTGGAGGCAGGGATCGTTGGGGACCATATTGGAAATATTGGAAGCTGGCTACTGTTCTAGAAAAAAACAGGTTTTTGTCACATGGCCTGGAAAATTTAGGCATGTGGACACATTGTAGGGCGAGTAGGACAGGGCTTGTTAGGAGAAAAGAAAAAAGGAAAGAGGAGTTCTCAGGGAAGCAAGAGACTCCTGTTAGCAGGTCTCCCGCCTCACAGATGGAATCCCAGGCCACCACACAGGAACTGAAGAGGCCCAGATCCTCCCCTCTGAAAACAGCTCAAGTTTCTCCTGTCTGCATCCCCTTCCGCTAGTGCACAGGTAGGCATTTTTCAGAGAGAGTCAGTCGGGAAGGGATGGGTTTCATCTGGGACCCGCAGTCTGGTTTTTCAGTCTTCAGGCTGCCCTAGGCTTGAAGGTGGAGTTTCACCGGACCCCCGGCTGTCTCCTGTCTCTATCTCTACCACAGCCATCATGGGTACTGTTTATCCAAATTTAGAAAGTACTAAAATACAGTGGTTAAAACATGAATCCTTTTGGGGGGAGAAAATGGCAGTTTCTTAAAAACAAACAATAATAAACTAAGTATACAATTACCATATAACCCAGCAGTCATAATCCTAGATATTTATCATAGAACAGTGAAAATGTATGTCCAGATGGAAACATTTACATGATTGTTCATAGCAAGTGTATTTGTAATAGTAAAAACTGGAAACAATCAAAATGTCCTTCAACAAATGAATGGTTAAACGAACTAGAATATCCATCCCATATAACACGAGTCATCAATAAAAAGGAACAAACTTGATACATGCAACAATTTAGATGGATCAAAGATATTATATAAAGTTTAAAAAAGTTAGTATCAGGAAGTTATATACTTTATGACCATTTATATAGCATTCTTGAAATAAAAATATCAAATAGAGAACCAATAAGTGATTTTCAGGGTTTAGAAATGGTTGGAGGATAGTGCAGTTGTGACTGTAGAAGGGTAGTATGAGGGAGAGCTTTGTGATAAGGAACAGGTCTGTATTTTAGCAGTGGTGATGGTAGTTACAAGAATCTACACACAAGATAAAATGGCATGAAACTGTACACATGCATTGCACCAATGACAACTTCCTGGTATTTATACTGTAATATGTAACATAGAACCATTGGAAGAAACTGGGTGAAGGGTGTAGGTTCCTCTCTGTACTATCTTGCAAATTCTTGTGAATATAATATTTAATTATTTTAAAATAAAAAGCATTAAAAAATGGCTCCTCAAGTCAGACAGACTGTGTTTATATCCCAGCTCTGTTACCTATTAACTGTGCAGCTGTGGATGCATTGCTTAACCATTTTATGTTAGTTTTTTAATTTGTTATGATGCTTGGTAATAAAAACAAAACAAAACAAAAACCTTTTATGCTGTTCTGCAATAGCCAGATCTGTGCACATTTATCCCCAAAGTCTAAGGAGGCTAAGAGGCCAAAGGAAGAGGCTAGCGCATCCAGTTCCTCAGAAAGAAGCATTTAATATGGATTTCCAAAGAGAAGCCCTAGTCATGGGTGACAGTGAGACAAGATGGTGGATCCCCACACCATTACCTGCCAGATCCAGGTCTTAAATACCACATACTGTTTATCTTGATTTGTATACCTGTAAACTAAAGAGATAAGTTATCTGTTCCCACATAACCAACATACAAAGATGGGATTGAAGTTGACTGATTTCCCAGGGAAAATCAAGAATGCGATGTAAATCTGCCTAAGGGTAGGATTGCTGGTCAAGGATGTTTGGTTTAAGGGCAGGATTTACCTTAACAACAGACAAAGTAGAACTCTCAGAGTCTTTCCCTGAACAGGGGTTAATAAGAGTCAAGTGGCAGATTAGTATCCAAGATGGATTTGCATTAGCCTCCACATACAATGAGGCTAGTAATAAAATAACTGGAAGTAAAAGCACAGCAGGCTTGAGAGTTTGTCTTCGTTTGCTTTCTAATTCTGAAATCTGTACAAAAAGGGAGTAGATAGGTAACGTGAAAGAAGCAGAGGGAGACAGTGAAATTCCTCCAGAACATAATTGCTAATGCCAATTGGCAATTGTGCCTTCCACCTTGGGCAGCATTCTTGAAATCTTTATTTTCTTTCTTGAGTGTAATCAGGACACAAGCCTATGATACCTAAACTCCACTCCTCCCTTCCATGGTTCTTATTCAGTGCTATTAATAATTTCATTGCGTCTTATTTTAAACCTTAAATTATAGTTTTCTTTCAAATCATCTATAGCTAACAATCTCCCTACCACCATCTTAGTTTTGTGTATAAATAGTTACTATATATTGTTCTGTTTATAAATTCTGACTAATGACACTCCTTCCTGCTCTTGGTCTTCTAATAATGATCTGGAATATAATGTTTTGATTTCCAGAATTCCCAGAGATGGAGTCATTGTATATTTTCATGTGTGACAGGAGAATGATACTAGAAGCGGGTAGTTTCCTCAAAATACTTGCTCTTAAGTAATCAGTTTCCTCATATGTAAAGTGGGAATTATAATATCTAATTTAAAGTCTTGCTATAGGGATCAACTGAGATAACTGATGTAAAGGGCATAGCACATTGCTTGGGTTGGCTCAAACATTGAAAAAATAGTAACTCAAAATCCCAGCATCTATTTCTTCCTCTGCTGATGTTTCCCTTCAGATTTGGTCATGCACATTTGCTTCCTACACCGCCTCCTGGTGGCATCCAGTGTCCACAGTTGAGCCACATTTTCTGGGTCTTTTCACCTCTCATTGGAAACCATCATCCCTGTTATTTCTTGTTCATTACTCTGTGCACATGAGATTCCACTGAGGATTGAAATCGTCTTCCATTTTGGTTTTTTTTTCAAGTATTACTTTATATTTCACAGTAACAAATTTCTGTCTATCTATCTATCTAGTCATCAACCTTGGAAGTTTTTCAATGAGTGTCTTTTTTTTTTTCCCTTACTCATGAGTCATGAGTAAGGAAATTCCATAGGGAATTGGGTTGAGAGCTAGTTTGAGGGAAATTCTCTCTATATATTGAGAGTCTCCTCTACCCTCAGGCAGCCACCTGGCATTTTTGAATGAGGATTATGCCCATCACTTCTTTTTTACTTAGACTATCCTAGGAAACTGCTCAGTTCCTCTAACAAATAGACTAAAAGGGCAAAGTTAGTATGTCGCATTACGAAACCAGACGGAAGAGTCATTTTCTTTCTCTTCTCATTTTGCGTTCAGAAAATCCATTAATTAAATATAATAAATATTTTTTCTCCCTCTCTTTCCTGAAATATTTAAATTGTAAGTCATATGTAGAAAATCAGAAGCTGCTCTAACCAAATAGTTGTCTTACAAGACAGGAGGCAATCTGCACTTCTAGCAACAATGAGGAATACATTTCCTTGAATTGTCCAGGAAGCCTATGTATACAAAATGAAATAAAAATAAATTTAATATGACAATATGCTTTCAATATACAATTGCAAACAATACAGTAAAATATACTTAACTAAAATTTTTGTCCTTATTGTCATGGAAAAATTATGATATATGCTGTTTCTCCATTTTGTGTGCTAGGTGGAGACGTAACCCCCTGCTTGCAGATACACAAATATTTTGTATGAAGGAAAAGCAAGCACAACTTAAGCGAGTGTGACTGTATACTGCAGATTTCAATGGGCGCCTTTTCCTTTGTCTAGCAGGGAAGGGTAACGTTACCCTGAAGATAGCCAAAGAGGTGGAATAGTTGCTACCTCTGTGTGTTTGGCAGGCTGCCAGCATCCCTGGCAGTGGAGCCTCTGCTAAATCTTTTTTTTCTTATCACTTTTGCTCATGTTGACTGCTGAACACAATACCTACAAACACAATCCTTTCAAAATTACACAGCCTGCAGTGCTCCTTACAATGTTTTTGGCTACCATCAACTAAATCCCCAATTTCTGCTGATTTCATATTTTAAATGACTCTTTTAAAACAATTTCTTGAATCCACTTTCCTGAAGCAGTTCTAAGGGAGGAAACATTTTCCTACTAAGAAATTCGGGTATGGCTAGGGGCCAAAGCATAAAAATCTGCTTTGCAAAGCAGTAGCCTACTGCTCTTTCCTTACACATTTAACCCATTAATGTGAATTGAGAATTTAGGCACCCATTTCCCCCTTAAATTTGTCTTACAGCCATAGGCACTAGGAAATACTGTGAAATAAAAGGTTTGAGAGTCTCAAATTAGTTCATAGAATGTGATGGTTGAGTCCAAAACTGATTTAGGAGGCCAAGGTAGGTCAGTGTTACTGATATTGGCAAGGTGGTTTCAATATTTCTTCTCATTAGCTTAGCTCATACTGTATTATAAGATAATAATGAAATATACTGGATATAATGAAAACATACTGGAGATCATCTGCTTATATAAGTACTAGTACAATGTTCTAACTTTTCCCTGACATAGAAAAAAATGCAGTTCGTAATTCATCTAGCTAGTATGATATATGAATTAACCACTATTTGCTTTTTAAATATTTATATAGTCAGATGTATCAAAGCAAATAAAGAAATTTGGAACACTAAATGGGACATGATGTAGTGAGGATTTATTTTTCTACATTCACCTTCAAATATGAGGATATTTAATATTATAATAAAATATTTTTGTCCATTTAAATATAATCTCAATATCCTATGAAGTTACAAGTCGAAAATTCAGTGAAAGCAAAATACCTTTAAATTAAAGCAAAACTACTTTAACTGAAAAACTTTGGAGAGAGAATATAATAAATGATAACGTAATAAACATAATACATTAATAGGTCTTAAAACAACAATTTGTGGAACATGGGGCAAAAAGGACATTTCTTTCTTTTTTCTGTTTTTAGAGATAAGAGTCTCTCTGCCACATAGCCTCTAGTGCAATGTGGCATGATCTTGGCTCACTGCAACCTCTGCCTCCAACTTCTGCCTTCCAGGTTCAAGGGATTCTCATTCCTTACAGGCATGTGCCATCACTCCCAGCTAACTTTTGTATTTTTAGTACAGATGGGGTTTCACCATGTTGTCCAGGCTAGTCTCGATCTCCTGGCCTCAAGTGATCTGCCCACCTTAGCCTCCCAAAGTCCTGCAATTATAGGTGTGAGCCTCTATGCTTGGCCAGAAAAGGACATTTCTTGTTTACCTATCTCTTACTATTTTCCCGAAAG
The DNA here is from genome assembly GCF_001698545.2 of Rhinopithecus bieti. Lineage (NCBI taxonomy): Eukaryota > Metazoa > Chordata > Mammalia > Primates > Cercopithecidae > Rhinopithecus > Rhinopithecus bieti. Next base: position 1,446,418 of record NW_016806443.1, read on the forward strand.
AAAGCTACACTGAAATGATATTAATACATAATTCAAATGCTAAATTAAAAATCTTTTACAACAGCACACTATTGAAAGCATTTGCCCTCAATTACTTTGGTTGCACCCTCTTCAAAGGCATCAAAAAGAAAGGTTAAGCAGAAACACAACTCCAAAATATAAAAGTAATTATATTTATTAGCCAAAATAGTAAGAAAGTTAAAATAGGAATAAAACTTCTAGGGATGCTAATAAGAAATGCTTAAAAAATTAACAACAGTAAAGTAAGCTGAATATTTAGATTCTGGGTAAGAAATGGAGAGGTTTTAAAATCCCTAAAGCACACATGTGTAACAGATTACTGTAAGTGTTATTAGGTTGAGGCATTAAGAAACAATAGTTGCTAGCCCGGCACGTTGGCTCAGGCCTGTAAACCCAGCACTTTGGGAGGCTGAGGTGGGTAGATCACCTAAGGTCAGGAGTTTGAGACAGCCTGACCAATATGGTGAAACCCTATCTCTACTAAATAATTAGCCAGGAGTGGTGGCAGGTCCTAGCTACTCAGGAGGTTGAGACAGGAGAATTGCTTGAACTTAGGAGGCGGAGGTTGCAGTGAGCTGAGATCCCGCCACTGCACTCCAGCCTGGAGAAAAGAGCGAGAATCCGCTTCAAAAACAAAACAAAACAAAACAAAACAAAAACAAAAACCCAAAACAATAGTTTCTATTACTGCAAGGGAAAACGTTAGACATGCACAAAGGTTATAATCTGAAATTGGCTCAAGAATTCTTGAACCACATAATCACATCCATAGAAAGAGAGATGAGGGAAGGATTTTTGAAGGAAAACTTCCCAGTTGGGTCCCTGGGATTGCATCTCTGTTGTGGAGTGGGCTGGTTGTTTCCGGTTCCCCATCATCCGGGACTCCAGCGGTAAACTTTTCACCTCTTAAAACCAGGAAGTCTTATCCTGGCATGTTGCCCTCTTGGACCAGCCTGTTTTTAAATGGCTCCACACAGAAGATTCTACTGCAGATATCAGGGTTGGCTTCTGGAATTCATCCCCTTTCAATATCCAGGTGAAGGGGTTGCTTTCAAACTTAAACACAGGCTTGTCCTCTGTACTCACTGGCCTCTTTAGCTTTTTTAGATGTGAATTAGGCTCCAGACCAAAGCATCCCTGATCTGAAGGTAGCTCATTCCAGCTTTTTTTATACTTGCAGAGAAATCTTAGTTCAGGGTTAGGGAACTGTTTGCCATTCTTTCCTTTTTGTTAGACTCACAGCATAGCTCTCTCTAAAATAATTGCTTCCAGAATGCTGCCCATATCTGCTGTCCCCATATCTGGAGCCCTTTAGAGCTTTTGTGTGACAAAGGTTGAAGTGTGACATTACTCATATTTAGTATTTCAGTTTTTATGTGCTGCTTGAAGTCTAGCACCTCCTTTGGAACTCCACATCCATTATACGTTCATACCTTGGCCAAAATGTCCATTTTTAAATTCCTCAGGCTGCTGTCTTTTCCTGTGTTGATGGTGTTAGTGTTGCGACTGTGCTGCCACTTGGAAGCATTCTGGGAAGGTAGCCAGCTCCAAATTTACATTGGTTATAAATCAGGCAATTCATTAATGGCACAGTATAACGGAATGTTCCCAAAACGTTGCTTCCCTGAGAATTACCACTTAGTCCTATAGATGCCCCCAGAGAGCTCTCTGTTTATGGGAAGTGTTGTTTCTACAATTTAAAATCTGAGAACATTTCAGAGTATGTCAGCCACCCAAGAACTATGGCTTTCTATATGTACAAAGTGACCTATGCCCCAAAGAGATGTTATAAATAATTCTATCATTTTCAGTAGATCACGTTCTAAACACAATTGTAAACTACATGTGAATTATTTTGTAAACCTTATATGGCTATGTTGCTTTTTGTTGTTTACTCCATTTGCTTAGCATCAGATTTTATATATTTTAGCATACACTGATATCTTTCTTACATTACAAAAACACATATTATGCTACTTTAATGCAATTCTAAGTGGTACGTTAACGTAAATTTAAATTTCTGTAAAAGTAAGAGTGTACCTAAATGTATACATTTATTTATATATCAATTGAAAGAAAATCTTATCGAAACAATAGATTTACCCTGCAATTATGAAATAAGCCTTGCTCTAAAGGAAGTCTTTCTCATTGCTAACTCTAATACATTATTTGCATTATATAATAACTTGGGCCTTTTAATTTTCCTGTCTGGATAAAAAGGTAGTACTCCCTTATTTCTCAATGCAAGAACCCTTATTTCTCAATGCAAGACTCAATTGATGTGCAATTATTTAGAGTAAACAAAAACTCTAAATCGGATGCTTTTATTATCTTGTTTGCCTTACTAAATTATAGGAAGGGGTTCCACTATCATTGTCATTTTCTTCCCCATATCAACTGTGTGTTGAGTTCATGCTTCTTGGCATACCTAAGCCATTTCTTCCCATATATGATACCGTTTATTTTTAATGCCTAAAGATTCCTTATCATATTTACCCTTATTTTACTCCAGCTGGTTTGTGCAATATTGTTACTTTAAATGGTCAATTAAAAACTAACCCACTCTGGATACTATGTGTCAGATGCATTTTCTTATCATTCAGTGTTGAGCAATATATTTACTGTGATTTTAAGATTCGAGAGCCAGAAGGGAGCACCAAATCAGAGTAAAACCTTCTTAGCTACTACATTTCTTTTTAGTGCTCTCGCTGTCTCTGCCTCTATCTCTGTCTCTCTTACTTAAGTAATCTTAAGTAAATCTTATGTAAGTTGCTTGTAAGATAGACTTAAATGTTTATGTTAAACACTATAAGAAAGGCATAAATATCAGCTACTACACATACATGTTTTAACCAAATGTAAGAAACATATGCTAAAGTTTTCCTGAGGCCACATGGTTTACTGTCCTATGTCCCAGATTTCTTTTTAAACAGAAGCTAGCTTATTACTATAAAATATGACAATATGAAAAAATGGGCTTATCCCTGACCCTCTATTTTTTTCATGCTTTTCAAAACATGTCTTCCAAGATCCTTGTAATCTCTGACCACATTTTCTACTCTATTTTGTTTATTCCATTAACTTCCTCACGTTGACCTTCCTTACTGTTCCGCTAACACACTGGCTATGATGCTGCCTCAGGGCTTTGGAACTAGCTTTTCTCTTTCCATACTCCAGATGTATGCGTGACATGACCTCTCTCTCACCTTCAGCTCTTTTCAAAATGTCACCTTAGGTTCCCTATTTAAAATTGTAACTGATGCCCATCTTGTTCTCTCCATACTTCTTACCTTGCTATAATTCTACATCATTTACTTATTTGTTTGCCTTTCTCACACTAGAGTGTAAGCTTCAAGAGAGTAAGAATTTTGTCTTTTTTCCACTGATGTATCACCAAATTTTGGAAGAGTCCATGGCATAAAGTAGGCCCTTTACATATTTGTTCAATGAATAAATGTATGACTCATGGCAGAAATGATATTATTGCTTTAACTGGAAAATTATTTAATGTATTGATGTCTCCAAAAGCTTCTAAATGGCAGTTTAGATATAGCCAATTCATTAGAAGATGGGGATAGTATTGGAGGACTTTTAAAAAATATGCATTTGCATAAAAATACACTATATTGTATTTATACTTAGTATATTTTACTATAAATATACCATAAAATATACTCATTTTACTTGGATTGAGTATTCCTAGGATGGTTTTGGTGGGATGCAATAAGGTACATTGAAGTGGGGGAGACTAAAGCCATCCACTCCAGTATCCCCTGGGCCCTTTGGTGACTAGGATGGGAGAAATCCTCATGTTGTAAAAACAGTGATGCTTACATGAGAATGTGGAGTGGGTGAAGTATATCTGGGGCTGAGGGGTGGTGGTGGTTGTCATGTTTAATTATATATTTGAATCAATGTTTACATGCACTGTAAATGTAACAGAAGGCCATAAAATGTCACTTTTCAATGTATACTGACTTTACTTTCTACCCATTTATAAACTTTTATATAAATCTCTTCTTTTTAAGTTCCTTTAAGCATGTTCTTGATTTTCTTTCTCAAAGTATTTTGGAAAGGGTTGTTTTTTTAAAAATCTATTCACGGAAGATGATATAAGCACCCATGGTGATGTATGTGTGGAGACTACACGTACTATACAAGTGCTTTTTATTTTAACTATTACTATTTAGTGACAATTGTATTATGGTTTAGTTAAGCTTTACCATGTTGTTTCTAGTGTATTATCAGCCTAGGAATGCTGCTAAAAAGATGCTAAAATCATCTGAGGTTGTCCTTTCTCTTTTTAATCTATTTCCTGTTAATGTTTAAAGGGAATGGCATTGGCAGGTTTAGAATTCTTTTCATTTTTCTTTCCCATGTTTGAATAGCTACAAAATTACTAAGTCCTGTACCATCTCCTTCTCTCTCTGTCTACTTAGTTCCTACTCCAGCGATGAGAAACCAAGATCATTAGTCGATTTTCACCTTTGACTGAGCCTCATCTATTGCCTAGGAATCTTGAAACTATAAGTGGGTTGGAAAATTGATCCCTGATACAAATATATTTGATATTCTTTCTTCACATTTTCTCATTAAACATTATAGAGAAGTTCACTGATGCTGACAGAGTAGTTGATTGTGCCTGGAAGAAATATTGTGGTGGCAAGTACAAATTAGATGATGGTGGACTAGTTTGTGTTTTGCTGTTTCAGCTTCTGTGAATGACTACAGCACAATATTTTTTTTTATTAATGTGAATACATAAATCAGGTAGAAAATGACTTTAAAAGTAGTGGTTTTGGCATTGCAGCACCGTGTCAATTCAAATTAGCGTAATAGAATGACAAGACCACATAATCATTACAAGCCCTAGTCCTTCTAAAACTCAAATTTACATATTTAGAAAGCAATTATTATATTTATAAGTTATCAGTAAATTTTTGCCTACTCCTTTTCTCACTTCTGCCATAATTAACTTCACAATTGAAAATGCAACAGTTTTTTAAAATGTTGGAATTGTTGTTTGGCAAGATAGATACTTAAACTGATGACGTGTAGAAGATGGGCTTATTTGGGGGCTAGGAATAACATGAGAGCAAAGAATATGATTAAGACATGGATAATGCTTAGGAAAACACTCCGGCTGTTTTATGGTTATTTCAGATATCTCAAACATGGGAGAAAATACATTGTGTATTTTAAATACTGTTTTCTTTGGGAAAAGAAACACTTCTTTCTTTGGTTGCATATTATATAAAGGAAGGGTACCAATCCCATACAGCAAAATATCTCTTCTACGAAGGACCTAGACACACATGTTTTGTTTTATAAAATCTAGATAAGTTTTAAGAATGTTACCCAATTGCAGCATGACCTTTAAGGATCAAAATACATACCTTTTAGAAATATATCTATAGACAGATAGATAGATAGATATCATTAGATAGATCATTAGATATCTATCTATATATTAGATAAATGATATATTAGAAAAGCTTATTCTTTTTCTTCCTTTGTTAGTCTTACAATCTTTCTCTTTTAAAGTGAATTGTGTTAGGTGATATTTATTTGCACTCACTGAAACATACCCAGTTCTGAGACACTACATGGCAACTGAATATACATGCATATCTCTTATCTGTCAAGAGACTGCCATTAGAAAGTGTTAGAGACTACAAATGTATAATTTTGTTTTACTAATTATATTCAAAAGTTTAGAGGAGGGAGAGTGAATATACATTTTTAATAGACAGTAATTAAAAGGCAGACTGTTGAGGTGGGCAGATGCTGGTCAGTCTGATTCTAGCCCTTAAAGCTTACAAAAGAGTAATTAGGTTGTGATACATGCCCATGAATAAGAAACACAAGAAAATATAAGCCAATCTTCCATTTTACAAAGAAAAACTTTCCTTAATTGGCCAGTTTAATGACAAAATCTTCTAAGAGTGTAGATGATATAGGAAAATCTCTGCAAATTAATTAGTATATGGACTATATATGTTTATGGTAAAATGATATAAAACCTATTAAGTGGTTTCTAATCACATTTCATGAAACACAGTCCCTTGCATTCTTCACTTGTATCTTGAGATATCAGTAGCTTCATCTACTCTGAGTCCTCTAAAACAGTTTTCTAGAGGATAACACTCTGAAATACTGAAGTATATGAATCTGTGGGTGATATCACTGGAAAATTTATTTCACAAGTGTTGTCCCACGAAGTTAGGCCATTCCCATTCACTCATTTATTGTATAGATATATATACATGATCTCTACAAGGTAGCTACTTACTCTGATAAGGCAATCTTCAAAAGGTTTACTTGAAATTATGTCCAAGAGTTAACAATTATTAGATAATATCCCAGAAATAGTTACTAAGTTGGTGTTATATTTCTTTGACTTTTTCTTTTAAATACATATAGGTTATCTCTACAATTACTCTAAGCTATAATTGATGGATTCTTCCCTAAGTATGGTGATCAAAATAAAATAATTCAGAGCACACCTAGTAAAAGGACTAAATTTCTCACTTCTCACTTCTAAGTAATATTTATGTAACAAAAGTACTTCTCTTCTAGTTGAGTGTATACACTAAATTTTTATATTTTTATATTTTGGTCAAATTAGAGGGTAATGATATTGCTGACCTTTCTGGAGTGTAAAAGGTTTAAATTGACATAATGTGATTAGTTCAGTGCCTTGTACATAATTAGGACTTGAACATAGCAAATAAATGGTGACGTTTGTATTTATAAAAAGAATCACCAATTTTATATTGTTTTTTCTTTACTATTCTTAAAAGTTCTGTTAAAAGATGTACACATAAATAATTCAGCCACACATAATGACAGGCTTTATGGATAAATGTATCATTTTATATTATTATAAGTCAGATCACAGTGAATTTAAAAAATAAAAAAATCATGATGCTGGTGTGCATCAATTAACATACATTTGCCAAATTTTAAAGTTTTATTTCAAATGTATTTATAAATGGAAATTGTATCTATAACTGTTTTAATTTTGGTTTACATGTTGTGTATGGAATTTTTTTCTATTCCTACCTTGCATACACAATGGTGGGTCTTAGTTTTCACACAAGTTAGATTGTAGAAATCCATTCCTAAGTTAGGAGTTGAGAACTTAAGTTATAGAAGCAAAATGATTGAAGATATTCTCTTCCATAATCTACTCAATCCACATTATTATCAAAATAGTGGTGTGTATAATGAAAAATTACAAAATATAGTACAGTAAGTTCTCACTAATGTTTTCAGCAAGTTCTTGGAAACTACGACTTTAGTGGTCCTCAAATAATGTTGTTTTATTTAACGTTGTTTTCTTACAATGTTGACGATTTTTAAAAATTGGGTGTCATCATACATTGTTTCACTTAAAGTCACCATTTCCAAGAACTATGGAAGAATTTAAATAAGGATTTACGGTACTATAGAAATTAAACACAAAGGGATAAGAAATAGATATTCATGTTCAAAACTATGCCTGGAAAAAGACTCAAGTTTAATTAGTGGACAGAAAAGTGAAAAACAACATTTTTTTGAACATTGTAGAGCAGGCTTTCTCAGCATGTTTGTAGGCTTGACATATTGCTGACACTTATTTTTAAGGCAACTTTCATCTCAAAATTTATTACTTTCTTTTTTATTGATATTGATAAATTCTTAGCTTAATTCTGTGGATTGGTAATAAAGCACAGTCTTCATTTCTGCCATTAATTATGTAATAATATGTGCCATTAATTATGTATGTGTTTCTTCATTTGTCAAATTCATATTGGACTTCTACCAGGTACCCTGGCACATGCCAGGCACTGGAATAGGCATTAGTAATTCCAGCAGAAATAAGCTGTAGTTCCTGCACTCAGACTAGTAAGAGGAGGCGGACATTTAAACTGATAAATTCCATTCTACATTCTATAGTCTTAAAAATGCTGTAATAGAAGTATGAATGGATGTAAGTACAAGGGAGGAAGTGGTCACCTGTGGGTCACTAAGAGCACAGGGATACTAGTCACTTATAGGTGCCAGGAGATAGTATTAATTCCTATGATGAGATACACATCTGGAGATGAAGGCCGGGGCAGAATCTTGGAGGACATTTGTACCATGCCAAAACTTTAGAAGGTTTATCTTAATAAGCAACTCAGAACCATTGAAAGATTTGGATCAGGGAAACACTCTTACAGGTATGTGAGCTTTAGTTCTTTAATCTGTAAAATAAAGGAGGTTAACTTGATATTTTCTGTCCCTTTTTTTCCCAAAATTTTGTGATTTATCAGTCAAATTGGGTCATTATTCTGTTGAACAGTAAGGGAGAGGGAAGAGACTGAATGAGAAATTTAGATGTGTTGACTGCTTAAGCCAGCCACCAAGTAACATTGTCATCCAAACAACACTTCACTGCTATGTGGAGTAGCCTGGAAGTGAAGAGATGAAGTGATGTGAGTAGTTCATTTTCATTCTTCTATTTCAAACAACTATTTTAGAAGAATCTGTTCTCTGTGAAAGAGCACTTAGTGAGCTTTTGGAGTGTGATGATGGTATTTACTTTTTATTCACGCTTGGTAGCTTTATTAAAAATAAAGATGACAATGAGTCTGTAAAATTGATCATAGTCCACCTCCAAATTTTGGCCTATAATTTGTGATTTTAGGTGCTGAAGATAGAGTAGTACATGTGAAATACGTGGTCTCTACTAGAATTTATATTTTTCTTGGGGTGTATAAAGGTGAACAAGCAGTAATATGAACACAAATAACATTCATCAGTTAGGTCTCTTACAGGGAAGATACATTTAACAAATAAAAGTACAAAACCTTGATTTACATTTGAATTTCAGTTAATGAGTAAATTATACTAAAAACATAATAAAAGTATTTTACTTGGAAACCGTAGGTGTTCATAATTCAGATGGCTTAACAAAATTAGGTAATTTTAGGCATGGTTTTTAATAAAATTTTCTCCTTTAAGAAAAAAATTATTTATAAAAAGAATGTTCAAAGCCAGAGCATCTTTTTTGGGTGATGTTTCAACATTTGAGGTTAAGCCTATGTTATAATTATGGCCTTTGTATATTTTTTTTGTCCACTAAGATTACTCTATAATATTCCCATAATTACTCCTCTGTTTACATGGGAGTAGGAATGCTCCCTGAAATACCCAGGACTTTCTGAAAACTCAGAAAAATCATTTTAGAAAATCTGGGCTTATCACTATTCAGAAATATATTTTGTAATATACTTTGAAACATAGCAGCATTTTGAAGTATTATTTATGGCTGTTAGTTTATACCTACAGTCTTGCTCATTTTATAATCGAAACTCATCTAGTCTTTATATTGTTCTCTAAATGGAGATTGACTTGGATTCTTTACTAATTCATCTAATGTCATTAATGATTGCCCCTTTCTATTCTGAAGCATCTTATTGACCTTTTCGAGTATGGCCATAATGCTTGTTTCTTGTTAATGGTTGGATCTTCTATCAGAAAACAGTGATTAACATAGATCTATATGGTTGATCATGGTCTAAACACTAAAGTTTTGTTGGTAATTTTTAATGATTTGTCCCATGAAGTGTAGCTTAGACCTCAGCAGTGGAGACCAGTAGAGAGACTTTATTTCCTTATATTTACCTTTCCAGTCCATGCAGTGTGAAAAGAACCCAATACTAAAAGGAAGAAACCTTGCTAGATTAGATTCATCTGAGAAAATCTATAAACTAATATACATTTAGTACATGATTAATGAGTAATTAATTGATTTCACCTTAAAAGAGTTTAAAATCTGACCCGTAAGACTAGCAGATGTGCATCGGGGAGTGCTCACAAAAGAAGATGAGAGGAAAGACAAGTAGTATGGTAGAAGAGTCAGAGTTTCAGGGAAAGAAAAGGAAAATATTGCTAGATAAACAGCACAAAATAGTCAAATAAGATTTTTAAAAAATCAGTGGTTTAACTAAAGTGCAGAAATGTTTGATTACCCAGTCTGGTAGAAGTAAAAATTTATGTTATAGGTGTTTTAAAAGAAAACTTGAGCAAAACTAAATTCAGAAGAGTTTAATGGAACAACGAACGATTCACAAATCAGGCAGCCTCCCGAACCAGAGTGGGCTCAGAGACCCCAGCACAGTCACGGGGTAGAAGTAGATCTTCTACCCCGTAGCAAAAGGAAAAGTGAGTTACAGAAATTGGAAGTTAGGTACAGAAACAGCCAGATTGGTTGTAGCTTGACGTTTGCCTTATTTGAACATGATTCTACCAGTTGGCCACATTTATTTAGCCAAAACTTGGTGATTGACACAAGAGGAGGCTACAGTCTGTTTACAATTCCATTTAGGTTATAGCTCACGATGTACTGAGAAATCTTTAAGCTGAACTTAAAACATGTAACGAGGCAGCTTTAGGCTGAACTTCATTTAACAGTGTTGAGGGGAGATTGTATGGAACTGAAAATATAGACAATGTAGGATGTTTGAAATAAAAGAGATTACGTAAATGTTAAACAATGATTTGTTTAAACTTTTGCAGTAGGTGCAATAGCTTTCTTTGGTTAAAAATAGATGGCAAAGCCAGGCATAGTGACTCATACTTTGGGAGGCCAGGGTGGGCGGATCACCTGAGGTCAGGAGTTCAAGAGCAACTTGGGCAACATAGTGAAACCCTGTCTCTACTAAAAATACAAAAGTTAGCCAGGCATGCTGCCAGACACCTGTAATCCCAGCTACTCAGGAGGCTGAGGCAGGAGAATCACTTGAACCCAGGAGGTGGAGGTCACAAGGAGCCGAGATCACACCACTGCGCTCTAGCCTGGGCAACAAGAGTGAAACTCCACCTCAAAAAAAAAAAAAAAAAAAGACGGTAACACTCAATAAGTATAAACAACCGAAAGAGTTGTTATAACTGTGTGTTCTATAGCAAGTCTAAAAGAAACAGCAGGCAAGCCTTGGAAATATAGGATATACATATTCTTCTAATGGAGAGTAATAAAGGGATTACCATAACAAATATTTTGAAATATGGAGAGAGTAGATAAAAGAAGTAACACCATGTGGCTGATGTCTTTTGGTAACTTTTGCTTTTGAGAAAATAAAAGTGGGATTTTGTCTGATGGAGGAGAAGGATAGATATAGGCCTATTGGAGAATTCATCAGAAAAGCAATACAGAAATGAATAAAGGAATATCAATTGCTAATGAAACTCTGGTTGAAATTAGATGTCAAAATTTACAGCAGGGCAGTTCTTCTGCCTTTTGCCAGTAACATTAACACCAATCAAAAATGGTGGTAGGAAAGATTCAGGATCAACTATTAGCAACCCAGAAACGATTGGGAATGGTGATGGTGCTAAAGGAGGGGGAAAAACGTCCTTAGGAAGGCAGTTAGTGAAGACAATAATGATGCAACTAAACTGAATATTTGTCTGGGCAGTGAGTAAAGTACAGTCAGAATCAAGCTAAAGAAGTAAGCGATATATAGATATTCATGTGGATAAAGTAGAAATGTATTAGGTAATGAGAAGGGGATTAAAATCACATAAGAAATTTATAGATTTTGGAAATGGAGAAATACTGAGTGATAAGTGCTGTTATGAAGTCAGGCAGTGTAGTAAGCAAGCTAAAGAAACTGAGTTTCAGGGTGTCACATGGGTTGGCAACACTGGTTTCATGGTGTCAGTAACAATGGATAATAAGAAAAATTCTATTGTAAATGCTGGGGTCAGGAGAAGATAGGCTGATTTGGATTTCTTAAATCATTATTTGTAGGCGAAATGTTTTCTACAAAGTGCAACCTAAAGCAGTTTGCCTTATAGCAAAATATTGCCTAAGCTTTAGCTATTAAGTTATATTTTGCATGCTGAGTAATGTTTAATAAATCAGATTTCAGTAAAATACTATAACCACAGGGATGTGATTCATATGCATGTTTCAGAAATAGGAGGATTGAACAGAAATATAAAAGGACTGCCCATGGTCATAAATTAGAAATTACATCCAGGAACTTTTATTGGATACATTTGCAGTGTGATTCTGAAGAGAAGTCCAGTCATTGTGATACTCTCATCCGTATTTTATACTGAACTTCATCATAGAGCTTAAGTCATCATTCCAAAACTGACTAGTTCAGTAGTTATTCAAACTGTTTCAGCACATTTAATAGCTCCATTCCTATCTCAAAATGTCCATAACCCTTGCAAGAATTGGTGGTCAGGTAATCACTACAGGTAATTTTACTTTTTGTTCATGCTTCAGAAACTGTTCATTCTGTTGACCTTGGTGGTCCTTTTCCTTCGAATTGTATTCTTGCCTTTCTGCCCTTTCTCACTGGAGTTGATATGAAACACTGTTCCCCTGGTGAGTATGTCTTCCCTTCCCTCCCCTCCCCTCCCCTCTCCTCCCCTCCCCTCCCCTTCTCCACGAAAC
>NW_016806443.1:1458999-1516769 GCF_001698545.2 Rhinopithecus bieti
CTAACCCTAACCCCTCCCCTCCCCTTCTCCAGGAAACCACTTTCAGGCTATTGCTTGGAAACAACCCAGGCCTGATTCTCTCCAAGACAGTATATGAATGTGTGTGTTTGTGTGCGTGCATACATACATGTATGTATATACATGTGCTTGTCACTTGAAATTTGTAGAAAGGTATTTAAAATAAATCAGTAATATGCCTTTTATCTGAACGCTACTTCCTGTTCATTTGATGCCCATAGGAATTTAGTTAAAAAGATACCTACTGATCGGGCACGGTGGCTCACGCCTGTAATCCCAGCACTTTGGGAGGCCGAGGCGGGCAGATCACAAGGTCAGGAGATTGAGACCATCCCGGCCAACACAGTGAAACCTCATCTCTACTAAAAATGCAAAAAAAATTTAGCCGGGCGTGGTGCCACGCGCCTGTAATCCCAGCTAATCAGGAGGCCGAGGCAGGAGAATCACTTGAACCCGGAAGGCGGAGGTTGCGGTGTGCTGAGATCATGCAATTGCACTCCAGCCTGGGCGGCAGAGCAAGACTTCACCTGAAAAAACAAACAAACAAACGAAATACACTATTTGGTCTGAAGTGTAGTGAGATAATATGTCTGATAGTTTTTTAGTCATAAAATGAAGGAGGGATAAAATGTAAAGACCATACATACATAGCACTGAGGTTTTGTGGTTCTTTCTTTTGTTTTGTTTTACTTGTTAAAATGTTTGTTACTATGACAGTTTAAAGAGTATAACAAATGCATTCCCTTTCTGTGGTTAAGAACAAACAAACAAAAAAACAAGAGTCAACTACCAGAAAGGTAATATGTTAATTTGGGTAGGTGGTATTTCTTGATAGTAGGTTGCAAACAACGTAAGTGTTATATTATAATGCTTTTAATACAGTCAATCTTTGAAATTCTTTATTTAAAACCATTAATGTTTCCATTAGCTCTATGCTAACTGATTTAGTAAGCGAAGCTAGGATCACCTTTGAATCGAGCCTTCTCTGAGAAGGTAAGCCAAGGATCTAGTGCCAATTTAGAAATTCAGGCCAGAAAACAAAGTAGGGAGTCATATTAGCATCAAGGAACATTATTCCCATGATGGAAACAACCCTTCAGCAAAAAAGGAAAGCTTGTCTTGGGCCGGACAGATAAAAGGCAGATTTGATTGTCAAGTGCTGGCTTTTCACACTCATTCCTAAAACAGTTGAAAAACTACTCTTTATCATCTTAATTATCTAGAAGCCCAGCTGAATGAGAACATATTTCTTCAAAACCTTCAAAAGGAAGAATAAGATCCAGCAATATTATGGGTTCTCACTAAAATGACGAAGACAATGCAATAATCATGAAGTTACAATGCTCACTCATAGAACTTTTGGAAAATATATTACATAAAGTGCATTGTATATAATTATATATGCTATACATTTTGGATAGATAATTTTATTAGGTTCAGGAGGTTTCTTTTGTTTCATATTTGCTAAGTATTATTAATGAGTGTTGAATTTAATTGAAAACTATTGGGAAGATACATTTTAATCTATAAATATGGTAAAATTTGCTAACATTATCTGATGTTGAATAATCTTGTATTTCTGAGAGCATTATTATTATTCACAGTCTAGCAGATTCAATTTGCTAGTAGCATTTTATTTAATATTTTTGCTGTGTACCTAAGTGATACTCATCTATGTTTTTATTTTCTTGTTTTCTTCTTGTCTGGTTCTGCTACAAGGACTACACCAATTCACCAAATTAATCAGGTAGATTCCTCTTATAATTAATCTTCCATGAAAGAATTTGCAAAAATAAGGGTTGTCCTTCTGATAGTTTCAGATGACAGATTATATGCAGATTAAACTTGGTTCTTTCTTCAGATCTCATTAAAAACGTTTTGAAAAAATACATCAACACAAGAGAGTAGAATTAAGGAAAAAAGGTTTCCTTGGATGAGAGATGTCAATACAATTTGGAATATTGAAGAAATGTTTGAGCAATCTCCAAGCAGAGAGAAACAAACTGAAATTTAATTGTCTTTACACAGGGAAACAAAAGAGGAGTTAGTAAAATCTGCCTTCTCAATCCTCAGAAGGACATAGGAATCAGACATACAGTTAGTCTCTATCTGAGTGACAAAAGATGAAGCCTTTATTTTCAACCCTATTTTTCTCCTACAAAAAATGAGTCACTTACTAATGATTTTACTCACCTTTGCCTCCTTAGAGTTATTTTCCTGTTTATTTCTCTCATATCTTACTTCTTCCCGTCATCTCTGAATGAAATTTTTATTTTTTCAAGTTGGTAAGCATAGATCTTTCTGTATCACCTTAAGCCTGGATTCTTACATGAAGCTGGTGTTTGTCTTAGGAAGAATAGCACACCATAAAACTGCGGGTCCTTACTAATCTTGCTTTTATTTCCATAATCCCTGGACCTCAAATGAAACTAAAATTCCTTGTGACATGTTTTTGAGAATTTCTCCTTAAGGACATTTTTCTTGGCTTTCACTGGGCTCTTGGTCTCTAGGAAGACAGAAATCTGATATCTTGTCCACATATTGATTTATATTACAAATTAATGGGAACATTTAATACATTAATAGTGTATACTTCTTTTGCAGATTATTATTCTTGTTGGATAAATGAAGGTATAATTGAATAATTAGAGGTTAGTTATGATAAAGTTATGTGATAGAGTTATGTGTTTGTCTAGGTTTATGAAGTCAAAGTAGCTGATCATTTCTTTTGCATGTGTGAACCTGGAGAGCAACATGGATAGATAGATGATAGGTAGATAGAGATTTGGATTGGGTTCTATACATCAGAGTTTATAAAACATTAACCTATGGATTGAGTATAACTCATAAACAGATCTCTTTTTAGTCTACACTCTGTTTTGTTTGTTTTTCGATAAACCAATATTTAGAGATTCTCTTTTATGTAAAAAAAATCTAGAGATCCAGTTTATAGGTGATTATTCTCACTGGGAAAATGACAGTATAGTCTTTTCGCAGAATTGGAAAGACAGGTGACATAGACCAATATCCTTGCATGGTAGTAGTTTCCTAGAGTTGAGTAGCAGCATGCTGTCTTATATTCTCCACACTTTCCACACTCGTCATGATATTTGATCACTGGATATGTGTCAGCTGTGATTTGTCCTGCCTAATATACCAGGTTCAATTCATGAGTCTGCTCTGATTTACCAGCTTCATCTGTCTACTGGGCCCCCTTTCACTAGCTCATGGAGGATCCTGGTTGCTGCTGCCACCACTGCAGCTGAATCTGCCTCAGATTCTAACACTTCTATGTGTCTTGGCTGCTACTGGGGCGAGTAATGGGCTTCCTGGTGTGGCCTTCATTGCTCCGTTCTGCCTGGTAGCAGCCATAACAGCTCTGGCCATCAACCTAGTCAGATTTAAAGAGACCCTCCATTCTATTCTTACTTGTAGACTCATGTAAAGTGTCCTTCAACAGGACATGAGATTTGGTTTTCTCAGAAGCCACCCAAGGGGCCAGGTGATGTAACCTGAAAGTGAGGGAGTTCGTTCCTGAGTTAATATTAATGTGAATCAGCAATAGAGGGAAGAAGACATCCAGAGTTAGCAAATAAATTCCATTCCTTTACTTCCTCTGATATACAGATGCATGGAGTTTCTGGTTGGCTTCCCTAAAGACGTGATGTCCTCAGTGGCCAAGCAACCAGTTGGGTCTTTTCCTGAAGTTGTGGCCAGCTTAACCTTGACTTTGCCTCACTTTTTATGCCTCTCTTTCCTTTCCCTGTGCTTGCTGGTTTGGGATTGCAGCTCTCAATAAAGTATTAGTACTTAAGCTTTTTCTAAGATTCTTTTCTAGGGAAAATGGGTTTGGATTCCTACTTTTCTCATTAATGTTATCTTGCTAGTCTTTATAGATTTCCAAATTTAACCTTTGCTTTATATTCTCTTCTTAAACATTCTTTCATTATTTTTTGTCCTTTTACGATACACTTTGTATATCTTTCCAATTTGGAATCTTATTATAAATCCCATTCTTTTAATAACTGCATAGAATTTGTATGTAAATATTATACTATTTTCTTTTAATAATTTCCTTATTTGAAGCATTTAGAATTCTGCTGATATGAATATTCTTGCTAAGAACACCCAGTTGCTCTGTGTGTCATGTGTGTGTGGCTAAGAAACAATTATAGATAGATATTTTTACACACAAATGGCAGTTCTTTAAAACATTAATTTATAGATCATTACTGTGTCAATGGCTAACATGTGTTCACCCAGCAGGATGTTGCTTTTTCAGAATCTGTTAACATTCTGTATATATGTTCATCTTACCGTAAAAATAGAACTTGTGCCCAAGGCAACATATGCGATAAAAATTAGTGGAGATATTGATAATGTTCCATTAATCTCATTATACCTTAAGCAGCATAGAGTCTTACTCCTGTTGACAGCTTACCATTGCAATAAAAGAAAGATTGAAATAAAATGTATTCAAAGACTTGCCCAAATTTGCTCTCTCATGTGGAAACTCCTGGACCATCTGGTTTTCTTCTGTTGCAGCACCTGGTTTATTATTGGTATTGAACAAATGTCACTACATTGGTAACTGAGACAGGGCTATTATGTACATATCTCCAAAAACTCTTTGATCACAACAATTCAAATGAATTAATCTACAATAACATTCATTTTAATATTATTTACCTTATCCATGATATCAGAGAGTACTCATAATCTTAGCTGAATGTAAATATTGCTTTTTTATTCTTTCTTTTCCTATTTGTTTGACACTGGTGGTGTACAATATAGCAGCTCTAAGATTGCATTTTAGATAGTTCTGATTGATGAGAAAGTCTCAATGAACCTCTTTTCCGCAGCATTATCTATAGAGAAAATAAAGAGTCATCTTTTTTTAAACAAAAAAGATACAGGGAAGCTCTTGATCTGTTTTCTAAATCCCAGTGATACCTAGTTGCAGGGACATCTGTAGGCTCCATTTATCAGTGGCCAACATGATTAAGCTCCCTTTAGTTTTATTAGATATTCCATCTAAACTAAACACGTATATGCCCAAGTCTACCTAAATTATTTAACGTCATTTTAAAAGTATGCATGCAGATACAGCATGAAGTGAGGAGTCTTTGGTTGTACTTCATACAGCAAATTAAGTTATTTTTACTTCTAGAACAAAGTTCATTCCTTTGCATTAATTGCATAACATAAAATATACTCAGGGATTCTCTTCACCTCAGTGGTGGGGAAAAGGCAGGATAGACCTGGTTCTTCCAGTGCTGGTCTAGAAAAACTAAGCTTGAACTGGTGAATAATGAGGTTCTGTGAGGACCCGTGTCTCATGGACCACTGCATGAGTACAGAGAATAGAATGTATGTACACCATAAATCCGAGAAAAAACACATAGTCGATATTGTCCTTTTCCATATGTCTGTTTTAAATTCTTGTAATGTGTAAATGTCACTCAGCGGTAAGTTTGTTTATTATTTATTTATTTAATTATTTTTTGAGATGGAGTCTCTCTCTGTTGGTCAGACTGGAGTGTAGTGGCACGATCTTGGCTCACTGCAACCTCTACCTCCAGGGTTCAAGCAATTCTCATGCCTCAGCCTCCCACGTAGCTAGGATTACAGGCGCCTTCCACCATGCATGGCTGATTTTTGTATTTTTAGTAGAGACAGAGTTTTGCCATGTTGGCCAGGCTGGTTTCGAACTCCTGGCCTCAAGTGATCTGACTGCCTCGGCCTCCCAAAGTGCTAGGATTACACGTGTGAGCCACCACACTTAGCCTGTTTGCATTTTAAATCGATCCATTTGGGTGTATAAAATGTTTAGTGAGAAATTTAGGCATAATTATTTTACTGACAAATTTTACAAAGAAAAATGTGCTACTTTTATGCTATTTTTGTGCTGTTTTAAAAAATGTCTCCCAGGTCATTCATGTGGCCCAAATCTGTGGCCTTTTAATGCATTGCTCATACCTTGAAACTGTTCTCTGCATTTAGATGATCAAGTTTTGAAAATCCCTCTGGCTGTTCCATAAGTATACTGTTTCCAGAATATGCCATATTTAAATTTACATCATTTTTTTTCTTTCTCTCTGAAAGAAGACATAATGGGTTTTATTATAATTATATTCACAGACTATCCAAGTGCTATTTGGCTGTGTATGGACAATATATTCTTGAGTTTAAAGACTTAGCCTTGCAGTACTTCTGTGCCCATAATTCTTATTGATTTCAGTGAGTATTATGCACTCACAAGAGCTATGAGATGGATTATTAGCAAACAGAGTATAGCCCAGGATATGTTGCCATGCTTTTTAGAAAGAAATCTGTTATGCATTGTGCTTTCATACTGGGAAGTATGAAATAAAGCCAAGCAACAGGAATAAAGATAACTGAATGAATTACTAATAGATAATTATATTGGGAAGCCTCTATAAGGTTCACATCTGATTTTAGACAATATAGCTTATTTTAAGTGATAATTTCTGAGATGAAACTTCTTTTAGAGTCCGTAGTTCAGCATTGGGTCTGAGCTTTGCTGATTATATATGACTTCTTCTCCTTAAGCTGTCATTTCAACTTTCACTATGGCTGCCAATGGCCACTGGTTCATCAATCCAATGCATAATTCTCAGTATTTGTCTTGCTTGATCTTTCCTTTGGCCCTCCATTCCTGTTGAAACAGACTATCCACTTGCTCCATGATACCACAGTCTTATGGTTTTGTCCCAGCCCTTTTATTTATTGTCAGACACCTTTGCAGCAGCATACTTCTCCGGCCAGGATCTTGCTCTGACCAGAAAAAAACTGAAGGTTTATTCTCTGATTGAAATTATACTTGGTTTGTGTGATTCTTTGATTAATTGTTTCTCTTCTACTAGACATAGGTTTCTTGAGAATAAATATCATAGTTTATTCTCAGTCCCTCTTTTCATTGTACCTTCTCTCAGTAGACCTTGTAAATGGTTTTCGTGAATGCTGATAAACAGGGACTCACAACTTTGTTTTTTCTAAGTAAATAATTTTCTGACTTATTTACAAGCTCTATTTTCCAAAATTATTAAGGACCTACTCTGTCAGACGTTATCCTATATACTGGGAAAAAATAGGTGACATAAACATATGGTCCCTGTTTTCAGGGCCAATGTCTGGTGGAGGAGATACAATTAATCAAGTAATTACACAAACCAAGCATAATTTCAATCAGGATTAACAATTTTAAGTAATAGAACCTAAGTGTAAGGCAAAATATATGTAAAGAAATTTGCTTATACCAAGCTGGGGAAATGTAAAAAAAAAATGTTTTGGGCAAGGGGTAAAGAAATTGCAAACACCATAAAGTAGAAGAAAGAGTGTTATCCTTGAATAAATAAAGGCAGGCTAGTTTGGCCAGAGTTTAAAGCACAAGGGTGGTAAAACTAGGAATGGGAGCAAAGGTCAGATCATCCAAGGTTTTTGTAACACATGTTAAGCACTCAAGTACTTATCTTAAAAGTACAGGAAAAATAATTTTTAATTTATTTGTACGTGGTAATTTATACTTATGCTTGCTTATTCTCTGTAACTTCTGAGAGCATTATGAACTTGTGGAGTTCACTTATCAGCTTCTTTCATACCAAATTAAAATGACGGGAATATCAACACAGATTAAAACTTTGGAGTGATTTTTCTCAAGGATCTTCGAATTCTGTAGCACTCAAATATTTGCTGAATGTGCACATATTTGCACAAAACACATTTCTTTATTGTAAACTGTTTTCTATGTGCACTTAACCTATAGAAGTTATTTAATTACTGAGAGTAAATTTGTATACATGTATGTGTAGGGTGTAGTTCTGCTGGGGGAGTGCGTGAAGGTATTACTAGAAGGAAGAGTCATCTCACAATTTTACCACTCTGAGGTTTTTACTGTTCAGACCTGTCTTGGTTTGTTTTGTGGTTCTACAACAGAATACCAAAGACTGTAATTTATAAAGAGATGAAATTTATTTCTCAGAGTTCTGGAAGCTGGAAAATCTAATATCAAGAGGCTGTCATCTGGTGAGGGCCTTTTTGCTGTGTTATCTCATGGCAGAAGGCAACAGAGTGGATGGCCACAGGGCTGGAAGTCACGTAGGACAAACCCATTCCCACAAGAAAGAACACACTCCTGTGATAATGACATTAATTCATTCATGAGGACAGAGCCCCATGACCTAATCACCTCTTAAAGGTCCTACCTTTCAAGGCTATTGCCCTGGGGATTAAGTTTCCACCACAGGAACTTTGGGGGATACATTGAAACCATGGCAAGGGCTTATGGATAGTCTGTCCCCCAAAAAGAGTCATTTTCAATAGCCAGAAGATGAGCCATAGATCCATGATCATGAAAGAATGTCTCAGAATCTGAGTGTCTAGGCTAAGGCAGGAATAGAGATATACATGGGTGCTACAAGAGTGTTTTTTTTTTTTTTAAGTCATAAAGTTCACATTGAAATGCAAATGTGGGGCAGTGCCAATCTTTGAACAGCACTGCACAGCGGGGGCTGCTAGTAATGAAGGAAGTATACCTATGGGACTGTAGACAATAGATTTTTAAGTTTCTGCATGATTAGGCCTTTTTGAACAAAGAAACCTGGTAACTGGGTTAAAGGAGCTACCTTGGAAGTTAAAGGATGGTAAGATAGTGACAGGCTATCTGGAGAGATTCACCTCCCTGAGGTATGTGTTTACATTCCATGGAGGGATGAAACCCAGGACCAATGGAGACATTTTAAGGGTTGTAAATCCAGAAAGGTTGTCTTATTTTATTCCTGGAGACCCTATTTCTGTTCCAAAGTGTAAGAACCCAAGGACCTAGAATCTCTCTTCTCAAGAGAATTTATTTATCTTACAGAGCAATGGTTTTCTACCTTTCTCAAAATATGTATATAAGCTCTTAGATTTAGAACCTCTGGATTCTCTTTGTGTTAGTGTCAAAATGCCTTTTCAAGTGTAAAGTCCTGTCCACCTGCCTCTTGTCACATCACACCAGAAAGTATAATATTCTGACTTGATCCAGAAATCTCACCTTTTGCATTCAATATAACATGAATAATTCTGGATTAATGATCATCTTCCTCAGGCATACAATTCCCAGCAGTCTTGTCGGGTATACTTTCTGAGGGTCATCCACTAGGGGATCATTGCTAATTACACTCAAGCTATGAAAGTGGAGGGTCCTGGCCCTTCGGAAAGATAGGCAAGGTCTTTTGGGAAGGTGAACTTGATTTATTCACTCATTTATTCACTCAATTCTTTTTATTTTGAACCACTGAGAGACAATGATGGGCCAGTTACTTGAGTGTGTTATCCTGCTCAGAATCAAATCCTGTGTAAGAGGTTACAGGATGAGAAGATGTAGAAACATCAGGAGAGTTAGAATGCTACAAACGAAACATGCATAAGGGACGAGGAAAGACAGAACAGATTCAAACTCATGTTTTGCTGACTTTCATATAGGCAAATGACTCCTCAAAGATTTCTTATGAACCATGTCCAGGAGACATTAACTGAGTAGTTGTTTGTGAAGAAAGCATAATTATCTATTAAATAGATTAATTATCTAGTCCACTCAGACGGTAAGGCTTCCGGACTGATGTCAATAGCACTCTGTATCTCAGAGTAGCAGAGCATTCTCAGGTCTGAAAGACTACTCTTCCAATGGACACACGCTTTGGTTTCTATCAGTTGAATTATATGTCAACTAAGATTCAACACTGTTCCCCTGGATGAAGAATTCTTGTTTGACAGGTTTGTTTTTCTTTCTCTGCCCCAGGAATTTGACCTTGTCATCTCATTGCATTCCTGCCTCTATGGTTTTCGATGAGAAATTGTCCATTACTCTTATTGAAGATCTTTCATGTATGATAAATCACTTCTTTGCTACTGATTTCAAGATTCTTTTTTCTGTTTTGGCTTTCAACAGTTTGATTACGATGTGTTAGTGTGTGTCTTTTTAAATTTGTCTTTATTGGAATTTGTTGAGCTTCTTGGCTCTGCAGCTTCACGTTTCTTCAAATTTGGAAAGTCTTTGGCCAGGATATCTTTAAAATTATTTTATTTTCTCTTTCTCCTCTCTTTGTGGGTCTGCCATTTTAAGTATATTGGTACACTCTATTAAGAAAAAAATAAGCCACAAAAATGAAGGGAAAATTTAAGACAATACCAGATAAAAAATTAGAGAATTACTCATTTGTAGACCTTCCCATAAAAATATTAAAGGAAGTTCTGTGGGCTGAAAAGGAAACTATACTTGGCAGTAACACAAATTCATATGAAAAATAAAGGTAACGTATAGCTAAATATAAAAATACAGTATAAATTTATTTTACTTGTAATTATTTTTCTACTATGTAATTTAAAAGAAAAATGAAGAAACAATATATATGTGTGTGTATATATATAAATCTATAGTAACTAAAACAGTATGGTACTGGCATGAAAACAGGAACATAGAGCAACGGGACATAATAGAAAGCCCAGAAATAAAACTAAGTATATGTAGCCAACTCATTTTCAACAGTGGAGCCAAGAAGACACAATGGGAAATAAACGGTGTTTGGAAAACTGAATATCCATATGCGAAAGAATGAAATTAGACTCATACCATACACAAAATCAACTCAAAATAAATTAAAGACCCAAACATAAGACCTGAAACTGAAAAACTCCTGGAGAAAAGAGGAAATGCTCCTTGACATTGGTCTTAACAATGTTTTTTTTTGATAGGACACCAGAAGTGTAGGCAAGACAAGTGGGAATAAATCAAACTAAAAATCTTCTGCACAACAAATAGTCAACAAAATTTAAAAGCAACGTATGGATTAGGAGAAACTATTTGTGAGCCATATATCCAATTGAGTGTTAGTATCCAATATATATAAGGGAATTATACAACTTGATAGCAATAAAAATGAAAAACCTAATTTAAAAAGTGAGCAAAGGACTTGAATAGACATTTCTCCAAAGATGTAAAATGGCTAGTAGGTATTTGGAAATGTGCTTAAGATCACTAATGATCAGGGAAATGCAAGTCAACACCTCAACGAGATATTACCTCACACTTGTTAGGATGGCCTTTATAACAATATCAGGAGTGCTGGTGAGGATGTAGAGAAAAGGGAACCCTGATATACTCTTGGTGGGAATGCAGATTAATGTAGCCATTCTGGAAAACAGTATAGCTGTTCCTTAAGAAACTAAAAATAGAACTACAATATGACCCAGCAATCTGGGAGTCATTACTTCATAATGATACCTACACTCTCATGTTTATTGCAGCATTATTTACAATAGCCATGATATGGAAACAAAGTATTGTTACCCATTGGATAAATGGGAAAATAAATTGTAGCACACAAACACAGACACACAGACACACACACACACACACACACACACACACACAGACAAAATGGAATATTATTCAACATTAGAAAATAAGAAAATCACCTAGAGCACATTATGCTAAGTGAAATAAGCCAAATGCAAAAAGACAAATATCACCAGATCTCACTTATATATGGAATCTTAAAAAAAAAAAAAAAAAAGACTACAAAGAAACAGACTAGTATGGTGGTTACCAGGGGTGAGGGTGGGGACACGGGAAGATGTAGGTCAAAGGGTAAAAAATTGCAATGATGCAGGATAAATAAGTCTAGAAATCTAATGTACAACATAAGGACTATAGATAGTTAATCAAAGATAAGTATGTTAGTACACTTGATGGTATCTTATAGGTTTCTGAGGCACTCTGTTCATTTTCCTTTATTTTTATTTCTGCTCTCAGGTTAGATAATCTCAATTGATCTGTCTTCATGTTTGCTGATTCTTTTTTCTCTCTATTTAAATCTGATTTGGGGCACCTCTAGTTAATTTTTAACCTTAGTGATGGCATTTCTCAACTCCAACATTTGTTCGTGATTTTTTTATATTTTCTGTCTTTTTATTTCTAGTCTTTGTTTTGTGAGACTTACTTCCATAATTTTCTTTGAACATATTCAAAATTGCTTATTTAAAGTCTTTGTTTAGTAAGTCTAATGTATGAGCTTCCTTAGGGACAGTTTCTATTCACTGCTTTTTTTTTTCTCCCTGTGAATGGGCCTTTGTTTTTCTCATATTTCCTTATTGAAAACTAGACATCTTAAATAATATAATTTGCTAACTCTTTCTGTCTCCTTTTCCTGTGATTGGTTTTTGTTGTTGCTGTTGCTGTTATTTGTTTAATGACTTTCCTGAATTAGTTCTGTAAAATTAGCATTCTTTTTATATGTGGACACTCAACTTTCTTATTGGTTAACTTTTTAGTTGGCTAAAAAATTGATAGAGATTTTCTTACAGGCTGGAACCAATAAGTCTCCCAGCTTTTGCTGAGGAGCTCAGGGTGCACATTGTGGCACACCTTCGATTCCCGGTCAGGCTGCTTGCAACACCACTTTAGCCCTCACTTCCTTCTTGTGCAGAACCTCAACATCATCTAGAGATGACAGTGTGACAGCACTGGGCCTTCTCTTGTTTCTCTTGGGCATACACAAATTTGTAAACATAAGTGTGGCATTCTAGTTTCCCAGGATTATGACAGAGCTTTTCTAATCCACCTATGAACAACTCATTCCTAGCTTTTCCTTTTAAGTTTTGGTGGCCTTGTTGTTTTTCCTAACTGCTGTCATCACTTCAGCTAACCACAATATTTAACAATTGCTGCTAATTCTTTGTGGTAAATGCCTACGGGTGAAAGCTTTCTGCACTGGATAAGCTCTGAGTTACCTCAACTAACAACAAGTTTTGCACATGGGATTTTCCAGGGAACAAGCCAAATAATGTTTTTGCACATAGGATTTTCCAGAAGCAAGTCAAATAATGACAGTTGCTTGGGAATTCGATTTTGGAGGAGCTCTGAATCTATTCTGCCCCCTCCAGACATTGCTACACTTCTGGTTTTTACTATGATTGTTGAGCTGCTGGTTTTCAAGGCAATCACAGGCTTGGAGAGAGGGAGACAATATTGGGGCAAGTTAAAACATCACAAAACTTTGTGTTTTTACCAAGATTCTGCGATTATTTTTCTAATAAACATTACCTATATAATTGAAAGCTTTTGCTTAACTTCAAGAGTCCTAAAAAAGTTGAAGTTCACCATTTTTTTTTTTGCAGTGTTACTGTTGCTTTTATGGAGAAGAAGATTTTTGGAAGTAATATTGGGATTACTGCTGCCCACAATGACACCAAATTCTTTTTTTATTATTATTATTATACTTTAAGTTCTAGGGTACATGTGCACAATGTGCAGGTTTGTTACGTATGTATACATGTGCCATGTTGGTGTGCTGCACCCGTTAACTCGTCATTTACATTAGGTATCTCTCCTAAAGCTATCCCTCCCCCCACCCCCTCCCCACAGTAGGCCCCGGTGTGTGATGTTTCCCTTATTGTGTCCAAGTGATCTCATTGTTCAGTTTCCACATATGAGTGAGAACATGCAACACCAAATTCTTGATAGTCTTCACTGATGATTAACATTGTTTGCACAAGTAATTAATAACAAATGCCCTGAATGCCTTTTCTTGACTGAATAAAACCAGTCTTGACAATAACCTGAATTCAGATAATTTTATTTCTTTAAATTATATTTCAGAGAGAATTCTTTAAATCTCTTATTAACACATGAAATGTTGATATATCTTATGATAATGCAGATGAATTTCTAATTCAATTGGAATTATCAATGTGAAATATCAAGTATTTAAGAAAATGATGAAGATTTTCTTTAAGCATACACATTTTAAGCATACTTATCTTCTTAATCTCTCCTTAAGATTTAAATTATAACACTGACATCACTAGTGAATTTTTCCAAAGTTGAATTTTCACTTTAAGTTTGTAAGCTTTCCAACACACACTCATTCTCTCTCTCTCTCACACACACACACACACTCACACTCACATTTTATTTTGTTTTTAATTTACACATAATAGCTGTACATATTCAGTACAGTGTGATGTTTTGGTACCTATCTACATTGTGTAATGATCTAATCAAGGTAATTACCATATCCATTGCCTCAAACACTTGTCAGTTCTCTATGGTGAGAACATTCAAAATCTCTCTTCTAGCTATCTTGAAATATATATTATTTCAGACTATAGTTACCTTACTGTGCAATTAAACACTAGAACTTATTCCTCCTAACTATAACTTTGTACCCATTGAACATATATATTTTATATGTGTATGTATGTGTGTACACATCTGTGTATATATGTGTATGTGTGTATATATAGTGTGTGATGAGAGAGAGATGTTCGTGTGTACATATATATGAGTATACATATTCACACTGACAATATACTTTATTTGGGTTCTTATCTAAACATTAGATAAGACATTTCTAAAAATCCACAGCTATCCTTCAAAAAAATCTGTAAAGTTTACCCATATATATATATTATTTTTTGGCTTGTAAACTTCAGACAAACTTTTTTAAATTAAATAATATGGTGAGACACTCGGTTTTGATCATTTCTGTAAAGCTGAAAACTTACAGGACCCTGGGACTTTGGAATTTATTAGATTCACCAATGTGGTAACATTTTAGGCAAATTTTGCATAGGAGAACAAGTTTCTCTGTGAATAAAATATATTACTGAAATCTTGAGATTTTCAGGCAGATTCCTGATGTAAAGTTTTATGTCTTTCTGTCATTTTTGGTGCAGTATTATTGTATAGATTTTTTCAAATGCATTGTTTTCATGAATTCATTTATAACTTTTAATAGCTCGTTTCAATATTTTGTTAATTATTGAGGTATAGATAATGTTCTTTGAAGTGTTTCTTAAAAATATCCTAACTATTCAGTGGGGGTAAGGTTATATCTGAATAATCATCAATCTGCCATGAACTTTTATTTAATATTGTTCTAGATTACTGTTGCCTCTGATATTTACCATCATTCAACTCTATCTACTTATTGTGTTATTCAAAAGTGTTTTTTTTTTCCTATTCATTTACCCAAATTGTTATTGTTACTACAAATAAAATCCTCATTGATTAGTACATTGTTTCTAACTCAGTAATCAACTAACTCAGAAGATTCAGTAGAAAGATAGGAGAGGTCTTATATGTTATATCCAATCATTAGGTTATGCTACTGGTGAGTGCTATGCACACAGTTGCATGGGGCATGACAATAATTACTTCATTCAGAAAGTATAGAGCAAGGCCATACAGAAATACTCTTCTAGTATATATTCAACAACAGTCTAATTCATGGCATAACAGTGTTGTTCTGCACATAAGACTTCTCTGAATACCAATACTAAAAGTAAAGAGATAAATAAAGGTGTATCTGGGTGAACACTACCCATAATAATACTTGTGTAGTTAGGGCAAAATGCATTAGTAGGAATAAAGAGTATCAATAAAGAGAGTCAAAGTCAATACATAATGATAAGAGGTTTGATTTGACAGGATAATTTAACAATTTTATATCTGTACTGGTGACCACAACATTGACTCAAAATATACAAAGGAAATACAGAATTAAAAGATTAAGCATTGTCACATTGTCTCCATGAGAACAATCTGAAATAATGGAGTCCAGGAAAAGACTTTCATATCTATGGAAACTTGATTTCTAGTATAGAGTTAATGTTGCAGAACAATAAGGGAAGATAGACTTCTCAATAAATGATGCTGAAAAATGGATTATTTGTATAATAAAGGCGTTTATCTCTTTCTTAGAACAGAGTACAACAGTAAATTCTAGATTATTTAACATTTTTAGGTTATAATATAGAACAATACCTATATTACCTCAGAGGCAGAGAAAGTTTTAATAAACAAAATACAAAATTGTATACCATAAAACAAAATGTAAGTTTAACTACATTAAAATTAAAATTTTCTTTTTTTTTTTTTTTTTTTGTTTTGTTTTGAGACCGAGTCTTGCTCTGTTGCCCAGGCTGGAGTGCAATGGTGCAATCTTGGCTCACTGCAACCTGCACTTCCCGGGTTCAAGTAATTTTCCTGCTTCAGCCTCCTGAGAAGCTGGGATTACAGGCACCCACCACCGCGCCTGGCTAATTTTGTATTTTATTAGAGATGGGGTTTTGCCACGTTAGCCAGGCTGGTTTCAAACTTCTGACCTCAGGTGATCTGCCCATCTTGGCCTCCCAAAGTGTTGGGATTAGAGGTGTGAGCCGTAAAATTTTCTTTTATAAAAATATCATACTCACACAAAATACATGTTATAAAGTGAGAAGATATTTGCAGCATATAATTGATAAAGAGGTAGTATCTAGAATATATTTTAAAAAACACCTTCAATTCAATAAGGTAAAAAGACAGACTGAGAGGAGGATTCTCACTGCAACCTCCACTTCCCGGGTTCAAGTAATTTTCCTGCTTCAGCCTCCTGAGAAGCTGGGATTACAGGCACCCACCACCGCGCCTGGCTAATTTTTGTATTTTTATTAGAGATGGGGTTTTGCCACGTTAGCCAGGCTGGTTTCAAACTTCTGACCTCAGGTGATCTGCCCATCTTGGCCTCCCAAAGTGTTGGGATTAGAGGTGTGAGCCGTAAAATTTTCTTTTATAAAATATCATACTCACACAAAATACATGTTATAAAGTGAGAAGATATTTGCAGCATATAATTGATAAAGAGGTAGTATCTAGAATATATTTTAAAAAACACCTTCAATTCAATAAGGTAAAAAGACAGACTGAGAGGAGGATTGGAAAAAGCCAAAAAATTGAACAGGCTTTTCATAGAAGATGAAACATAAATGGTAATCAATGATAAAGATAATCAGTATATAATTGGTATCAATAAAACCCACAAAAGATTCCGTTTACTACTAACCAAAAAGAAAAACAGTCACATTGTCAAGTGTTTACCAACCATGCCAAAAAATAAATCAACATTTAGGTAAAAACTCTAGAAAACTGTTGTATTTGTAAATCAAGAAATATGTACAAGAACATTCATAGAAACATTACTGAGATAAACCAAAGTGTTAACCCCAACCCAATGCCCATTGGCATAGTATAGGTTAATTTTTATTGATTTGTGTAACTGAATAGTCCATAGCAGTTAAAAAGTGGAAATTGATAAGCTACACTTATATTCAGCAGTATCCATAAATCTCAGAAAAAATATCAAATGTATAAACAAGGCTCCAAATGATACATTCAATTTAATTCCGTTATACGAAGTTATACTTTTAGGATAGGTTGGATTTTGTTGATTGAGGTTAAGAGAAATGCACATCTCATACAGAGAAAGCAATGAATAAAAACAGACAGAAGTTATACACAACATGGGAACACATGGGCATGGTGTGTCCATTGAACTTTATTTACAATAAATATTTACAAAAGAGGTAGAGAGCCAGATTTGGCCCTTGGCTTAAGTCTGTCCAAACTCTGTGCTAGGGCATGGACTATCTAAAGATTCATTTTGTGCTATTTTTCTTCCTGTAAGTAGTTTTTCTCCAGTTGATATAGTAGCCATTTTGTGATTTGGGACTATAAATTCCCTTTCTTGATGGTTTCTTCCCTCCTCTCCAAGGAAATGTGTGAAAAGTCCTCAGTGATAGTGAGCAGTCTGCTGGGTGAGGCCTCTGGAGCCAGACTCCCTAGTGAGAGCCCATTTCATCACAGTGTGGTTTAAAGAAAACGCACATTTAATGTTACATTCATGATTTTGACTCAGGGTAAGTTTGACACATAATAGACTAAGTAATAAATATATTTAAATTATTATAGACCATGGTTTCAGTCTTGTGACTGACTCTGTTATTCACGAGAATGGACATTTTGCTTTCATTTTAGGATCTTAAATTATTTCTTAAAAAAAAAAGTCATCCTTTTTTTGGCATTAAGATCCTGGGAGTTTGGCCATGTTGTTAAAAAGTAGACAGATTGAGTGGAAAAAGAAAATTCCACACATTGGAATGCCATATTTTAAAGTACATGGGTCTTGGCATAATCAGTCTTAGGAACTACATGAGATGTTCCTATTTAGAAATAAATGCATCCACCAGCAAATGTATGAGCATTCTTACCTTAAATTGGAGATCATTCATGCCTTTGAGCCTCCCATACTTGATTGTAAGAGGTTATGTTTACAAATTACAAATAAATGGGACCCCATAAAGTCAAGTATTAAGTATGGAATGGAAATTGTTTCATTATTTTGCTTGTGTTTTACAAACAGAGTATTGGTTTGTGGATTATCAAAGGACATTTTTACACAACATTAGCAATTGCAAAATTACCTATATTTACAGTTTGAACAATATGATATCATCCTGTTATTTCAAGCAATAATAATAAGCCTAAGGGGAAAGTAACTGAATACAACAATAATGAAAATATGCTTAATGGTTTGGGGATTTTTAAAATATTATTTATTTAAATGGCTTCAATGTAACTGATTAGTATGTCAAAGAACTATAATTTGGAGGTAGATTTAATCTCTTCTTAAGCATACCAACTCAAAACCAAATAAATAAAATAACAATTGTAACACTGCAGTGTGAATATTGTACACTTGTCTGATGAATTTAGCTTAGTAAATACTTCTCAGGGTATGTTCAGTGTACTTAGCCACTGTGCAAATACCATTTGCAGGCATGTTAATTCTCTTTTTAATAATATTTGAGCTTTTAAAAATATAAGCTTTCAGGTTAGCGCTCTGGAAGGAACTGAGGATGGGAGTGTGTAGCTTTGGACAAATAACTAAAAATTATGCCAAGAGAATGAGCATCAAAAGCCTAGCATTACCTGTCATTTCTATTAACAAATAAAACAATAATAATAAATTCCCAAAAGCTAATGTATTATTTGAATGTGAACAATGTTATATTTTTATATTTTAGAGTTTAAGTTCTGAAACTGTGTTACATTTTATTTAATAACTGACAATTCTGCAAATTGGCAGCCCAAATCCAAGTACTGAAGAAAATTTTATTTCATGGTTTCCATTAAGTAGAAAATATAAATGTGATTGAACTAAAAGATATTGAGGAGAAAAAATAAATAAGTTAACACGGCAGTTACTTTCTTTTACATTTAGTGAAAATTTATGAATATAAATTTCTCATTTTGAAGTCTACATCAGTCTAAATGGCTTTTTACTTTGCTTTTGTACTCATAGTGTTTTGAGTCAGCACACTGACCTCTAAGTGATCCCTGAACATAAATTTTCTTACCATCAGTCAAATCCTCTTTGCCATTTTATAGTTGTACCAGAATGGTCCATTTGGATGACCTAATATTTTCATATGGTCTTTAATTTATGATCACAACTTGTATTTATGTAAGTGGTCACTAGATGGCAGACCTACCACTAAACAGAATTGAAGCCGGAAGTAAATTCTTCAAGTAAGGAATTACACAGCAGAGCAAGGCTTTACTTCAAGCTTAGCTCAGTTTCTCAAGCTAAGCACTCTCTATTGTTTTAGGGAAGTATGCTAATGAAGATGATGTAACATTTTTACATTCATTTAAGGTTTAATAATTTACAAGTTTCTATAACTTAGAATAATCTTTTCAGACTGATATTGCAGATGAAAACATGAGTTTCCCAGGGCATATGGCAAAGGTTATTTCTTATGAAAACTGCAAGGAGACAACTTTGAAGAATTTTGCTTCAGGGCTCCAGAATTTAATGACATTACTTTTTGAGATGTATTGTGGGAGAACTATTGGTTTTGTATCTGATATATATTTTCTGCTTATGTCCTCTACCTTTATGTTTCCAAAAGAAGTTCAATCCCTCTAGGAGCCTGGAGAATCAATTAGAGCTACAAAACTCTTCCCTCCTCAATGATACTGACCTCTAACATCTTTATGTTCTCTTGCCCTTTGGATTCTGGAGCAGAATTATCTTTATCCAGCTTCCTACCATTTCATCTTTTGTATTCACTAAAACCTACTGTCACCATCACTTAGATTGCCTCTTGATTTCTGATGTTCAGCACTGGGCTCCAGCTCATTTTCAGCTTTTGAAAATAGGCCAGCAGATTTCTAAAGAACTAGCAGTGATCTTTTGCAGAAATTAGAAGTGTGTGTATGTATCTGTGTGCACACACACTTCCAGCCAAGCAAAGCGATATGAAATGATTTCTGATGTTGCTTTTATCTAATTGGCAGCATGCAGCCACAATATCCCACCATTAGGTCAGCATCTCTAGGGTTCAGAACTAACACTTTTAAGTTTTAAGAGCAAACTTAATTTTTTATAAATTTCTATCTAAGATAGAAAAAAAAACAAGGCTGGCACATCTGCTATTCAACCCATACTCTTTATTCAAATTACAAGTTTATACTCTAGCTATAAAATACCCTGACCACAGGTTAAAATTTTTCATAATAGACAGATGGTGAATTTGGAAGTTGCCTCTCATATCTAGAACATTGTATTGATGTGAACAGAGGAATGATACTGTATCTAAAAAATATTTTAGATTAAAAGTGTATTATATTTTCTCTTTCTTATTACCAAAGCAATGTAAGTTTCCTGTAGAAAACATAAAATTTAAATGAAAATGGAAAAGAATCTTAAAATCCTAGAACTTTCCTTTGTGATTGCCTTTATGGAGATCCTTTCAGAGCTTGCAAAGTATTTAGCCATTTATGTTTAAGTAGTTCTATTTATTCTGAGATAACTATAGATTTATAGGCATTTATAAGAAATAATGTGGAGAAACCCAACAATAGCATCCTGCAAAGCCATAGTACAGTATTCCAATGAGGGTGTTGATATTGATACAGTTAAGATAGAGGCTATTTTCACCACCATGAAGATTGCTCCTATTGACCCTTTATAGCCACATATACTTCCCTCCAACTCCCAACCCTTCCTCAACCAGTGTCAACCATTAAACTGGTCTCTTTATAATAATTTTTCCACTTCATACAGTATATACCTTTTAGGATTTGCTTTTTTTTTCACCTCCTATGAGTCTGGAGATTCATCCAGATTCTTGCATATATTAGTAGGCTAGTTTTTTAAATTGCTAAGCGAGATTCCATGGTATGGATATACCATAGTCTGTTTAACCATTCACCCATTAACGTATATCAGGATGTCTTCCAGTTTTGAGCTATTATGAATTAAGTTGTTATAAACATTAACATACAGGTTTTTGTGGTGAACATAGCTTCTATTTTCTCTGGGATAAATTCCCAGGAAGGCAATTGCTGATTATGTAATAGTTGCATGGTTAGTTTTTGTAATAAAGTGCCAAACTCTTTTCCAGGGTGGTTGTACCACTTTACATTCCAATTAGCCATGTATGAGTGACACAGTTTCTGTGTCATCACTAACATTGAGTGTTGTCATTTTTATTTATTTTAGCCATTCTGATAGGTATGTAATGATATTTCATGTGATTTTAATTTATAATTTCCTAATGGCTAAAGATAGTAAGCAAATTTTTATGTGCTTACTATTCATATATTCTCTGGGAAAATATCTGCTCATGTATTTTATCCATTTTCCAATTGGTTTTTTTTTTTGATGTTAAGTGTTGAGAGGTCTTTATGTATTCTAGATACTAGTCCTTGGTTGATGTTGTGGTTTTTAAATGTGTGCTCCAACTCTGTAGCTTGTTTTTTGAATGCTCTTAACAGAGTTCTTCACAGAGTAATATTTAATTTAGATGAAATCCAGTTTATCAATTTTTCCTTTTATGGTGTATACTTCTGTCAAGTTTAAGAACTCTTAAGGTGTGTGTGTGTGTATCTCTCTATATCCATATGTGTGTGTATATATGTGTGTGTGTGTATATATATATATGTACTTTTTTTTTTTTTTTTTTTTTTGAGACGGAGTCTCACTCTGTCGCCCAGGCTGGAGTGCTGCAGTGGCGCAATCTTGGCTCACTGCAAGCTCCGCCTCCCGGGTTTACGCCATTCTCCTGCCTCAGCCTCCCGAGTAGCTGGGACTACAGGCGCCCGCCATCTCGCTCGGCTAGTTTTTTGTATTTTTTTTAGTAGAGACGAGGTTTCACCGTGTAGGCCAGGATGGTCTCAATCTCCTGACCTCGTGATCCACCCGTCTCGGCCTCCCAAAGTGCTGGGATTACAGGCTTGAGCCACCGCGCCCGGCCTATACGTACTTTCATTTCAAGGTTTTTAGTTGTATGTTGTACTTAATAAAAAAAAGATAGAGGAATGTATACCTAATCCATCTTCCTAGCAGTAGAAGTCCTGCAAATTTGTTTTTGTTTTACAAAAGAGAAGCTAATTCATATTTAGTTTTCAAGTATGATGTCTTCATGCATAACTGGAAAATTTGGAAAAAGGAATCAAAGTCAGTTAAAAAAGCAAAACGAGGTTATAAAATAAAATTGTAGGATCTTTGCATTAATATACCCAGTATCATATCATTACAAATAAAAAATGCTAGCCAGGCATAAAAATTACTTCATTGAACTATGCCTGTCTTCTGGACCTGATAAATGTTCATGAAAAAAGAAAAAAAATTGTAAAAAGAAATGTGCCTGCTTTAAACTAAATTTTACCAATAACCAAATTTAACATAGTTTTAAAAAGTAATAATTGAAAATGTTTCTGTACTTATTTGTCAAATAGTTGGAATGTTTACATTATGCATAGATTTTTTAATTACCCATCCATATTCTAAAGACACTCCTTATCAATATGACCTACTTCTGACTGGATTCTGGGTAAATCATATAATATTTAAAACATGTATATAGGTACCCAGCAGGAATAATTCATATTCATATAAAATGCTCACTTATGTTTTGGTATGTTTAGTATAAAACAACTGCTACTGTTTGTAATTAGAGTGGTAAAATTCTTCAGTCTAGGACTGCCAATATGTTGCAAAGCTCACTTTAAAAAAATCATTAACAGAATTGCTTTTATCGTTTGTCTAGAATTCAAAAGGGAGATTGTATTGGTCCCCTTTTGTTTTTTCAAAATTATGATATTTTCTTCCCTGAAAAAAAACAGATTCCTCCGAAAATGCAATGTTATTCTTAAAATAAAGAACAAAATTTTAAAAAAATCTGGGTGGGTTTAGATTGGGTATGTTTCTACTCATTTTTTGACCTAGTGAATCAAAAGCTGATTCTTACTTTTTAAGAAAATCTCTTCTCTCATTTTTGCTTTTAACTTTAAAATAATCAGGAAATTTGGAAAATTTTATATTGATTTCTTTTCTTCAGTTTATATAAACAGATTTTAAATATATATTTGCATTTCAGTGAAAATAAAGAGGTCAGGAAAAGCTTAAAAATCTTTAGAGCTTTCTGGCACACTTCCCCAAAACATTCAGGTTTTCAGCAGTAACTGGTTAGATTTAGGTTGTGCGTGGGTGCATATTTATTCTGCATTGTGAGTTTTACATGGATTTAAGCCTTTAGAGAATTATAAGTTACTGTCTGATCCCTCCTTTGCTCAGTTCTCTAAGTTCAAGAGTTCCTTTTAAGTAAAAACACCTTTTTTTTTCCCCATAAGAAACTATTTGCAGTTTCTGAACACTTCAACGATTTAAAAATATTTCACAAACATAAGGTCAGAACAGGGTTTATGTAGGCCTCTGCCTTAGTCTCTTTGGGCCGCTGTAACAAAATGCCATAAACTGCAGAGCTTATAAACAATAGAAATGTATCCCTCACAGTTCCAAAGGCTGAGAAGTCCAAAATCAAGGCATATTTGGTGCCTAGTGAGGTTCTACTTTCTGGTTCATAGATGACTTCTAGCTGTATCCTCACGTGGTAGCTCCTCTCTGGGGCCTCTTTTATAAGGGCACTAATCCCTCATGACCTAATCACCTCTCAAAGCCCTCACTTTCTAATACTATCACCTTGTGGGGTAGGATTTTCACATACAAATTTTAGGGGGACACAAATATTCCTCTGCTTTTGTGAATTTTTGTGAATTTTACATATATTTAAGACTTTTAGAGAATTATAAGTTACTGTCTGATCTCTCTATTGCTCAATTTTCTAAGTTTAAGAGTTCCTTTTATGTAAGAGTAGCTTTTTTTCATAAGAAACTATTTGCAGTTTCTGAAGATTTCAGTAATTTAAAAATATTTCAGATACATAAGGTCAGAACAGGGTTTATGTAAGCCTCCACTTGTGTGTCTAAATGACGGTTTTCAGAAGCATT
The DNA here is from genome assembly GCF_001698545.2 of Rhinopithecus bieti. Taxonomy (NCBI): domain Eukaryota; kingdom Metazoa; phylum Chordata; class Mammalia; order Primates; family Cercopithecidae; genus Rhinopithecus; species Rhinopithecus bieti. Next base: position 1,483,199 of record NW_016806443.1, read on the forward strand.
ATCCTTTTTCCTTGTCTTTACTTTCAGACCATCAACTGTCACATTCTCTTAAGAATCTTTTTCTTCTTCACTTAATTGTATAATTATACTCTTTCACAAATACATGTGCGCACATGTATGTGTGTGCACACATGCACACAGTCATCTACTGAACTTGTTTTAAAGCCAGTGCTATGGCCACAATGAAAGGGCTCTGCAGATTTCTTTACAATTATAATGATTATCGCCAATTAAGTTTCCTGAAATACAGAAAATAAAACTGTTCACATTTTGTGATTAATCTCCAGCTGACTGTGATAGAAGAATTACCTAATTATAAAAGCTGAATGGAACTCCAATGAATTCTTGAACTTATCCCTGTGTTAGACTATTGTAGAGTTGTCAGTGCAGATAATTTTGTAAGCATGTTTTTCACAGGGTCAGCATCAGCATAAGTTTAACCCATGATAATTCTTTCCTTATGAGGCACTTTCATAAGAAATTTCTGAATAATGGCATTTCTGTGGTTCTTTAAATAAATGTGGCTAATGAATCCTCAGTGTTAGCATCAGTCTAAAGGCCAGCACCTGGAAGAGAAGGTGCAGAAAGATTAGCTGACTATAACCATGTGGTCTCCGTTGTGACTGCTTAGTTCAGCAGAAAATCTTGTCCATTCACAGTACCCTCCTCTCACCAATAGCTGGTGTTTCCACCAAATGTGTCAAGCTCCTACCCTTTGTTATTTGTGTTAACTGCCTCAAACTGCAGTCCTTCACCCTGACATTTTGGAGGTACCCACACCACTGTTTACCCAGCTCTACCTATTCAGTGTTTGATGATATCCCTGTCTTTTAAATGTATATCCCTACACTGCATCCACCGGTGTTGACTCGACTCTATTTTTTTCTGAAATGATATTTTATAATAACAGAAGTTGCACATTCTAGTTCTATATCTATTCTATTCATAGTCTGTATCTTTCTTATTCTACTCTGCTTATTCTATTCCCTCAGTTGTAGAAGAAAAGAGGTATGTACACTCCTTGCAAGATCTAGAAGAAGCATGGATATGAGCAAGTCAGTTAACCTGTCATGGCTTTAGCTGAGGGTTGTGAGTGTGTGTGTGTGCATGTGTGTGTGTGTGTGTGTGTGTGTGTGTGTGTGTGTGTTGATTCTGTGGGGCTGACATAGCAGTTGCCACATAGGGTCATTGCTGAGGCAAAATAAGATACCATGTAACTTCCACCACAAGGAATTGAAACTGGTATATGATTAAGCTCATGGTGAAAATAAAATATTGTACCTTCTTTCTCAATGTCTGAGGCATTGATACATTGATTATCATTTTCATATATTTTATCTGGCATGGTGTTCTAGGCCAAGAGTTACTGCTGCTTGTGTGTATAACTTTAAGCAAATCACTTAAATTCACAGGTTGAATTTCTCATTTGTTAAATGAAAATGTAACGAAGTTCATGTTTTCTATTAGAAATGCATTGAAGAACAAAGGAGATACCATATATGAATATACCTTTTAATGTGTAAAGCACTATATAAATACATCTGTCCCTCAGTATATATGGGGGATTGGTTCCAGGACCCCCATGTTTACCAAAATCTGAACACACTCAAGTCCCACAGTTGGCTCTGCAGAACCTGTGTATTCAAAAAGTTAGCCCTCTCTATTGAATCCTGTTGGGTTTCACGTCCTGCAAATAATCTATTTTCGATCCTTGTTTGATTGAAAAAAAAGACATATAAGTGGACCCACATAGTTCAAACCTATGTTTTTCAAGGGTCAACTGTATGTTAATTTAATTAAAATGATGAAAGTAGAAATAAAATTGTACCTACCTTCTTTGAATGCCTACTATGTACTAGATGCAGTGTCAGTGTTTTGCACATAACTTAAATCTTGATAATAATCATATATAATTGTATATACTTAAAATTTTCAATTATGTAAAATGCACAGTAATATTGTAAAGAAATACATTAAAAATTTGACAGTAACTGTTGCTAGGTAGAGTTATTTTCTTTGTTATATTTTATCATTTTCCAAACTTTTTCCAAAATGTCTCTAAATAAAAGATTTGCATAGTATTATAATAAATAAGAGCCTGGGGCTTGGAATCAGGCTTCCTTAGACTAAAATTCTGGTCTGCTTTTTTCTAGCTGTGTGAGCTTGGGAAAGTTACTTAACTTGCTATGCCTCAGTTTCTTTACCTAAACAATGATCAGCACAGCAATATGTCACAGGACTGTGGTGGGTACTAAATGGAGTAATGTATTGAAAGCATTAGAGTGCCTAGAACAGAGAAAGAGGAGCAATATTTTGTTGAGGCTAGGGACACAGATTTTGAAGTGAGACTGCCTGGCTTCTAATCTTGGCATCTTCAGCTTACCAGCTGAGTAAGTTACTTAAAATCTTTGTGCTTAAGTTTCTGTTTCTTCTTGCATGCTTATAAAAGTACCTGGAGCATAGTGGGTGCTCAATAAATACTGAATGCATAAATAAATTGTAGCTATGAATATGAATATGGTTATTATTTAAATATTAAAATTAAAAATAGGTACCTAAATTCTCTCTCTTCCTAAGGCCTCCCATTACCACATTTGCTCTTTCAATGTAGTGCAACAGTCTTTTTTACTTTTTTTGAGATAGGGTCTCTCTGTTGCCCATGCTGGAGTACAGTGACATGATGATGGTTCACTGCAGCCTCCATCTCCCAGGCTCAAGTGATCCTCCTGTCTCAGCTTTCTGAGTGGCTGAAAATGCAGGTGCACATCACCATGCCTGGCTAATTTTTTTTTAATGTAGAGATGGAGTCTCATTATATTACCCAGGCGGGTCTCAAACTCCTGGGTTCAAGCAATCCTCCTACCTCGACCTCCCAAACTGAAACACTCAATATTCTTTGTTACCACACTAAATACTAAATTTTCCATTTAAATCCTTGTTGATCACCTAGAACATCTGATATTGCTAGACATCTCCTCCTCCACTGAACTTTCTTGTCAATTGGCTTTCATATCTGTGTTGTTTGCTGGGTTTTCTAGAAATATCTCATACTCTACCTTTTCTTTTTCTACCCTTTCTTTTTCCTGAATATATACATAGATGTTCTTTAAGGTTCCACAACTCAGTTATCATGATCAAAGTTCAAATGTATTATTCTTATTCACTTAGTGAAACCCTTCTAGATTAGGATGTATGTGAAAAGATGTGCTTTTTCATAAAATTCCCTTTGCTTCTCCTCAACTCTCCCACAACCACCTCTGAATTTCTATAGTCCTTTGTATATTCCCCTTTAAACTCCCTCTCTGAGGCTCCACTGGGTCTGTGGATATTTTTACTGTCCTCTAAATTGTGCATTATTTGAGGGCTGGGATTTCGTTTTATCCATCTTGGCATCATACAAGACAGCTATTATAATGCCTTGTTCAAATTAGGTGCCAAGTTGTCGTTATTGTTTGCTTGTTGATGTGTTTATTTTGAACAAGTCATCTAATTAAAAAGATTTTTTTTGTAGCTCAGGATTTAGATATGGATGTGAGGATGAGCTGGCTGCAACACAGGCTCTAGGGTTCACCCAACTTATGGGTTAAGGACCCTTTTCTTCTTCACTCTATAAGAATTTTTCTGAAGCTGATTGCTTGATAAAACAGGTATTTCTTTCCCAAAGAAATACCATCAACTTATCATAGATACAATGAATGAAAAATTACCTGGAAATTTTCTCTCAAATAATGGTCATCAAAATCAAAGAATCATAACAAAATGTCTGAAATAAAAAATATTCAAGAAAAATAAATATATACATATACATACATAAAATAATATAGATAAACAAGAATGTTAAGTCTAAAATTAAAAACAAACAATTACATAGGATAATGTAAAAAATATTCAATTATTCAGGTTACAAAAGTGCCATAACTTACAGGCAGAGAGTTAATTGAGCCAAATACTAAATTAAGTTTTGTAATTACACATTTACTGCAGGAAAACAAAGGCTTTGCTAAACTAATGAGAAGATCATTACATAAATTTTTGTTTTCTATCAAATATAGAAATTCCAACTATATTTTTAATCATATCTTTCACAATTATGGTTTAAAAAATAGAGAGTTTCTTGCTGCTCTCCCATTTGGTCATATATTTAAACTTTCAGGAAGCATATAACATCAATCATATAAATTAGCTTTTCATCTCATAAGGGATACATGTAATTCAGGGCAACAAAGGACAAGCAAAGTACTGTGAAGAAGAGATCAAACAGCGCCAGTGTATTTTATCAATAAGCGAGCATACTTGCTCTTTGCCATCTGATTTTGTTCCTAATTCCATTAATGAAATCCATATGAGATATTAGAGGATGATGTAGATATTGACACTGATAATAGAAGTTAACTCTGTAATATGAAAATGTTTCCAGCTGCCCCAGCAGCATTGATGATTTTTTTTTATTTTTTATATTCCCTCATGATCTCATGGTTTAATTGTATTAAGTATGCAATTAAATTTTCAATAAATCCAGGGTCTGTCATTCTTCATCACACCACCTGCAAAATCATGGCTCCAAGTTTCAGCTAATTCCATCATTAGAAGCAGTACTGCTCGTTTTCTTCCGTACTCGGCTAGTCCAAACCTGGATGAGCCTAACCAAATGACAGTTTTTCTAGAAGCTGTTCCAAGCAGGACATCATAACGAACACATGCTTAAGGTCCATGGAATGTGCACATTTAATTTACGTCATTTTTTATATTAAAGTTTTTCTTTTTTTTTTTTTTGAGATGGAGTCTTGCTCTGTTGCCCAGGCTGGAGTGCAATGGTGTGATCTCTACTCACTGCAACCCCCACCTCCCAGGTTCAAGCGATTCTCCTACCTCAGCCTCCCAAGTAGCTGGGGTTACAGGTGCCCGCCACCATGCCTGGCTTTTTTTTTTATTGTTTAGTAGACATGGGATTTCACCATGTTGGTTAAGCTGGTCTCAAACTCCTGACCTCAGGTGATCCACCCACCTCAGCCTTGAAAATTGCTGGGATTACAGGTGTGAGCCACTATTCCTGGCCCAAAGTTTGGATTTTGTTTTTAAATAAAGGCTAGCACAGTTAGTTTTTTGTTTGTTTTTTAAAATTAAGATTAGCCTAATTTACAAACTTTACAAGGGCTTACACATATTATGGTCCCTCTTGGTTTTATGGTTCCTTATTTTCTTTCAGGTCTTTTTGAGATATTTCTTTTTTTTGGAAATGGAGTCTTCCTCTGTTACACAGGTTGGAATGCAGTGGCTCCATCATGGCTCACTGCAATCTCTGCCTCCCAGGTTCAAGTGATTCTCATGCCTCGTCCTTCCAAGTAGCTGGGATTACAGGCGCCTGCCACCACACCTGCTAATTTTTGTATTTTTAGTAGAGACTAGATTTTACCATGTTGGCTGGGGTGGTCTAAAACTCCTGACTTCAAGTGATCCACCCACCTTGGCCTCCCAGAGTGCTGGGATTACAGGCATGAGCAACCGTGCCCAGCCCCTTGTTAGATATTTCTTTCAGTTTTGTCACACTTGCTGTCTCCTCTGCTAGAAGGCTCTTGCCTTCATATCTTTCTAAGTACATACCCTTCACTTTTACCTAGTAACTTTTTTTTTTTTTAATTTGGGTAAACATTGCTTTCTCTGAAGCATCTTCTCTGATCTATATAACTAGACTAAGCCTTTTATACGCAATTTTCCCTACTTGTGCCTTTTTTCTTCAAAGTCCTATCTCAGTTTGTGATATTCATTTCTTTGACTATTGTGTATATCTCCCTTTCCAAGTAAACACTAAGTCTATAATGATTTTATCTGTTTGGATCTGAGCTGTATCTCCATTATTTCAAAACATTGCTTAGTGCATGGTTGGTATCAGCAGACATTTGTTGACCAAATGTATTAATGTTTTATTCAAGAAAATTCTAAAAGATCTTGATATGTAAAACTTAATTTTTTCAGAAGCATGCAATCTATTGTTTTATTATTTACGAATTTGTGGAAGTAAAGTTCTAGAGAAATTGCCTTCTTGAATGCCACATTTCTGTCATTCCAAAGTCTCTGTTGTTCAGAGCTATTCTACCATCAAAAAAAAGAAAAAAAAAAAAAGACAATGAAGAGAATGCAACTGGATTATTATCTCTCACCTTATACAAAAATCAACTCAAGATGGATCAAGGACTTAAATCTAAGACCTGAAACTATAAAAATTCTAGAAGATAACAGAAAAACCCTTCTAGACATTGGCTTGGGCAAAGATTTCATGACCAAGAACCCAAATAAAAATGCAACAAAAGCAAAGATAAATAAGTGGGATTTAATTAAACTAAAGAGCTTTTGCACAGAAAAAGAAAGTCAGCAGAGTAAACAGACAACCCACAGAGTGGGAGAAAAATCTTCACAATCTATACATCTGACAAAGGACTAATATCCAAAATCTATGGAACTCAATCAAATTAGCAAGAAAAATAGAAACAATCCCATCAAAAAGTGATCTAAGGACATGAATAGAAAATTCTCAAAAGAAGATATACAAATGGCTAACAAACATATAAAAAATGCACAACATCACTAATATCAGGGAAATGCAAATCAAAACCACAATGTGATACCACCTTACTCCTGCAAGAATGGCCATTATAAAAAAATTAAAAAAAAAAAAGATTTTGTCATGGATACAGTGAAAAGGGAACACTTCTACACTGCTTGTGGGAAGGTAAACAGTACAACCACTATGGAAAACAGTGTGGAAGTTCCTTAAAGAACTAAAAGTAGAACTACCATTTGATCCCAGCAATCCCACTTTAGGTATCTACCCAGAAGAAAAGAAGCCATTATATGAAAAAGATGTACACACATGTTTATAGCATTACAATATTCATAATTGCAAAAATGTGGAACCAGCCCATATGCCCATCAACCAACGAGTGGATAAAGAAACTGTTATATATATACAATGGAATACTATTGAGCCATAAAAAAGGAATGAATTAACGGCATTTGGAGCAACCTGGATGGGATTGGAGACTGTTATTCTAAGTGAATAATTCAGGAATAGAAAAACAAACATTGTATGTTCTCACTCATAAGTAAGAGCTAAGCTCTTAGGATGCAAAGGCATAAGAATGATACAATGGACTTTGGGGACTTGGGGGTAAAGGGCAGGAAGGGGGTGAGGGATAAAAGACTACAGATTGACTTCAATTTGTACTGTTCAGATGATGGGCGCACCAAAATCTCACAGATCACCACTAAAGAACTTACTCATGTAAAAACAACACAACAAAAATAGACAATGGATTGGTCCATGAGAAGGAATACCTGGAGCAACTTGAGAAAGAATAGATGACTATGAGGAGGTGAGGGAAAACTAATTTCTAAGCAATTAGACTGTACTTTCTATTTGAACTATAGTCTCTAGTGAGGGAAGAAATCATATCTTTGAATTCTCAGACCCATTATAGCAACTGAAATATAGATGTCTTCTCTTGTGAATTATTATTCAACAAATATTTATTGACTTTTAGAGGCCAATTGCTAGATATTGATTATATGGTAGAGAGCATTAGTTCTATGATTTTCTAGGGACACAAATCTACAAAGACTGGCGAATAACAAAATGATACTACTGCAGTTACTAGTAAGTACTATAATATAAAAAAGCACTAGTAATTGGATAGTTGTTGTTGGATGACAATGTGCTAGTTTAGATGAGCTGATTAGCCAAAGTCTCATTAAGGTAGTAATACTTGCATTGAGGTCTGAATAGTGTGAGAGTCCAACATGTGAAAATCTAAAAGAACATTCCAGGCAGAGGATATTATAACTATTACTATTCTGAGGTTATAATGAGTTTGGCTTGTTCAATGAACAGAAAAAAACCACTGAACGATAGTGTACAGTAAGCCATAGGTGAAATATAAAAGATGAGGTTGAAAAGCTAGGCAAAGGCCCGACTATGTGTATTTTTTTTAAATTAATAAATGGATACCTTAACTGGATGAGTGGACAGATAATACAGTGGCCTACTAGAAGTGGTGGCATTGCCTGCCTATAGCTGTGGCTCTCATTATCTTCCAGAATGTCATTTCACAATGTGATATGGGGAGTTTCCATTTGTGACATAACGTAAGAATTACAAAGTAATACCATTATTAAATTCCAGTAGAATAGACAGCTCACGGTTATATATTGTTCATCCAAAATAAAATGCCAAAAGCTCTTTTTAATGTTACATGAGATCATGTCCAGCCTTAAGCAAAGTGACTGTGGCACCCATAGGAATGCACCTCTTAGATCTCCAACCACAAGGAGGGCAATTGGCCAAGAGCTCCAGCTGCCATGCTTTGAAACCCATGATTGCATCTATGCTGAGGCTATGTTTACATTTCCCATGGGCTATACTTAGCCAATGACTAAGCGTATCTGGGATACTAAGGCAGGCCAATTCCTGGAGACACTTGATGTCTCTGGTGGCTACCTGTGCCTTGGGACTCCTCAGTAACTTCACTTCATTTTCCTTAAATTGCACAGCAGTTAAGGAAGTTTGCACCCAACCATCCTTTCCTCTCTCCTTCACTCAGGTTAATAATTTCATCATGATCTGGCCATTCTCGCAGCCTTTTCCAGCTTCCTCCTGATTTTAATCCCATGAGTCTGCTTCTCAGAGGACCTAGATTATCGAAGTAATAAAGTAGATCAACTTGTTTTTGATGTCTCTTTAAATAACTTTCTACATTGCCAAAAATTAAAGTAAAATAATATTATAAACATTTTTATTTTCCATGATTTTGATTTAACACAATTACTAGTCAATTAAAGATCCTACTGCTAAGTAGGAACTTTGAAAGAGTTGTTAAAATCTTTAAAACAATTCATTCGTACTTGGTGGCCTATTAAGCCCCAGTGATCGCTAGGGCAGATACAGAGACATTGTACAATCTCACAGGAAACTTAACATTTTGCTGTCACATTTGTAAACTATTTAGTTTCTCAAAGTGCTTCGATTTTTTTTTAATAGATTTCGAAGTAAATTAACTTTAGTAATCTAACTTATCAATTTTTTTTTTCCTATTTTCCCCTTTTAAAATAATAATCCGTTTTGGCAGAAAGGTGGATTTACTTGCTTTTAAAAGTAAAACTTAACATTTTATCACACTTAATCTCTCCTCTCTTTTGCATATAGCACAGTGTCCTGTGTCCCTTTCTCTTATTTCATGGTACCTTTTCTTTCTGAGAGGCATATGTGACTATTTTATTTGTGAAAGGCATATTGCATGCTACAATACTTCAGTTTTTAGAAGCAAATGAAATTCCTTCAAGTCTAAATTGCTCTGCCTGACTTTCCAGTTTCCTTTATAAAGTGACATCACCTTTTTCTTTCTTTCTTTTTTTTTTTTTTTTTTTGAGACGGAGTCTCGCTCTGTCGCCCAGGCTGGAGTGCAGTGGCCGGATCTCAGCTCACTGCAAGCTCCGCCTGCCGGGTTTACGCCATTCTCCTGCCTCAGCCTCCCGAGTAGCTGGGACTACAGGCACCCGCCACCTCGCCCAGCTAGTTTTTTGTATTTTTTTGTAGAGACGGGGTTTCATCGTGTTAGCCAGGATGGTCTTGATCTCCTGACCTCGTGATCTGCCCGTCTCGGCCTCCCAAAGTGCTGGGATTACAGGCTTGAGCCACCGCGCCCGGCCACCTTTTTCTTCACACCTCTCCAACCTCCGTTGTATCTCCAAAGCTCCACTCCTCCCACCAAACTCAAGCTTCCTGAAATGTCCCTTACCGTTACATGAACTCTATCAACACCTAATCACATTTTTAAAAATTTTATTTATTTATTTATTTATTTTTTCCATTTTATGTATCCTTTAGGACACAGTTAATATTTTTCTTTGACACGATACTAACTGATCACACTAACCTTCATTTACCCCTTCAATTTAATCCTATTTTAATTTCTTTTTTTGCTGGTATAATAGTTAATTATGTGATGACTTCTCTAGTTTGTGCATTGTTTCATGTCTCCATGTTTTGATTATGCCTCCCACATTGTCACATGAAATGCAAACTTGGAAAATATGTTATGTACCACACAGAGATTTGGAAACAGCTGAACTGAGACTAGATTCTACCTCTGTGAGTTACCAGTTTTATGTTTTTTTTGTTTTTAACCATAGATAAGCTACTTAATCTCTCTGAAACTGTGTGTGTGTGTGTGTGTGTGTGTGTGTGTGTGTGTGTGTGTGTGTAGACAAACTATCACTCTGTGGCCCAGGCTGGAGTGCAGTGCAGTGGCGCCATCTCGTCTCAGTGCCACCTCCGCCTCCTGGGTTCAAGCAATTCTTCTGCTTCAGCCTCCTGAGTAGCTGGGCGTACACGTACCCACCACCATGGCTTGCTAAGTTTTTGTATTTTTAGTAGAGACAGGTTTCACCATTAGTAGAGATGGATTTCACCATGTTGGCCAGGCTGGTCTTGAACTCCTGATCTCAGGTGATCCGCCCACTTCAGCCTCCCAAAGTGCTGGGATTACAGGTATGAGCCATCACACTTGGCGTCTGTGAAACCTCGTCGTTGTGAAACTTTTTCTCTTTTTTTTTTTTGAGATGGATTCTCGCTATGTCGCCCCAGGCTGGAGTGCAATGGTCCGGGATCTCAGCTCACGTGCAAGCTCCGCCTGCCCGGGGGTGAGCGCTCGGGAGTGTTCTCCGTGCGCTCAGGCCTCCCGAGTAGCTGGACTACAGGCGCCCGCCACCGTCGGCGTCCGGCTAGTTTTTTGTATTTTTTAGTAGAAGAGTGGGGTTTCAACCGGTTAGCCAGGATGGTCTCGATCGCCTGACCTCGTTGATCTGCTCGTCTCGGCGCTCCCAAAGTGCGGGGATTACAGGCTTGACCACCCGCGCCCGGCCTGTGAAGGAGCATTTTCTTAAAAAAAATGCAGTTACCTTTTGACGGTTTTGTTTGATGTTCAAATGAGATAATTCCTATAAAAGCATTTTTTAAAATAAATTTTATGGCTGGGCGCGGTGGCTTATGCCTGTAATCCCAGCACTTTGGGAGTCCAAGGAGGATGGATCACAAGGTCAGGAGTTCAACACTAATTTGGCCAAGATGGTGAAACCCCATCTCTACTGAAAATATAAAACTTAGCCAGGTGTGGTGGCGGGTGCCTGTAATCCCGGCTACTTGGGAGGCTGAGGCAGAAAATGCTTGAACCTGGGAGGCGAAGGTTGCAGTGAGTCAAGACTGTACCACTGCATTCCAGCCTGGATGGCAGAGCAAGACTCCATCTCAAAATAATAGTAATAATAACAAAATAAATAAATAAATAAATAAATTTTATTGTGTGTATTGAAGGTACACAAAATGATGACACATGCACATATATAAGATGGTAATAATACTTCACTATAGTGAAGTAAGTGAATGTCTACAGTGCCTTCTCTTTATAAATAAATACCATATATTTTACTGTTTTTCCTCTATTCTATATATGAGCTTTTGAGAAGACTGGCATTAGGGCTCATTGGGTTTTTAGAAATGATAACTAACCAACACCATATAAATATTTAGCACATACTATTTTCTTTTGTTTTTCATAGTTTCAACTTTTATTTTGGATTCAAAGGGTACATTTGCAGGTTTGTTACCTGGGTATATTGCGTGATGCAGTTTTACTTAGAGTAAAATTGATGTATGATTGATCCCTTCACCCAGGTGGTGAATATGGTGCCCAATAATTAGTTTTTCATTCCTTATTCCCATCCCTTCCGCTTCCCCCTTCACTCTAGTAGTCCCCAGTGTCTGCTGTTGCCATCTTTATGTATGGCATATGAGCTATGGTGTCCACATTCTTTAGCTTCATGAGAACCTATTATTTAGTTCTCACTTTTAAGTGATAACATGTGATATTTGGTTTTCTGTTCCTGCCTTCATTCACTTAGGATAGCAGCCTCCAGTTGCATCCATGTTGCTGCAAAGTACATGATGTTATTCTTTTTTATGGATTGATTGTGGTGTATATAGCATATATTATTTTCATTTAGAGTATTGTATTCTGTATTTGATCTTGACTAATATGCCAAGTGTCAGATAGGAACAGATATTTTCCCTTTTTCTTTTCTTTCCTTTTTTGAATAATAATTATAAACTACTCCCAAATTTAATGTGACCCACAGAAGATTTATTTAAAAAATGGCAAATCACATTTATTCCCCTCTAAAATGATGCAATTACATGTTAATAGAACTAGTGGTGGAAGGTTGAATGCTGAGTTATGTTTTAGTATCACAAGTTTGATCAAATGATATTATTATGGTAAGAATCTCTCATGTTTAAAAATCACTATTCTAGAATAAAGACAAATTTCCAAACAACCATATTTTTATTCATCATGTCAATTGTTCCATAATTAAAGAACATTTACAGGGATTTTCTTTCTTTTCCTAGTTCAGGTTGGGATTATTTGACTTAATTCTCAGACAGATTCTGTCTATGTTGTTAGTTTGGCTCTTATTGCTATAAATCTGAGGGGAAGAGGGAAACATCTGAAAAAAAGCAGAGTCTGCATGTCCAATTCCATGTGGAAACTGGTTAGTTGTTCTTGGATACTCTCTTATTTCTGACCCAATGATTATGGCCAAGAGAACAGGACACTTTGGCAATATATGACCTATATTCCCAGTAGTGCAATATGGGGAGAAGAGAAGTTTCCCAAATGTACAAATGCAGAACAAAAAGCAGAATATATCTACTACAATAACTTCCACTTAAGACATTAGAAAACAATAGTTCTCATTAATAGGGTATCTTGATGGTTAGTATTTACTATATACATCATATTTGGGTTTTTAATTTTAAAATTAAATTAAAATGTGATTGGTCTGCAAGTTAGACAAAAGTTATTCAATGTTTGGTGACAGGCAAATTTTTTAGTGCCTTCCCTGTCCCTACAATAGCTACTGATGTGTTAATAGTAAGCATCTGAGCTATATGACATTAGCATGCTCTCAAACACTGTTTTTCAAAGTCACTAAAGTCTGAACTCTTTTAAGGAAAATAATTTTTATGCTTTCTCCCATGTTGCTTTTAATTGTTTTTATTACAGTGTTACTCAAATATGTACCATCACAAAAATGACATAGCAAACACTTCCATGGTACTTACCATGTCTCAAGCTGTTTTAAGAGCTTTACACATATAACACATTTAATCCCAATAAAAGCCTTCTGACTTGAGTGCTACTATTGTACCATAGATCTTATGAAAACATTGAGGATGAAAGAGACTAAATAAGTTGAACATGGTCATGTTTGTGATTGTCAGTCTGGCTCTGGAATCCACATTCTTAAGCACTCTGCATCACTGCCAGTAAATATAATCTCCTTGTGCATATAGATTTTATATAATTATAAAACCAAAACCTGGAAGTAAGAAGTGAGATCAACTGCAAGAACAAACCACCAATCCCAAGAGGACCCAGAGACCCTCTGAAGGAAGCGGACTGCTTCTGCAGAACCTGGGAGACACCCCAAATACTGTGAGTGTCTCAAATGCAGAAGTGCGAAAGGGAGACCCTCTCTCTCAAATACGCACTCCTACTGGAGAACCTGAAGGTCTGTTTGCAGGAGAAACATCCAACTTTACCTGGAGATGAGTCAATTTAGAGAACCGAGTGAAATACAGGGGTAGAGGAAGCAGCAGAAAGGCCTTGGAACTCACTGGGTTCCCTAGCAGTCCATTCCTTCCTGGTACCACAGAGATCCACTGGGAGTTTGGCCAGAGGAGCAGGAGGCAAAACTCCACAGGGAGAAGGAAATGACTAGCTGAACTTTGCAACAATTTGAACAGGGTGAGAAGCCTCCTGACCAGAACTGGGGAGAAGGTGCAAATCCTGTGTGCAGACTCCACAGGCAGGGGAAGAACCAAGCCCTTTCCTTTCACAGCTGAAAGGCAAGTAGCCTGGGGCAGGTTTTCAAGCCCATCTCGCCCTCCATCTGGAAACAGACTTGGGACTGTTTCAGGGGCACCATGGGAGTGAGACTGGCCCTTCAGTTTGCGTGGGAACTGAGTGAGACCTGTGACTGCCAGCTTTCCCTTGCTTCCGTGACAGCCTGCATGACTCAACAGAGGCAGCCGTAATCCTCCTAGGTACACAACTCCAGTGACCTGGGAATCTCATCCCCATCTGCCACAGCAACTGCGGCAAGACCCACCCAAGGAGAGTCTGAGCTCAGACATGCCTAGCCCTGCCCCGACCTGGTGGTCCTTCTCTACCCACCCTGGCAGTGGAAGACAAAGGGCATATAATCTTGGGAGTTCTAGAGCCCCGCCCACTGACGGTCCCTCTCCATACTACTACAGCTGATGCTCTCTGGAAAGTGCCACCTCCCTGCAGGAGGCCAACCAGCATAAAAATAAAGCATTAAATGACCAAAGCTAAGAACCCTCATGGAGTCCATAGCACCCCCTACCCAGCACCTCCACTGGAAGAGGCGCAGGTATCCACAGCTGAGAGAACCATAGACAGCTCACATCACAGGACTCTGTGCAGACAACCCACAGTACCAGCCTGTAGCCGAGTTGACTTGCTGGGTGGCTAGACCCAGAAGAGAAACAACAATCAGTGCAGCTTGGCTCACAGGAAGTCACAACCGTAAGAAAAGGGGGAGAGTAACTACATCAAAGGAATATTCCTTGGGACAAAAGAATCTGATCAGTAGCCTTCAGCCCTAGACCCTCCCCCTGACAGAGCCTACCCAAATGAAAAAGACCCAGAAAACCAACCCTGGTAATATGACAAAACAAGGCTCTTCAACATGCCCCCCAAAAATCACACTAGTTCACCAGCAATGGATCCAAACCAAGAAGAAATCCCTGATTTACCTAAAAAAGAATTCAGGAGGTTAGTTAATAAACGAATTAGGGGGGCACCAGATAAAGGTGAAGCCCACTGCAAGGAAATCCAAAACATGATACAAGAAGTGAAGGGAGAAATATAGAAGGAAATCGATAGTTTAAAGAAAAAAACAGTAAAGAATTCAGGAAACTTTAGACACACTTTTAGAAATGCAGAATGCTCCGGAAAGTCTCAGCAATAGAATTGAACAAGTAGAAAAAAGAAATTCAGAGCTCAAAGACAAGGTCTTTGAATTAACACAATTTATCAAAGACAAAGAGGAAAGAATAAAAATATACGAACACAACCTCCAAGAAGTCTGGGAGAATGTTAAATGATCAAACCTAAGAATAATCAATGTTCCTGAGGAAGAAGAGAATTTTAAAAGTTTGGAAAACATATTTGGGGGGATAATTGAGGAAAACTTCCCCTGCACTGCTAGAGACCAAGACATCCAAATACAAGAAGTACAAAGATCACCTGAGAAATTCATCGTAAAAAGATCACTGCCTAGGCACATTGTCATCAGGTTATACAAAGTTAAGATGAAAGAAGGACTCTTAAGGGCTGTGAGACAGAAGCACCAGGTAACCTGTAAAGGGCAACCTATCAGATTAACAGCAGATTTTTCAGCAGAAACCCTACACGCTAGAAGGGATTGGGACCCTATCTTCAGCCTCCTCAAATAAAACAATTATCAGCCAATAATTTTGTATCCAGCAAAACTAAGCATCATATGTGAAGGAAAGATATAGTCATTTTCAGAAAAACAAATGCTGAGAGAATTTGCCATTACCAAGCCACCACTATAAGAATGGCTAAAAGGAGCTCTAAATCTTGAAACAAATGCTCTAAACATGTCAGAACAGAACTTCTTTAAACCATAAATCACACAGGACCTATAAAACAGAAATAAAAGTTAAATACCAAAAACAAAAACGAAAAAAACCAAAGTACACAAGTAACAAAAAGCATGATGAATGCAGAGGAACCTCACATTTCAGTACTAACATTTGAATGTAAATGGCCTAAATGCTCCACTTAAAAAATACAGAACTGCGGAATGCATAAGAACTCACCAACCATCTGGGGCCTTCAGGAGACTCACCTTACACATAAGGACTCACATAAACCTAAAGTAAAGGTGTGGAAAAAGGCATTTCATGCAAATGGACACCAAAAGCGAGCAGGGGTAACTATTCTTATATCACACAAAACAAACTTTAGAACAGCAGCAGTTAAAAGAGACAAAGAGGGACGTTATATAATGATAAAAGGCCTTGTCCAACAGGAAAATATCACAATCCTAATCATATATGCACCTAACACTGGAGCTCCCAAATTTATAAAACAATTCATAGACCTAAGAAATGTGATAGACAGCAACACAATAATAGTGGGGGACTTCAATACTCCACTGACAGCACTAGACAGGTCATCAAGAAAGAAAATCAACAAAGAAGGAATGAATATTAAACTTTACTTTGGAGCAAATGACTTAACAGATATATACAGAACATTTCATCCAACAACCACAGAATACACATTTTATTCAACAGCGCATGAAACTTTCTCCAAGATAGACCATATAATAGGCCATAAAATGAGCCTCAATAGATTTAAGTAAATTGATATTATATTAAGCACTCTTTCAAGCCACAATGGAATAAAACTGGAATTCAACTCCAAAAGATACCTTCAAAACCATGCAAATATATGGAAATTAAATAACCTGCTCCTGAATTAGCATTGGGTCAAAAACAAAATCAAAATGGAAATTAAGAAATTATTCGAACTGAATGACACAAACTTAACAAAACTTCTGGAATACAGCAAAGGTGGTGCTAAGAGGAAAGTTCATAGGCCTAAACGCTTACATCAAAAAGACTGAAAGAGCACAAACTGACATTCTAAAGTCACACCTCAAGGAATTAGAGAAACAAAAACAAATCAAACCCAAACTCAGCAGAAGAAAGGAAATAACCAAGATCCAAGCAAAACTAAATGAAATTGAAACAAACAAAAAATACAAGCGATAAATAAAACAAAAAGGGGGTCCTTTTGTTACCAGGGGATCCTTGCTCCCAGAGCTCCCAAGATGGTGGTGGCCCACTTCCAAGATGGTGGCAAGCCTGGTGTTCTCTGACCTGGGGTTCTTGGCCTCACAGATTCCAAGGAATGGAATCTTGGGCCGTGCAGTGAGTGTTATAGTTCTAGTAGAAGCCGTGGGTCACAGAAGAGAACCGTGGAACCCAATGACTAGTGTTCAGCTTGATTAGGACGAACCCAGACACTTAGCGGTGCAGGAACAATGGCAAGCCTTTCGCCCGATCGGGAGTGGCAATGGGTGCCTCGCTGGATCAGGAGCGCAGGGGACACCCTGCCGGATCTGGAGGGATGGAAGTCAGCGGGGAGGTCTCTGATGGTGGCAAACAACAGTGGTGGACGGCGAGCTAAAGCTCAGCTTGAGCTGTAATAAAACATGGACCAGAAGAGTACAGTTGTAAGATTTAATAGAGTGAAATAGAGTGAAAACAGAGCTCCCATATAAGGGGAGGGGACCCAAAGGGGGTTGCCATTGCCGGCCATAATAAAACAAACAAACAAATAAACAGCAACAACAAAGAAACAGTAGATGTTGGAATGGATGTGATAATCAGGGAACACTTCTACACTCTTGGTGGGAATGTAAACTAGTGCAGCCACTATGGAAAACAGTATGGAGATTCCTTAAAGAATTAAAAGTAGCACTACCATTTGATACAGTAATCTCACTATTGGGTATTTACCCAGAGGAAAGGAAGTCATTATTAGAAAAAGATACTTGCACATGCATGTTTACAGCAGTGCAATTCACAATTGCAAAATTGTGGAACCAACGCGAATTCCCATCAATCAATGAGTGGATAAAGAAAGTGTGATTATCTATCTATCTATCTATCTATCTATCTATCTATCTATCTATCTATCTATCTATCATCTATCTATGATAGATACTACTCAGCCATAAAAAGGAATGAATTAACAGCATTTGCAGTGACCTGGATGCAACTGGAGACTATTATTCTAAGTAACTCAGGAATGGAAAACCAAACATCATATGTTCTCACTGATATGTGAGAGCTAAACTATGAGGATGCAAAGACATAAGAATGATACAATGGACTTTGGGAACTTGCAAGGAGGAATGGGAGGGGGGCGAGGGATAAAATACTACAAATAAGGTGCAGTATATACTGCTTGGGTGATGGGTGCACCGAAGTTTCACAAATCACCACAAAGAACTTACTCATGTAACCAAATACCACCTGTACTCCAATAACTTATGGAAAAAAAAAAAAAATGAGGAAAACAAAACAAAACAAAAACCCAAATGCAAATGAAATACAAAACTGAAAATCAATAGGTTACATCCTCCTAATCAGTCTAGTCTCAACAAAACAGCCATAATCACCTTATGTAAACATGTCAGAACATGCCAATGCCCTATTCAAAATTATACGTTATCCCTCTCCACCAGCACCTCCCACACACTTAGATTAAAATTGAGCCTTACGAGTGAAGACACTATATGATCTGGCTTCCCACTATGTTGGAACTCAAAATCCTACCACTCTCCACCTCATTAACCACACTTTGGAGGCAAACGCCTAGTTACTATTCTTTGACCATGCCAGGACCACTCCCAACTCAGTAGTCTTGGAATTTCTCTTCTTTTCTTCCTGATTTGCTTTTTCCATGGATACCTGGTGGAGCTTTAGTTGTTTTACATAAAGGTAACCTTATGAGAGTTAGCATCATTGAATGTCATATGTAAAATAGCATCTCCTCTGTCTTTCTATATGCTCACTACTGGTTTTTTTCTTCATTTTCATCACTTGACATTTTTATTGTTTGTTTATTGTCTGTTTCTCTAACTAGATTGCAAACATCTTGAAGAGATGGTGTTGGCTTTGTTCACTGCTTGTTTCCTAGCATCTATAATTGTACTTGGCATACAGAAAGCATTGAATAAATATTTAAAATTAACTTTCTAATTTTAACTGTAGATTCACATGTGAATTTAAGAAATAATAGAAGCCTCACAAATCCTTTACTAGTTTTTTCCTGATGGCAATATTTGTAAACTGTGGTCCAATATCACAACAAAATCACAGGACATTTACTTTGATAGAGTCAAGATGTAGAACCTTTCCATTATCACAAGGATCTCTCCTGTTTCCTTTCTTTAATCAGTTGCAAGCTTCTTTAGGCCTGTGGTCAGCTTCTTCAGCTCCAAGTCTGGGATATATGAGGGAGAATAAAAACTCAGGTAATTCACCATCATGCTCTTCCTTGGGTCCCAAGATGCCTGACCAGTCTAACTTCTGTCTACCTTTCAGAGTTTCAGAGTACGTTATCCATTCTGGTGGATGTGTAATGGTATAGCATGACTTTAATTTGGTAACTAATTAACTTGAAGTCTTCTTAAAATATATTATTTTGGCCATTTGGATATATTCTTTGATAAAGTGTCTTTTCAATCTTTTATTCATTTTTTCTATTGTGTTTTTTTTTCGTTACTGATTTTTTTTTTTTTTTTTTTTTTTTTTTTTGAGTTCCTTCTTTATTCTGGGAAACCTTCCCCACACTGTGGATTCATTGACTCTATTAACAATGTCTTTTGAAAAACTGAAGTTCTTGACTTTTATATAGTTCAATATATCAACTTTTTATTTGCCCCAAGATTATAGAATTGTTCTCTAATGTTTGCTTTTAAAAGCTTTGTAGTTTTATATTTTACTTTCAGATAACACATTTTATGGCATTAACTTTTGTGTATGGTGTGAGATGAGAATCTAGATGATGTTTTCCTCATACATATATCCACTTGACCTAGTGCAATGTATTAAAATGGTCCTCCCCTCCCCACAGCACCAAAGCTTCATATTATTGTTGTTGCTATAGATCAGGAATGTGTGTGGGTTTGTTTCTGGACATTTTTCCATTGGTTAGTTTGCCATTCATTTGCCACAGGTGTTTCTTTTATTATTTCCTGATTAAGATATAACTTTTATAGAGTGGTGCCACTTTTGAAATTAAAATGTGACGTGATGTTTAGTTTATTTAATTTGGTGGCACAAGTATAACAAAAACACTGAATTTCCAGTTGAGCAGGACAGCAGAAATTCCGTAGTTTGTATCTCTTGCCAAGCGTCTTAGTCACTTGGCTTACGGAGTCACTGAAATAAAGGGTTCTCATGTCAATACCTAGGAAATTATTGTTAAGATAAAATAGTTAAGTTACTGTTAAGATGCAAGAGTTCTCTCTAAGTTATGAGTCTCTATACTTCTGTCTGCTTTGGGACACATAAAAAAATGCTGGAGAAGTTCAGTGGCAAATTAGAATTGTTTCATACTACACTCTTGAGCAAAGATTGAAAAACTGCAGCCCACAGGCCAAATTGCCTGCCACCTATTTTTGTAAATAAAGTTTTAGTGGCTAATTTTGTGCTACAATGGTAGAGTTGAGTTGTTGTGGAATATATTGTATGCCTCACAAAGCCTAAAATATTTACTATTTTGCTGTTTATAGAAAATGTTTGTCAACTGTTTGTCAAACAACTCCAGAGAATGTGCACATATTCCTCTAAAAGAACTGTTTGGTTACCATAGCTGTACTAGGGGCTTAAACAGGCCATCTTGTTATGTTTCTTTCTAGTGCGTGTTGAAAAATTAATAGAACATTTTCCTAATATTGAACTTCATATAAATTGTTCAAGGAAAAAAATATATAGATAAGAATGATTTCAAAAGTAGAGAGAGAAAAGATTATTGCCAGAAACTACTACAGGGAATTTCTAAAAACGAGATATATTATCACTTGCCTTTGACGAAAATTGTTGGTGGAAGCCATTGTCATTGTGAGTAGCTTCTGGCAAATGGGAAAATGTTGCCAATGACAGTAGTTTGCAAGTAAGAGCCACAGCTAATGTAAAAATCCACCCTTGAAAATAAATATCAAGACATTTTTAGGACCCACTAAAACAAACATCCTTTGCAGCAGAAGATATATTTGTAGGCTGTCTTTTATGAATGTGCTATATAAGTAAGATTCCAAAAGACTTGCTGTAGTATGGGAGAGGGTGGGTATTAGGTGTATTTTACTCTAGTTGCTCAATGTTAAAAGAGCTGATTGCTTAAGTCTAGAGTAGACTAATATCCTTGATAAGGAGACCTGAGAGTCAGGAGTAATTACAAATATATGTCCAAAGACGATTTGCTGGATTATAAATAAAAGAGTAGAACCAAGGATTAACTACCAGAAATAAACCAATTGAAACTGGGTATGTTTGGGGGCAAGAAACATCTCCAAAAAACACAAGTCTTGGACAATAATTACTACCATCAATAGTGACTACCATTTTTTTATTTGCTAAGTATTTTGAGCCGTGTTTAAAGGTATGGGTTTAATATTGACCTTATCAGTGAAGATAGAGATTGCAGCCCTTCAGATTAATTACTAAAATTCCACTTCTGGTGTGATAGAGTAAGGAAGTAAGCTTCAAATGGTCCAGCCCACCAACAGATGACAATTATAAACAAAAAAACTTATGTGTAATTTATATTATATATATATGTGTGTGTGTGTGTGTAAATAAATTATTAAATATCAGAGGCAGATTTGGAGATAATACAAAACTTAGAAGGCAGGACCAGCATAGGATATGTTCTCATTTTTTTGTTTTAGTATAAGGACAGGCTGCAGGTGCAGTGGACTGCAAATAACTAATACTATGGTAGAGAATGTGTCCTCTTGACATCCAGGAATGAGCCTGGGATAACTGCAGGTGCTAGAAAGTAAGGTGGAGAGGCATCTCAGAAAAGAGAAATCTGGAAGATAAGAGCCCCCAAATTGGGGGCTCTCATACTTTGCCCAATTCTCAGGCTGACAGGTGAATTGAGCATGTCTGCAGCAGACTCAAAACAATCTGCAGCTAAGGCTAAAAGAACAACACTGAGATTTTGACTGTCTCCCACCATAGGCACACGAAGTATGTAATTTAAGCCTAACCAATTAATTGCCTTCTAATATAAAAATAGTAACTTTCTTTGGAGGAATATTAGAGAATGCAGAATTAATGACTTGGATACAATACAGACTAGCTTCGCATTCAAAGAGAAAAATAACGATTAACAGAGTCCAACCCTGAGATGACCCAGATGTTGAAATTTCAGATAAAGACTATAAATCAGCCAATATATCTATGCTTAATAAAATAAACTTAATCAATAAATAAGACATCTCAGTAGAGAAATTGAAAATATTTTAAAAGAACTGAATGCAAATTATAAAACTGAAACATACTGAAACGTGCATATTTGAAAAAGAAACATATGTTATGGGCTTTATAGAAGAATGAAGATGACAAAGGAAATAATTACTAAACTTTCAGATAGATCAATATGCAGAAAAGAGAAAAAAAAAGTTAAAAAATTTCAACAGAGCCCAAAGTGTCTACGAGATAATATGAAAACTTTTAACATATATTTAATTAGAGTCCCAGGTGAGAGTGGGAATTGGGAACAAAAACATATTCGAGCAAATAATGGCTTGAAATTCAAACTGAACAATGACTTGCTGAAAAGTATTTACAGATTCCTGGAGCTCAGTGAATTGGACTACTCTCAGTAAAGAGAGAGGATAACAAAGTTGCGGGAGGGCACTTTAAAAGGCAGGAAAACGCAGTCAAAACTCATGGTGGTGTACAGCATTGCCAGAAGAGGTGATAATAGGAAAAAGTCATACTTTCTTTTTTATTTCAAAAATGCTCTTGAGGTTCATAGGCATAGTTCATACAGCATTTTGCAAATTACCAAGAATCTTAGTTTAAAAAATTTTACACCCTTTCTCATCTTAAAATCATTTTTAGTTATTATTAGACTTTGGTTAATGTCTGTAACACATTCTGATGCAATGAATTCAGAATACATCTGTTGTTAGTTTTCTTCATATTGTGAAAGTATACATGAGAATTTTTATGCTTTGTGTTGTTAGAACATTCTTAGTTTTCATTATTTTGCTTTTTGTCCCATTACGTATATTTCTGCTTCCTCTTTTGGAAATATAATTTAGCTAATGAGTTGTATTAGTTATCAACTTCCATCATAGTCTATCATTTACGATTAATATCTCTATTATCAGTGTCTGTATCTTTATTTTCTGGTATTTTTCCAAGTGCTTTTTAAATTGGATGTATATTTAACTTTCATGGTTATTCTAGCATTCTGCTTATTCATAATTCAATATCTTGAAAACATTTTCTTCTGTCTTAATATTTCTGTCAAGTTTAGTAGAATGTTTTGAATGGTACTTATTTTCCTTCTTTTACAGCAGGAATGAAATGATTCTGTGCCAATTACGTAAAAATAATTTGTCATGGTTATATAAACAAAATAAGCATAGATACAGTATGATTTTCATGTTCTGGGTTATTTGGATTATCTGAAATAATGATTTATAGGACTCCTTGAGTTCCCTGGCAGAAATGTAGTCACATAAATTTTATTTCTATAGCATTCAATCTATGTGTTCCAATATTAATATGACCCAGATGATTATCATTTCTAGTTAAATCAATGATTAAGCTATAACTTATGATTCAACCTAATTTTAAAAAGAATTGAAGCATGTATAGAAAGTGACTGAGGAATTGATTAGTGACTTTAACACTGGTGTAGCTTAACTCAAACTTTAATATGTCAAGACATTTAAAGTTATTAGGAAGGTGCATGGTATCATCCTTAGGGATGAGCTTGTCGTTCTTGTTTCCCTTCAGTGGCTGAAGAACAGAGGCAAGTACATTTCTTTTTATCAGATATAGACAGGAGATACTTCTATCTTTAGTACATTCTAGAAATCCAAAGATTTGTAAGTGAAGAAATCCCTTCTTCTTCTTTTTTTTTTTTTTGAGACGGAAATCCCTTCTTCTAAATGAGTCACGTGTAATTCATTTGTTATGAAACTTTTGAATTTGGTCTTTTTAAATTTCATGTTACCAAACATAAGAAAACAAATTGAAGAACGTCAGAAGTAGCTATCCTCAAAATTCTATGGATATTCCATGTGTCATTATAACTCCTAATATTAGCACATACTATTATCATTTTTTAGTTAAAACATTTTCCTTTTTCTCTCTTTTTTTTTGAGATGGAGTCTTGCTCTGTCCCCCAGGCTGGAGTGCAGTGGCCGGATCTCAGCTCACTGCAAGCTCCGCCTCCTGGGTTCACGCCATTCTCCTGCCTCAGCCTCCGGAGTAGCTGGAACTACAGGCGCCCGCCACCTCGCCCGGCTAGTTGTTTTTTTTTTTTTTTTTTTTTTTTTTGTATTTTAGTAGAGACGGGGTTTCACCGTGTTAGCCAGGATGGTCTCGATCTCCTGACCTCGTGATCCGCCTGTCTCGGCCTCCCAAAGTGCTGGGATTACAGGCTTGAGCCACCGCGCCTGGCCCTTTTTCTCTTTTAAGAAAGTCTCTGAAAGCTATGTCAGATGTGAGCTTCTTCGTGAAAACTTTATATATCTCAGCCCTCCCATCACACTTCCTTCAAACTACAAGTAACCAATCCCTTATAAATTGTCCCCATAGTACTTTATCTAAATACCAATTTAACTACATGACATTCTGAATTACAATTAAGTCTTTTCTTGTCTATTTCTGACACTCAGTTGAATACATATTATATTACCAACTCTTGAAACAATTATTGACAGCTTATGAGGGAATAAAACATATTTGCTCAGTTGATGAATCAATTTTATAATTGTATTTTAAAAGTTTATTAAATACAATATATACTTCAGAAGAGAAATGCAAATATATGAATTAGGCCACTAATATATAAATGAAGCCACTGAAGGGAAACAACTCAAGAAATACAGTCTCCGCCCTTATTAAAAATAATTGTATTGTACACTTATGCTACACTGTATAGTATAATATTATGCCTCAGTAAAAGTATTAAAAGATAAATTTTACCTTAAGAAATTAGGTTTAAAACAAAAGTATGTGATCATAATGAACTAGAAAACAGCTAATAAAATAAACGGAATGATAAATAGTTTTACCTGAGGAGTAAGTAGTGTTCAATAGCATTATAAGGTAACTACAGTTAATAATAATCTATTGTATATTTCAAAATAGAAGATATTTAGAATGATCCCAACGTGAGGAAATGATAAATGCTTGAGATAATGGATATCTTAGTTACCTTGATTCGATCATTACACATTGTATGCTGGTATCAAAATATCACATGTAACTCATGAATATGTATGACTATTATATATCTACAAAAATTAAAAATAAAAAATAGAAAAAAAATTAAGCTGTTTTTTAAAAAAACCATAATAGATATATTTCGGCAAACACCATTGTATTAGTCTGCTTTCACACTGCTGATAAAGACATACCCGAGACAGGCAATTTCCAAAAGTAGAGGCTTAAGGGACTTACAGTTTCACATGCTTGGAGAGGCCTCACAATCACGGTGGAAGGCAAGGAGGAGCAAGTCATATCTTACAGGGGTGGTGCCAGGCAAAGAGAGCTTGCTCAGAAAAACCCTCATTTTTAAAACCATCAGATCTCTGGAGACTCATTCACTATCACAATAACAGACCAGGAAATATCCACCCCCATAATTCAATCACCTCCCACAGGGTTCCTTCCATGACATGTGGGAATTGTGTGAGTTTCAATTCAAGATGAGATTTGCGTGGGGACACAGCCAAAGCATATCAACCGTTATGGAAAACAAAGGAAAACCAAAATAAGTTCATTGTGGATTAGAAAGATTATGAAATAATAATCTAATTCCATTGTTATCTCAAGGACATTTAGAAGCCATGAAGAAGGAAAAGAAAAAGTTTTATTGAAGTTTGGAAAAATATATTGAAGAATATTTACCTTTACAAATAAATACAAGGGCATAATATTTTTATGGTTTAATTTTTTTTACTATAGTAATGAGATAGGTTATTCCGTTGTTATTAAAGTGAAAGACTATAAGAATGGATGAGACTCAGCTTAATTTAATTTATAAAGAACTATAATTTTAATAATCTGAAAAAGATACATAAGAATGTAAACTACAAGCTAATTTTACTTATGATTAAGAATGCTACCATTCTAAATAAAGTAAAAGTATATCAAATTTTACAGTGCAATATTATTTGTGATCAGAAATACTTTTTTTAAAAAGTGTAAGAAAAACTAACAGTATAATTGATAAAAACAATAAAAGAAGAAAAATATAATTATATAGTGAATTCCACAAAATGATTTGATTGAATTCACTCCCATTTAACCAATAAAGTTATTAGTTAACAGATATGGCTGGCTTAATTGGATATTTACATGGAAAACAAAAAACTGATACCCATTTACCATATTCAATAATAATTTTTAAAGAAATTAATAATCTAAATGTACAATTATATATGTTGACTTTAATCTTATGTATAATGAACACTCCTTATATTTAAATATATTTATGCATATACTTTAACAATATGGCTAACTCTACAGTTAACTATAAATATAGAGTTATATATATTTGTATATTATATATTATAACTAGTTATAATTAACTGTATAGTTAACTATATTTAGCTTTATATATATATGCTTTAGATATATATGTATTTATTCATATTTAGATATATGTGCACATAATTTTACTATATAGCTAACTGTAATTGAACTATAAACTATAACAAGTATAGTTAACTACATAGTTAAATTACAGTTAATTATAAATATATAGTTAAATTACATACATAAATATCTAAATATAAAGCATGTTCATTACATATAAGGTTAAAATTAACATATATAATTGTACATTTAGATTTGTAATCCATTTAAAAATTATTATTGAATGTGATAAGTAGCTGTCAGTATACATATATACATAGCATATATATATAGACAGAGAGAGAGAGAGTTTTAAAAGCTAGTAGTTACTGTTTGTGCAACATTTTATAAATACATACACACATAATGCCTTAGCCTAAACCTGGTCCTGCTGCTAAAACAAATTACTTAAGACTGGATAATTTATTTATTTATTTTTCATAGTCCTGAAGGCTGAGAAGTGCAAGTTCAAAGAGCCAGCAGCTCTGGTGTCAAATGAGGCCTCTCTCCCTGCTTCAGGGATGGTACTTTCTCACTGTATTCCTCATATGGAGGAAGCGGGAAATGCTGTATCCTCACATAATGAAAAGAGGGAATGCTGTGTTCTGGCAGAATGAGCCAAGGGGATTCCTTCAACCACTTTGATAAGGGCACTAATCCCATCCTCGAGGGCAGAGCCCTCATGGCTAATCACTTCTGCAAACATCTCACCTATTAATACCAACACCATGGGGAATAGGTTTCAACATGAATTTTCAAGGAACACATTCAAACCACAGCATATATATATATATAATTTTAAAAAACTAGTAGATACTATTTGTGTAACATTTTGTGGTGAGATTTCTCTTAAATAAGTCAGGACTTGTTTACATAAAATATAACTAAAAATATAGGCAATACTATACTATAAACAGAGTAAAAGAACAAAAAATTGACTAGAAAAATGTTTTTATTGTAAATGACATGACATTAATGCCCATAATATATGACAAGCTCCTGAAAATACTAAGAAAAGCAAATGATTCATCAGAAAAATGGAAAAGTAAATTACAGGGAAGGAAAATATTTGAGCAATAAGGATATGAGTTTCAATTCTATTTACAATCAAGGATATAGGAAATAAAACAGTAATGAGTTGCCTTGTATCACCCTTCAGATGAACAAAAATGGAGGGGGAGTGATAGCATCTAGTGTGACTAAGTATATGGTGATGCAGCTTTTGATAAATAAATAAACTAGCAGTCTCTATGCAAAATAAATTGAATCCAGAGTTCAATTTTTATAAACACATCTTACATACTTTTATAAACATATTAATATACATACATACATACTAATATAAACACAACATACTATACATACATACTATACATACTATACTAAACATACATACTAATATAAACATATTTTATGTACTTTTATAAACATATATTACAGATATAAAACAGCCACTACATATAGATATATATTGAAAGGTATTTTTCTACTGTTAAGAGCACTGGCACAACAACGGCCAAAAAATAAAACTGAAAGCAACCTGAGTGTCCCTCAAAAGGCTGTCTGAAATACCGTGGTACAGTTATTCTATGGAGTATTATGTAGCTTTTAAAAATAATGAGGGAGAGTCATCTGTTGCTCTGCAAACAAAGACATGATACTACAGATACATAAAACACCTGGATAAAATGAGAACGCTATGTATCATATCATTTTGATTATATTTCAAGGACTGAGAAAGGAAGACAAGT
The DNA here is from genome assembly GCF_001698545.2 of Rhinopithecus bieti. Taxonomy (NCBI): domain Eukaryota; kingdom Metazoa; phylum Chordata; class Mammalia; order Primates; family Cercopithecidae; genus Rhinopithecus; species Rhinopithecus bieti. Next base: position 1,511,525 of record NW_016806443.1, read on the forward strand.
GGTAAAATATTACTTTTTTTCTTTTTAATCGTTGCAACTTTTGTTACAAACAACATGAATTATAGATCTAATAGAAACTTTTTTTAAAAAAAGAAGAATATTGGGCGTTTAATTATATTTCATAGAATGACTGTCCCTGAATCATATTACCAATAAGTTCACTGTTTCAGAGACAATTTCTTAATACTTAGATGAGAGCCGCTTTCTTCTATTTAAGGTTAATCCTGTAAATTCTTCTCTGTTAATGACACTGTTCCCTGTACCCAAGATTTAACAAGAGAAATATAATAATAATTAAAACATGAAGCAACACAAACAGCAACCAAAAAATTTCAACCTTCAAGAACAATTTAGAAGGTTTATATCCTCAGAAAGAATTTCTTTCTGACTTTCTAACCAGTCAAAATTTGCATATTCTACAGGAAAACTTTTCATATTATTTCAACAAACTGTCCTTTACTGCTTCTGCCTCTATCAGATCTCCTAAGTACTAATATTTTCCCATGTGTTGGTTAAAAAAAAAATAGTATTACGGCCAGGTGTGGTGACCCATGCCTGTAATCCCAATACTTTGGGAAGCTGAGGTGTGTGAATTGCTTGAGCTCAGGAGTTCGAGACTGGCCTGAGCAACATGGTGAAAACCTGTATCTACAAAAAATACAAAAATCAGCTGGGCGTGGTGGTGCAGGCTTGTAGTCCCAGATACTCAGGAGGTCTAGGTGGGAGGATCACTTGAGCCCAGGAGGCAGAGGTTGCAGTGAGCTGAGATCATGCCACTGCATTGTAGCCTGAGTTATGAGAGTGAAATCCTGGCTCAGAAAACAAAGAAAAAAATATGGTTTATTAGCAGAGTTCCATTTGTCTTATCCTATTATCTGTAATTGTCATTATGCTGCACTCCAATTCATATTCCTGTAGATCCTAAGTGGTGTCCAGAGAGTAGAAGAGGTCTAATGAATGCTTGATGAAACTTTGGAGTAATTCTTGTTAAATAAAGTACCTATTACTCAATGTAAACCAGATCATATTCTACTGAGCCAGTTCTAGTTCGTTTCATTATTTCAGATTTACACTGTTATGTTTTATTCAGCAGAGGCAGTTGCTACGCCTGGTTTGACTAGCTTCAGCCATTTGAAAATAACCTGGAAGGGCCAGTATTTTGAATTTTACTAAGACTCAAATTTTCATCTCATAATATAAGGCTGAGATACAAGAAAGCCACTTCGGCAGGGTGCGGTGGCTCCTGTCTGTAATCCCAGCACTTTAGGAGGCCAAGGCAGGTGGATCACAAGGTCAAGAGATCAAGACCATCCTGGCCAACATGGTGAAACCTTGTCTCTACTAAAAATACAAACGTTAGCCAGGCATGGTGGCATGTGCCTATGGTCCCAGCTACTCGAAAGACTGAGACAGGAGAATTGCTTGAAATGGGGAAGTGGAAGTTGCAGTGAGCCAAGATTGTTCCACTGCACTCCAGCCTGGTGACAGAATGAGACTCCATGTCAAAAGGAAAAAAGAAAGCCATTTAGTGCATGAGTGCAGCTGATAACCAGTATTCATGTCTTATTTTGGTTCTGCATCTCTGTATGTATTTATGAATAAGCAGCAATGCTTATGAAAAAAAAAAAAAAAAAGACCACTTCATGAAGAGAAACAAACCCAGATGACCCTGGAGGCTCATTGCCTTCCCTCTTATTTGCTTTGCAGTAAGCTGGCTCAGCAGGTCCAAGCTAGTGCAATGAAAAAGCCTGCTATTATCAGGCATTGAGAACCAGCAGTTACCTCTTTCTACAAGACCATATTCTTCACCAGGAAGGACCTACTTTTACATAGTCATTTAGAGTAGAGAAGCCCTTCCCCACTTTCTCTATAAATGATATATAGAGATATTTGGGTGCCAGGAACTCTTTCCTGGAGTCCTTTCAATGATACATTCAAAGCAGCTATGACCACTGGACCAAAGCAAATATCTCTGTGGCATAAGGACAGCTTCATGGGCCTCTCTGCTACTTCCATATCCGTAGGCTTTCTCTATTCCACTTTAGTTTACCTGTATGTGATATGGTGCTAATGTACATTCCCCTTTGTCTTTGTGTGGAGAAGGACCTTGGAAAGGAAAGCCATGTGCTAGAGCTGTGGAGTAGCCCTTACAGGTTTTAGTGTCTTGAACAGCATATTGATATACTTCAAAGGATGGCTAAAAGACTATTCTTTAGATTCCTGGTAACTAGCAACAAATAATAGTAGTTTGTAGGTTCTCCTTTATGAATGAAGGTGCCTATATACTGATATGAGTCGTTCATAAGGAAATATTATTAAAGAAAGCAAGAGAGAGAACAGTGTATATACATAATATCAGAAGCTACTTTTATACAAAAGTATAGGTGATACATGTTGGGGGAAACCAGCCCCCGATATTTCATGTAGGTTCTTTTCCATTTCCCTAGGTGTTGGCTGGTATGAGAAATAAAGGGAAAGAGTACAAAAGAAATTTTAAAGCTGGGTGTCCAGGGGAGACATCACATGTCAGCAGGTTCTGTGATGCCCCCCAAGCTGCAAAACCAGCAAGTTTTTATTAGTGATTTTCAAAAGGGGAGGGAGTGTATAAATAGGGTGTGGGTCACAGAGATCACATGCTTCACAAGGTAATAAAATATCACAAGGCAAATGGAAGCAGGGCAAGATCACAGGACTGGGGTGAAATTAAAATTGCTAATGAAGTTTCGGGCATGCATTGTCATTGATAACGTTTTATCAAGAGACAGTGTTTGAGAGTAGACAACTGGTCTGACCAAAATTTATTAGGTGAGAATTTCCTCGCCTAATAGGAGCGCTACAGGAGCGCTACAGGAGACCAGGGCTTATTTCACCCCTTATCTGCAACCGTAAAAGACAGATGTTTCCAAAGCGGCCATTTCAGAGGCCTCCCCTTAGGAATGCATTTTCTTTCTCAGGGATGTTTCTTGCTGAGAAAAAGAACTCAGCAATATTTCTCCTATTTGCTTTTGAAAGAATAGAAATATGGCTCTGTTCTGCCCAGCCCACAGGCAGCCAGACTTTAAGGTTATCTCCCTTCTTCCCTGAAAATTGCTGTTATTCTGTTCTTAAGGTGCCCAGATTTCATATTGTTCAAATACACATGCTCTACAAACAATTTGTGCAGTTAATGCAATCATCACAGAGTGCTGAGGCGACATTCATCCTCAGCTTATGAAGATGACGGGATTAAGAGATAAAGTAAAGACAGGCATAGGAAATCACAAAAGTATTCATTGGAGAAGTGGTAAGTGTCCATGAAATCTTCACAAGTTATGTTCAGAGATTGCAGTAAAGACAGACGTAACAAATTATAAAAGCATTAATTTGGGGAACTAATAAATGTCCATGAAATCTTCACAATTTATGTTCTTCTGCCATGGCTTCAGCCAGTCCCTCCATTTGGGGTCCCTGACTTCCTGTAACAGATACACATATACATTTCATTACATTTTCCTAAGAGAAATACCAAAATAAATAAACTAAATTATAGTGTTCCCTAAAAGTATATGTGTGGAAGGGGAGTGGATACTGGAATAGCAGGCAATTTTGGTAATGAGACTTCTCCGTACATGTCATTGTATATAGCATTAACTGGCATTAATGCCTACCTATTAAAAAATTAAATAGAAGGCTGAGTGTGGTGGCTCATGCCTGTAATGCCAGCACTTTGGGAGGCCTAGGCAGGTGGATCATCTGAGGTCGGGAGTTTCAGACCAGCCTGACTAGTGTGGAGAAACCCTGTCTCTACTAAAAATAAAAAATTAGCTGGGCATGCTGGCAGGTGCCTGTAATCCCAGCTACTTAGGAGGCTGAAGCTGGAGAATTGCTTGAACCTGGGAGGCAGAAGTTGTGGTGACCTGAGATTGTGCCATTGCATTCTAGCCTGGGCAACAAGAGTTAAACTCTGTCTCAAAAATAAATAAATAAATACATAGAAATTAACCAACCAGCACCATATATTTTTCTTAAGATGGTCTAGGCTACAAATATATTATTAATTAAATTCCTAACATTTTCAGAATTTAGTAATGTTTCCTAACATTCTAAGTCCAATAAAAGATAAAAGCAATACATATATAAATTCTGCATAGAGTTGTAAAATTTACTAAAATTTATTTTCTTGCATAACCATGGAAACAAAACATAAGCATTTGTGTAATCTGATTTCAATTTAAGAAAAAGTGCTCAAGCTAGTTGTGATAAATTCCATTTTGCCCTCAATTCTATGCCCAAACTGTAGAAAGAGCTTTTAGAGATGCTGCAGTAAAAAAGGAAATAACAGAAATGCAATAAAATGCAGTGAAGTCATGAAGTAACAAAAATAAATGGTCTTAGCAACAACAAAAAATAGAATATTCTATCAAGGCATAGAATTATTTTGTGTGAATTTGAAGGCCCCATGGGGGAGAACAGTACAATCATTAGATTATACTACAAGACATATTTTAAACTTATAATTGAGTTACTATTTATAATGCAGCCATCCTTTTAATTAAGCCGCTAGATCAAGATTACATTTTTATATAAGAAATGTCATATGGTTTAAAGTTTTAAGATAAATCAGACTCTGAAAATTGTAACATATCTATCTTTAAAATTCACATTTAAGTGTCTGTGTGGCAAAGGGAATGGAATAAGTGGAAATAACTGGTCCTGGGACCACCTTTGGTAGTTTAATTGAGATTTTATTGGTCCACCCCTGTCTCCTCATCCTCAGAACTTCTACAGAAATGTTTTAAAAGGAATTAGAGGAAGTAATGAAGCATAAGAAAGTCAGTTAATTTATCTCTGTTTAAGTTATTATAGCCATTTAAATTAAATTTGATTTGTAGTAGCTTTAAACATTTTAGTTTTGCTTAATTAATTGTAAGTAGAAACAAGATTTGTGACAGAACTGCTGTGTGTAATAGACGGAGGGATGATATATTTGATGACCAAACTGGAAAGTGACAGTTTTACTTAATCAGTGCCGTAAGATTTCCTGGGGCCTATTTCAATTTAAAACAGCATGGTACTGGTACCAAAACAGAGATATAGATCAGTGGAACAGAACAGAGTCCTCAGAAATAATACCACACATCTACAGCCATCTGATCTTTGACAAACCTGAGAGAAACAAGAAATGGGGAAAGGATTCCCTATTTAATAAATGGTGCTGGGAAAATTGGCTAGCCATAAGTAGAAAGCTGAAACTGGATCCTTTCCT
>NW_016806443.1:1517885-1606901 GCF_001698545.2 Rhinopithecus bieti
GTATAATAAAAAAAAAAAAAAAAAAAAATTATGGACCAGTTCGCCCTCTGAAGAAAATTTTTTAAAAACCTGATTTAATAAAGTGTACTCCTTTCTATTTCAGCAACTGTTGTTTGGTATCATAATATCAGACTTTAAAAACACTAAACTAGCTCTATGCTTTTTTGGTACTGTAAGCATATTTCGATCAATAACGCATATGTATTCCAATGTTTCAGGATAGTTAATTTCTGTCAAATGGTTCACATTTTTATAATTGAGTTCCACAATAATGGTGATGGTATATTCTATTAGGAAATAGATGAGACCAGATATATTAAAATATTTTTCCAATAAAATACATAAAGTATTGTATATTACACTGTCAGAAATTCAGGGTATTTAACTGCTTAAAATGAATTGTTATTCTGGAAGCAGAGCCAGAAATCAGAAACATTTGAGACGATTTATTAAGTGTTATCCACCACCTTAAAAAGACAAAATCCTTTTAACTTTTCTTCCCCTGCAACTAACTTTTTCTTTCCATTGCTTGTCTTATTTATTATTTTTATACTCTGCTCTTTTCCTAGAAAATTTCTGCTGTAGTATCTATAGCATTAGAATTCGTTGAAGAAAACTACCCCAAAACAAGTGTTATGCATTGTTGTGAGATCTCTAATTCTTAAAATGTCTTTAAAATATATAAATTTTAACCTGTGATTTATGGTTGTTTAATTACTGTCACAGTGTCATAGCAAAAGGTTAATGTTGGAGCTGAACAGATCTTGTTTAAATCCTGTTTCAAAACTAGCTCTATTCTTTCCAACTTGATCTACACATTCAGTGTAATCCCAATCAAAATCTCAGAAAGTTATTTTATGGATATTGACAAAATGACTTGAAAGTTTATATGTAGATTTAAAAGACCTAGAATAGACAAGACAATATTTAAAAAAAGAATAAAGTTGGAGGACCGACATCACCTGTGTTAAAGACTTACCATAAAGCTTCCATAATCGAGACTGTCATAGTGGTGAAATAATAGACAGATAGATCAATGGAATAGAATACAGAGCCCAGAAATAGACCCACATAAATAAAGCCTGATGTCCACTGCAAAAGAGTTAAGGAAACACAATGGTGGAAAGATAGTCTTTTCAACAAATGGTTTTGTAGCAACTGGATATCTACATGTAACAAACAAACAAACAAAAGAATCTAGACACAGACTTTATGCTCTTCACAAATACTAACTAAAAATGGATAAAGACCTAAGTACATATACAAATCTATAACATTTCTAAAAGATAGGAGAAAAATCTAGGTAATCAGCTTTGGCAATGATGTTTTAGGTACAACACCAAAGCTACAATCCATGAAAGAAAGCATTGATAAGCTGAACTTTATTAAAATGTAAGCTTTCTGCTCTGTGAAAGACACTTTCAAGAGAATAAAAAGAGAATCCACAGACATGGAGATGATGTTTGCAAAAGGCATATGGGATATAGCTTTAATAAACTGGGATATCCATCTTCTCTATAAGGAAACACCTGCCTCAGAATACACATTATCATCAACTTGTAGGCGATGCTTGAATTCGAATAGACAGTGTTTTGCTTGTTTTAGTGTTTTCAGTGACTCTGTAAGTACAATTTTAAGTCAACCTCTTTTATGTGTGATGTTACTTTTGGGATATTTTATCAGTATCAGATAAATTATTTATCAAGGTTTATATAAAATCAATCCACTGGAGTATGACAAAAATAATAAAACTTTAATCTATATTTGTCTATACCTCATCCCTCCAAATCCCACTTAAATATGTTGAGCCAAGCTAGATACATGTGTCTTAGGATGGAGATTTTCTCCATAAATGGAGATGTTTTATATCTCTGATCTTGGCAAATTATACATTGATTTTACAGTTTAACAATTGTTTAACTGTTTGAGAACACCTTCGTTCAATCCTAAATTCTGGGGAGTCATCTCTTTGCTTTTTTTTGGTATAAATAACAATATTCTTTAATGTAAATTTATACCCTCATACATTCTTGAAATTTTAAATATTAAACTAACCACTGTTAAGCAAACTATACTGCAATTAAACATTTTCTCAGAAAATTTTCTTTTTCTTTTTTTTTTAATCTGAGACAGAGTTTCACTCTGTTGCCAGGCTAGGGTCAAGCGGCATGATCTGAGGTCACTGCAACTTCCACCTCCTGGGCTCAAGCAATTCTCATGCTTCAGCCTCCTGAGTAGCTGGGATTACAGGCATGCCCCATGATGCCGGGCTGATTTTTGTTTTTTTTTTTTTAGTAGTGTTGGAGTTTCGCCATGTTGCCCAGGCTAGTCCTGAACTCCTGAGCTCAGGTGATCTTCCCGCCTCGGCCTCCCAAAGTGCTACTATTATAGGCATGAGCCAGTGTGCCCATCCTCAGAAATTTTTCTATTGAAATGCTCTTAGATTATCATCTTTCTTAAACCCTACTTCTCCTCAAGTATCATCACAACCAACAGCAACAACAATAACAAAATTCCTTAAATAAAAACATAAAGAAGCATAGACTAAATTAAGAGAGAAGATACTCTCCATTAACTATCCAAGCAATTAGGAAGAAAAGTCAGAATTACTTCTGTCATAGCAAATTGTTTAAAAATAACAACTGGCACTTCCTCACATAGGTCTTTTAAAAATGAGTTGGCTGCATTTCCTTTTTAGCCATGCAATGTGGGATTTGCAGAATAGGACAGAATGTTCCTAAAGAGTTATTCAGGTATGTTGTTTGGCAGTGACCAATAAACAATAGGTCATTTTATTGCTAGGAGAGAATGAATACATAAAGACAAATGGAAATCCCAATACTTAATGACATTGTGAATAGGGCTTAAATCATTAGAAAGATAAAATTGGAGAAATCGTGACATATATCTCTGTTATTCAGATTAATTGTATTATAAAATGTCAGGAAATTATATTTTTTCTCTACTTTGCTCGTGGACTATTCATACTCTTGAAGTGCATCTTAACATTACCTTCCTCAGAGTTCACTATACCTCAAAGATACCAAATACCATTACATTCATACTTCACATTTATCTGGAAACAATTGAAAGGAGGAGGGGAGTTTAATTAACCTCCTTGAAGGGGGTTTACTATTAAGTAAAATTGCATTTCCTCTGGTTCTCTGCTTTTGGTGCAAAAATTTGAAGGATGAGGAACAATTAACAGGTTTTCTCTCTTTAGGATTTCTAAGCTCTCTTTGTGTTATGTGGCGATTAGTTAGTTAGAATTTTGGTCCCTACTCTGTGCACAAATGGAACTGCTCAAAATCTCAACATCTCTGAAAGGTTTATAGCTGCTTTAATGATTGCTATCCAACATGCCAGACATGGAGCATGCAGCTACAAGATACTCATATTCACTAACCAGGCCACCTTCAAAACCACAAAAGCCCCCATTGCCACATGCCCACTTGGTCCTCCTAGTCCCTTTACAAAATCACCAGGAAAAGGGAGAAGATGACTAAGGCAAAGTCTCTTTACTGGAGTTCAACCCACGATATTGCCTTCTTCTCTGACATAAACATCATCTCAATATGACTGAGGCTGGATTTCTACATACAACCTGCAGGCCTCTCTGATTTCCACCCAGAGCTGTATAATGCTTGCAGTGTCTGTCCACGTCCTTCACTTGAAAAATAGGACACAATGAGAGGGACAATTATTATGGTCTATTGTAGTGTGAGAAATGTTATAATTTGAATATGTTTATAGAAATATATATAGGAGAAAAGGGGGGAACAACCTTTACTCTCAAAATCTAAAACTGACTTGTAAAACCTAGAAAGCTAGAGTTGGAAAAACCTCTGAACACACATAAAGAGGCTTTCTTTGAAGTCATTATCAGGGTGTGTTATTAATAATAAATTGAATCAAGAGTATTGTAGTCAAAGAAGGGCCTTGCATTTGACAGAGAAAAATCCAAGGCAGTACATGGTTGTAAGCCATTCTTATGACATATGAGTGGCTCTTAGGAGCTGAAACACAAAGCCAGCAAGGTATAAATGGCATCAGGTGTAATCTGGCCTATAAATATTTTCAGATGTATAGCCTTGGGTCAGAAGAACATATTGTGTGAGGAAATACAGTGTGAATAAATGAAAATTGTGCTCCACTGAAGTAAGAAAGGGGAAAGTATAGTTTTATTTCTCGCCTAACATTTCTGCATCATGATATCCCTAAGTGTGCAGCAATAAATCTGAGATGAATCTCAGGAAATGGTGTAAAAGATTTCATTGCTAATCTGTCAGATTTTAGAATTCCTTCATTGAGTCAGAAGAAAAATCACATAGGGCAGAGGCCAACAACATGAGCAGAAAGCCTGGGGGAGACTTTGGCTTTCCTGGTCATATAGTGCAGAAATCTGAAATTGTGAAGAAACGAAGATTAATTTTAAATTACTCTTAGAGTGATGTGTAAAGATCCAGATGTTTGATCATTGTCAATCTTATTTTATTTTATTCTATTTCATTTTAATTTTGAGACAGTCTCCCTTTGTTCCCAGGCAGGAGCAATTCTCCTGCTTCAGCCTACCAAGTAATTGTGATTACAGGTGCATGCCACCACACCCGGTTGATTTTGTATTTTAATATTTTATATTTTGTATTTTAGCGGTGAAACTAATGGGGTTTCACCATGTTGACCAGGTTGGTCTCAAACTCCTGATGGCAAGTGATCTGCCCGCCTCGGCCTCCTGAAGTGCTGGAATTATAGGTGTGAGCCACTGCACCCAGCCCAAGCTGTCTTTTAAATAAGGATTTTTTATCATTAAATGAACAAAATACATAAAGAATTATCACAAATCAGCCTACTGTTGTTTTCTTTGCCTCAACAAAATATGACGCCATACAGAAACAATTTTTCTTTGGCCATTATGGATTGTTGATTATATAGCATGATATCATTGCCCAAAGATAGCCAATATTCAAAGCTTGTTATCTGTAACAATAAGAATTACAATGCCATCATGTGGTTGGAGGCATTGAGATAATATAGATAAAGTAAACTGCCGGATTCTTGATCCACACTTGTTGCTCAATAAATAGCAACTAAAATTATTGTTCTGGATTCAGGAAGAAAGTTTCAAACTTTGTCTTTGAAAATACAAATTAATATTTAATGCATACATATATACATATATATGGGTATATTATTATTTCTTTAATATACTTTTCAAAGACTGTGAGCTTTTATTTTTTCTTTGGAGTAATTTTGTTCCTTTAGATTTAATAATTTTTACTATTTTATTTTCTTTGTTTTCTCTCTATATAGATTGGTATCATTTATTGTTATTTATATATCTAAGTACAAACTTTTTTTTGTTTTTTTCAAGACAGGATGTGGCTCTGTTGCCCAGGCTGAAGTACAGTGATACAATCTTGGCTCACTGCAACCTCCACCTCCTGGGCTCAAACCATCCCCCTACATTAGCCTTCAGAGTAGCTGGGACCACAGGGACATGCCACCACACCCAGTTACTTTTTTTGTTGTTGTTGTTGAGTTGGGGTTTTGCCATATTGCCCAAACTAATCCTGAATTCCTGACCTCAGGTTATCCACCCACCTCGGCATCCCAAAGTGCTGGGGTTACAGGCATGAGGTACCACACCCAATCCACAAACTTATTTTTGCTGATCTGTGTATCTCATAAAATCAATGGCATTCTCCAATATAACCTCAATATTATTATACTTAACAGATTCAATGTTGATATTGTATTATTTAATATATGGTTCATATTCAAATTTCTCTAAGTATTGTTTTTAGTTTTTAATTTTTTTCTGTCCCTGCCCCTGCCATTATGTGTAATTCAGATTCATGTATTGGGTTTTCTTGTCATGTCTCTTGGTTTTCTTTAATCCAGAACAGTCCTCCTACTTTGTTTTTTTTTAAATTTGGTATTCCGTGACATTTATAATTTTGAAGATTCCAAGCTAGAGGGCTTTTTGAATATCTAACATTCTGAATTTTCCTGATTGTTTTCTCATAATTACAAGATTAAATATCTTTTGTAGAAGAGCTATGAAGCTGATACTGTATCCTCATTGCATTGCACAGGAGGCACATCAGAGCAGTTGTTTGCTGGAAGCTGATTGCTAAGAAAAAGTCTCAAGAAGTTTCTAAGCTGGTTGTTAAACATGGTCATTATTAAAAATTAAATTATGTGAACTAGGCTGGGCATAGTGGCTCAAACCACTTTGGGAGGCTGAGGTGGGCAGACCACTTGAGGTTAGGAGTTCGAGACCAGCCTAGCCAACATAGTGAAACCATGTCTACTAAAAACATACAAAAAATAGATGGGCATGGTGGCGCACACCTGTAATCCCAGGTACTCAGGAGACTGAGGCAGGAGAATTGCTTGAACCCAGGAGGCGGAGGTTGCAGTGAGCTGAGATCATGCCGCTACACTTCAGCCTGGGCGACAGTGAGACTCTATCTCAAAAAAAAAAAAAATACGTGAACTCACAAGTAATATATATTAAGCAAATGTAATAGATACTAAAACTTCATTCCTTCTTAATTATTTTACCAAATTTACATCTATCATGGAGATAATACAACACAATGTTGTGTTGTGCTACTCTCTTCTAAACTCTGCTTTCAGTGATGTCACATTAATAGCTGGAAATAGGCCATTGTACAGTACTTACATTGCAAGAATTGGCAAATGCTACAAATCAGAGCATGGCTTGTGGTACTGATTGACAGAGTGATGGAGAAAAATGTTAATAATGTAGACTAAACTTATAATTGTGCTTTGTATATAACTATTACCTTGTGAGTAACACCAAAAAAAAAAAAAAGTGAAGAAATTGCTATTTAGTGTTTGAAAATTATTATCCAATTTAGTGAACAGTAGCTTATGCCATTGATTAAGTTCTGGCATACATCTTTATTGTTTTATGTTGGTCTTACTCATTAATGTAAACAAACATATTAAACAATATCCATGTTAGAGCTATACTTATTCATCACATAACACCCAAAACATGAATTGATGACAACTTGCAATAAAACTGAAAATATTCTTTGAGAATTTATTGATTATATGCAGTTTACAATAAAGAGTATTATATGTTATTTGTAAATTGTGTTACATGGCCAGGCACGGTGGCTCAGGCCTGTAATCCCAGCACTTTGGGAGGCCGAGACGAGGGGATCACAAGGTCAGGAGATCGAGACCATCCTGGTAACATGGTGAAACCCCGTCTCTACTAAAAATACAAAATATTAGCTGGGCGTGGTGGCGGGCGCCTGTAGTCCCAGCTACTCGGGAGGTTGAGGCAGGAGAATGGCATGAACCCGGGAGGTGGAGCTTGCAGTGAGCTGAGATCTTGCCACTGCACTCCAGCCTGTGTGACAGAGCGAGACTCCGTCTCAAAAAAAAAGTGTTACATATAGTTTCTATTAATATTTGTAAATATTATATAAGCATTTTGCTCTTTTTATATGCATGTGTTTTAGAGTCAATTGTTAAACATTTAGCAGCACAGCAGTGCATGCAAGCTATTTTGTTTCAGTAATGATAGATAGGTTTTACTTGGTAAAGGCAGTGTCTGCAATATCTCTGCATTGTGAAGAAACACTTTTTCCTTTGTTCTTAATTATCTGTTTGAGGATACTTAGAGACCATGGTAACATCCCTGTTGTTCAACTTTTACCTAATGAATTTAACATCCATAGATGATTCTTGCTTTAATCAATTAGTACATTACTGGTGGCAAAATAGTGATTTTATTTTATTGTTTCTATACGTATTAGCTGTTGATTTTTTTTCTTTTTTTTTCTTTTTTGAGACGGAGTCTTGCTCTTGTTGCACCGGGGCTGGAGTGCCCAGTGGCCGGATCCCAGCTCACTGCAAAGCCTGCCTCCCGGGTTTACGCCATTCTCCATGCCTCAGCCTCCGAGTACTGGACTAAGTGCGCCCCGGCCACCTCGCCCGGCTAGTATTTTTCTATTTTTTTAGTACGAGACGGGGTTTCACAGTGTTAGCCAGGGATGGTCTCGATCTCCTGACCTCGTGATCCGCCCGTCTTCGGCCTCCCAAAGTGCTGGGATACAGGCTTGAGCCACCGCGCCCGGCCAGCTGGTTGATTTTTTTACAAAGAAAACCTATTTCAATTTCTCTCTCACATGGGATTGATGAACTGTTTTAATACATTAACACTACTGAAGTCATTAATTTTTTTAACTAATTTGTCCCAAAAATTTTTAGGGGAGACCTTTTAAACCAGCTTCTCTGTGTTGTTAGTCATGTTCTCCAGGTTTGGAACAGTTTTTCTGCCTTCTGGCCCAGCAAAATATCCCATGTTCATTGGTCACGTTACCTTAGTCAGAAAGAGCCGTATCTCCAAAGAGTTCTAGTTCCTTGTAGTGCAGAATTATATTTAGTCATCAAAACCTAGGTGTTATGTGTGTTTTTGTTGCAATTGAGGTGTCATTCTTTTACTGTTACTAAGGAATATTACATTAAGAAAAATAATACCTCTTATTCAAATATAAGATCAAGAATATTTTCTTATCATTTTCATTCCAGCTCGGTATCTCTTCTCACATTAAGAATTCTAGTTCTCCAACATAACAATATCATTAAATATTCACTCTATCTACAATCACACAAAATATTTTCAGAATCATTTTACCATTACCTTTACCACGTAAAGTTCAAGATTCTTTTGTTATAATATTTCCAACCAAGAGTGTGCAGAGTACTGTGATCAAAATTTCGTTGACTTTAATCTTTATTGTTTTTCTCTGTTGTTAATAAACTGTTAGGCTCAATGCTTATTTTTATATTTAATTTATGGTTTGCTGTCTTAAAAAATATGTGTTTATTTTGTGACATTTTGACCTTTATATGAATAAAAAGTCACCATCGACACAAACGCATGCTTGCACAAGTCTGACACCCATTCTTAATTCTTTCATCCATTCACACCTGCATCTTGTAGTTAACCATTTTGGTTAATGACTAATTATCTACCCTATGTTTCTGTTTGAAAGTAAATATTCTTAAATTCCTTCTTTCTTGCAGAAAACGTTTGTGATACCTATATTCTTGTATTTGTTGTTTTTTCCAACTTAACTAAACATCTTGAATATCTCTTCTAATTCTGTCATACAAATCCTCCTTGTCTTATTTTTATTACTACATAGTAAATCATGTGATTTGTTTTCAATATTTTTTATAATATCTACAAATGACAAATTTCTCATACAGATTTTTGATAGAAATTGCCAAAGATTGGTTTCTATCTATCTAGCAAAAATAACTTCTGCAATCTAATCGCCAGTGCATGAAAGTGCTATTTCTCCACAGCCACACCAACAGAGTGTATTATTAAAGTTTTAAATTTTTTGCTAGTCTAACAGGGTAGTAATGACATATTTGTGGAGTCTTAATACCTCTTATTTAAAATGAAGATCATTTTAATGTTCTTCTTTTTTCTTGATTTTTATGAGTTTTGTATACACTTAGGGATATTCGCTCTTTATCAGTGATGCATGTTGTCGATATTTTCTTCTAATTTCTTATAGTTTGATTTTGACTGTGGTGTTTTTGTCATTCAATTAATGTTTAATATGCCTGTAGTTGAATTTATCAATCTTTTATTTCATTGCATTGCATTTTGAGTCTTTGCTAGAGTTTACCCACAATGAGTATGTAAATAATTTATCCTGATGCTCTTCTCCTATTTCTGTATTTTACTTTTTTATTAACCATTATATTTTTTAAAAAATTCATTTGAAGTTTATTCTGCTATAGAGTATGTTGTTCACATCCATTTTATGTCAAGCTTAATGAGTATACAGTTTTCCTGACCTCATTCATTCAAAAAAATCTGTTTTCAAACATTTTGAGATTTCATCCTTATTACCTGCCAAATATAGATTTATTTCTAGACTTTCTTTTGTTGTTACATTGTGCTGTGGATATGAGAACCAGTACAGACTGATTTCAGATCACCTAGTGTATATTTTAATTTCTAAGTGGGCTAATCCCTCTTCATCGACTTTTTTTTCAGGAGTTTCCTAGATATTCTTAGATGATTTCTTCCTCCTCCTGCTCCTCCTCCTCCTCCTCTTCCTCCTCCTTCTTCTTCCTCTTCTCTCTCCTTCTCCTTCTCCTTCTCTCCTTCTCTCCTTCTCTCCTTCTCCTTCTCCTTCTTCTTCTTCTTTTTCTTCTTTCTTTTACTTTTTTTTTTTTTTTTTTTTTGAGACAGATTCTCACTCTGTCGACCAGGCTGTAGTGCAGTGCTGTGATCTCGGCTCACTGCAACCTCCGACCCCCAGGTTCAAGCAATTCTCATGTCTCAGCCACCCCATAGCTGGGTGACAGGTGCCTGCCACCATGCCTGGCTAATTTTTGTATTTTTAGTAGAGATGGGGTTTCGCCATGTTGGCCAGGCCGGTTTTGAACTCCTGACCTCAAGTATTCCACCTGTCTTGACCTCCTAAAGGGCTGGGATTACAGGCATTAGCCACTGCACTTGGCTAGATATTTTTTGCACAAGTTTTATTCCAGAAAAGTATCTTGTAGTATTTTTATTAGGATAGGATTCAACTATATTAACATAGGAGAATTTACATATTTGTGATGTTTATTTGTAGATCATGGGGTGCCTTTCTATTTTTTATTCAAGTACATTTTATATGTTCTGAAGTGTTTTAAAAAAATGTTATTTTAGGTGCTGGGGTACTTGTACAGGTTTGTTCTATAGGTAAACTTGTGACACGGGGGTTTGCTGTACTGGTTATTTCATCACCCAGGTACTAAGCCTAGTACCCAACAGTTATTTTTCCTGATCCTCTCCCTCCTGCCACCGTCCATTCTTTGGTAGTCCCCAGTGTCTGTTGTTCCTCTCTTTGTGTCCATGAGTTCTCATCATTTAGCTCCCACTTATAAGTGAGAACATGCAGTATTTGGTTTTCAGTTCCTGCATTAGATTGCTAAGGATAGTGTCCTCCAGCTCCATTCATGTTTCTGTAAAAACATGATCTCATTCTTTTATATGGCTTCATAGTATTCCATGGCATATATATACTGCATTTTCTTTATTAAATCTGTCATTGATGAGCATTTAGGTTGATTCTATGTCTTTGCTATTGTGAATACCTTTGCTATTGTGAATACTGCTACAATAAACATATGCATGCATATGCCTTTATGGCAGAATGATTTATAGTCCTTTGGGTATATACCCAGTAATGGAATTGCTGGGTTAAGTGGTAGTTCTGTTTTGAGGTCTTTGAAGAATCAGATCTTCCACAATGGTTGAACTAATAATTTACACTCCCACCAACAGTGTATAAGCTTTCCTTTTTCTCTGCTACCTTGCCGGCACCTGTTATTTTTTGACTTTTTATTAATAGCCATTTTGACTGGTGTGAGATGGTATCTCATTGTGGTTTTGATTTTTACTTCTCTAATGATCAGTGACATTTAGCTTTTTTTCATATGCTTATTGGATGCATATATGTCTTCTTTTGAAAAGTGTTTGTTCACATCCACTTTTTAATGGGATTATTTGGTTTTTTCTTATAGATTTTTTTAAGTTCCTTATAGATGTTGAATATTAGACCTTTGTCAGAAAATATTTGCATAACTTGCAAATATATTCCCCAATTCTGTAGGTTGTCTGTTTACTCTGTTGATAATTTCTTCTGCTGTGTGTAAGCTCTTTAATTAGGTCTTATTTGTCAACTTTTGCTTTTGTTGCAATTGCCTTTGGTGTCTTCATCATAATATCTTTACCCCTTCCCATCACAATATCTTTACCCCTTCCCATGTCCTGAATGGTATTGCCTAGTTTATCTTCCAAGGTTTTTATAATTTGGGGTATTACATTTAAGTCTTTAATCTATTTTGAGTTGATATTTGTATACAGTGTAAGGAAGGGGTCCAGTTTCAATCTTTTGCACATGCCTAGCCAGTTATCCCAGCACCTTTTATTGAATAGGGAGTCTTTTCCCCATTGCTTGTTTTTGTCAGCTTTGTTGAAGATCAGGTGGTTGTAGATGTGCAGCCTTATTTCTGGGCTCTCTATTCTCTGTTCTGTTGGTCTGTGTGTCTGTTTTTGTACCAGTATCATGCCATTTTTGTTACCGTAGTCCTGTAATATAGTTTGAAGTTGGGTAACATGATGCCTCCAGCTTTGTTCTTTTTGTTTATGATTGCCTTGGCTATTCAGGCCCTTTTTTGGTTCCATATGAATTTTAAAATAGTTTCTCTAGTTCTCTGAAAAATGTGATAGGTAGTTTGATAGAAATAACATTGAGTCTACAAATTATTACTTTGTGCAGTGGAACCACTGAGCATGTAATGTTTTTTTTCATTAGTTCATATTTATTGATCTGTATATATTGAACCAACCTTGCATCCCAGGGATAAAGCATTCTTGATTGTAGTGGATTAGTTTTTTGATGTGCTGCTGGATTTTTGCAGGTATTTTGTTGAGGATTTTTGCATCAATGCTCATGAAGAATATTAGTCTGAAATCTTCCTTTTTTGTTGTATCCCTGCCAGATTTTGGTTCAGGATGATGCTGGCCTCATAGATTGACTTGAAGAGGGGCTCCTACTCTGCAATTTTTTGGAAAAGTTTCAGTAGGAAAGGCACCAGCTCTTCTTTGTATGTCTGGTAGAATTCAGCTATGAACCCATCTGTTCAGGGATTGTTTTTTTTTTTTTTTTTTTTTTGGTGGTTGGTAGGCTATGTATTACTGATTCAATTATAGAGCTCATTATTGGTCTGTTTAGGGATTCAATTTCTTCATGGTTCAGTCTTAGGAGGGTGTATGTGTCCAGGAATTTATCCATTTCTTTTAGATTTTCTAGTTTGTTTGCATAGAGTTGTTCATAATAGTCTGATGATTGTTTGTGTTTCTGTGGAGTCAGTAGTAATATTCCCCTTTCTGTTTCTGATTGTGTTTACTTGGATCTTCTGTCTTTTCTTTTTATTAGTCTAGCTGGCAGTTTATCTTACCAATTAAAAAAAAAACAGATCCTGATTTTGTTGACATTTTGAATGGTTCTTCGTGTCTCGATCTTCTTCAGTTCAGCTCTCATTTTGGTTATTTCTTGTCTTCTGCTAGCTTTGGGGTGGGTTTTCTCTTGCTTTTTCTAGTTCTTTTAATTGTAATGTTAGGTTGTCAGCTGGAGATCTTCCTAACTTTTTGATGTAGGCATTTAATGCTACAAATTTCCCTCTTACCACTGCTTTAGCTGTGTCCCAGAGATTCTGGTATGTTGTATGTTTGTGGTGAGTGCAGGACTATGTGTGCCCTCTGCATGTGTTCATGCTGGCATGGTGGCTGCTGAGGGCGGGGGTCAGGTCCACTGTTCTGTGTGACTAGTTTAGCACTGATGGCAGTGTTGGTACAGGGGCAGGATGCTGGCAGAGGTGAGGCAGGCAGGTTTCATAACTAATGCTTCTAGGACAATGGTGATGTGGTGGGGAGAAGGGTGGTGGGGTACGCTCATGCAGGCAGTAGTGGCATGGCATAGTGCAGGGTTTATGTGCACTGTCGGGGAAGTAAAAGCAAGATCCAATCCAAGGGCACACATAGGCACTGGCTAAGTGATGTGGGGCGTGGCTGTGGTGTGTTCATGCAGGCACAGTGACTGGGGGAGGCTGCAGTGAGGGGAGGATAGAGATGGCCTGGTGTATGTCTTGGGGGCCACTCTGCAGGAGCACTCTGCTTATCAGGTGAAGTTCACCAGAGGAGGAGCTATGATGTAGACACCCACAGGTACCTGGGAGCTGCACTGCACTGCGGCCAGGCTGGGACTCCAGAAGAGGCCAGTAGACTGAGGGTTGCCCAGGTCTAATCAACCCCATCTCAGAGGCAAGACCGCCGTGCAGAGTTCAGGTCCAATAGTTCTCCTATGGCTAAAGTCTCCAATGGGAGCAGGTTGAGCTTAAGGTGATGGGTGTCCCTGGCTGTGCTGCACTACAGACAGTCCCACACCAAACCCTCTGGGCTCCACCCTGGCTGGAGTTCTGATCCTACCACTTCTCTAGGCAGCTTTCCCTGGCAACTCCAATGCCCATAGTGGTTGAGGGATTTCATCCTGCCAGGATTCCAGAGGCCCAATGTGAGAGTAGGTTGCTGCTTGCCTGTACCTTAAGAGAAGTTTTTTGTTTGTTTTTGTTTTTTGAGACAGAGTTTCACTCTTGTTGCCCTGGCTGGAGTGCAATGGCACAATCATGGTCCACTGCTACCTCCACCTCCCAGGTTCAAGCGATTTTCTTGCCTCAGCCTCCCGAGTAGCTGGGATTATAGGCATGTGCCACCACGCCTGGCTAATTTTGTATTTTTAGTAGAAACGGGGTTTCTCTATGTTGGTCAGGTTGGTCTTGAACTTCCAACCTCAGGTGATCTGTCCACCTCAGTCTCCCAAAGTGCTGGGATTTCAGGCATGAGCCACCATGCAAAGTCAGGTTTTTTTTTTAATAGACTATTTTTTAGGTTCACAGCAAAATTGAATAAAAGTTATGGAGATAGCCTCCACAATGCACACGCTCACACACACATACACACACACACACTGCCTTTCCCATTATCAACATCCTCCACCAGCGTGGGTCATTTGTTATAATTGGTGAACCTGCATTGACACATAATTTTTGCCCAAAGTCTATAGCTTACATCAGGGTATATTCTTGGTTGTATATTTTATGGATTTGGACATTAAACACCATCGTAAAGTAATAAAGATAAGTTTAACTGCCCTAAAAGCCTTCTGTGTTCTGACTATACATCCCTGCCTTCCAAGTCCTGGCAACTGCTGATCTTTATTGTCTCCATAATTTGCCTCTTCCAGAATATCATATAGTTGGAATCATACAGTATGTAGCCTTTTCAGACTGACTTTTTTTTTTTCACTTGGTAAAATGCATTTAAGTTTCTTTCATCTCTTTTCTGGCTTGGCAGCTTTTCTCATGCTTGTATCACGGAATAATATCCATTGTCTGGATGTACCACAGTGTATCTATCTGTTCACCTACCAAAGGAGATCTTGGTTCCTTCCAATTTTTGGCAGTTATGAATAAAGCTGCTATAAACATCTGTGTGCAGGTTTTATGTGGACCTGGCATATTTGAAAGTTTTCTCAGAAAATTTAGCTCATTTTTTGCCAAATTTATCTTTAAATAAGTTGTTATTTCCATTGCATTTGTAAACAGATTATTTTCTTTTCTCTACATTGCCTAAGTGATTATTGTTTGTGTATATGAAGATTAGTAACTTTTGTGTTAATGTTCTACCTTGTTATTTCCTGAATTAACAAAAGACTTTATCTTACAAAACAATTCTAGTTGTTTTCTTCTTCTTCTTCTTCTTCTTCTTTTCTGAGATGGAGTCTTGCTCTGTCGCTCAGGCTGGAGGGCAGTGGTGCAATCTCGGCTCACTGCAACCTCTGCCTCCCAGGTTCATGCCATTCTCCTGCCTCAGCCTCCCAAGTAGCTGGGATTACAGGCATCTGCCTCTACGCCCAGCTAATTTTTTGTATTTTTATTAAAGATGGGATTTCACCATTTTGGCCAGGCTGGTCTCAAACTCCTGACCTTGTGATTAGCCTGCCTCAGACTCCCAAAGTACTGGGATTACAGGCAAAACACTTTTAGTTTTACAGAATAATTGAGAAGATAGAACATAGCATTCCCATGTAGCTTATACCCTTATTAACATCTTAATTCACATAGTACTTTTGTTAAAAATTAATAAGTGCACATTTATAATATTATTATCAAGTTCATGATTTATTCAGATTTGTTTAGTATTTATTTCATGTCCTTTTCCTTTCCTAGCACTCTATCTTGGATATTATATTGCATTTAATAGTCATGCCTCCTTAGTCTTTTCTTGGCTGTGATAGTTCTTAGACTTTCCTTGTTTTTGCGGACTTGAAAGTTTTCAGGAGTACAGATAAGAGATTCCGTAGGATGTCCCTTTATTGGAATTTGTCTGAATTTGTCCTTATGATTAGTCTGGGGATATGTGGTTTGGGGAGGAAGACCGGTGAGAAAAAGTACTATTTTAATCATATCATTTCAAGTACTGATATTATGTATTGCTGTTGATGTTGACATTGATGACCTGGCTGAGGTTGTAGTAGCTACACTATCAAGTTTACTTCCCCCCTTTTCTACACTCTACCCTGGAAGGAAGTCACTATGTAGCCCACAGTTAAGAAGTGGAAGTTATTTTCCCCTCCTTGAGGGCAGGCTATATAATACTTTGGAATTATTTGGAATTTACTTGGAATTGCTTTTCAGTTATATTTGTATATGTTATTCAATGTATTCATATATTCAATGATTTATTTCTATCACTATGGACTCATGGATATTTATTTTATACATTGGGTTACAATTCCATATTGCTTTGTTTATTTTGCTGCTCAAATTATTCCAGGTATGACTACTGACAACTCTTTCAGTGTGTACTTGCAGATTTAAATTTTTCAGTTCTTCCTTATTTTTTGGCAGTATCTAGATACTTCAGGTTCTTTTTATATATATCCTGTCCAGTCATAGAATTAGCATTTCTCTAAGGAACCCTGGCTGCTTTCTTGGGGAATGGTATCAGAAACCAAAATCTGAGTGTCAGTCATGCTTGTTGCTGCTAGGGTGTCATTTCTTTTAGGTGACAACTGACAGAGCAAGGGAATATATGTGTGCATACTAACTAAGGTACATCCACATGTCCATAAACGTTTCTACATCTGTATCTATATTTAGCTAAACATGAATTTATATTCTAGCCTTCTTCCCTTGTTCATCTGTAAACTTCTATTCTAACAGTGAAAAACCTGACTCCCATCACCATCATTTGTTTACCTAACTGTTTAATTTCAGTACACTTGTATAACATTATCAGAATCATTAACCTGTACCCCCATGGAAAGCAGCTTTATCAAGTGCAGCATATTGCTTACTGGTAATTCCTTTTGACTTCAGTCTTATAGATTACATCAATTTTCAAAGTTTATTAGATCAGCAACTTTTCCCTCTCCATAGCCCATACAGTGAGATTATTTGTTACAATCAGAACATGTGTAAATAATATCACAGTTTGCATTCTTTCCTAGGATCCTAGACGTCCTAAATGATTTTTTTAAAATTTACATAATTGAGGTTTACTCTTTGTGCTGTAAATTTCTATGGCTTTTGACAAAGGTATGTCATGTATCCACCATTAATATATACAAAATGGATTCACCACTCAAAAAAGGCCTGTGCTTCATGTATTCAATCCTCTTCCTCTCCCCTTGAATCATTGGCAGCCTCTCATTGTTTTACTGTTCCTCTAATTTTGCTCTTTTCAACATGCTGTTCAATTGGGATCATATAGTCTGTAGCCTTTTCAGGTGGGATTCTTTCACCCAGTTGTAAGCATTTAAAGTTTATCCAGGTGTTCTCATAGCTTGATAGTTCATTTCTTTATATTTATGAAGAATATTCCATTCTAAGGATGAACATCTCTGTCTTTTAAATGATGCTGCAGACCTTTCACATTGAAAGTGAATTATTAGTATTTCTGTTTTCTATGAATTACCTGTGTTCTTTTTTTCATTTATTTTCTCTTTTCTACCTTCTCTAGTTTTAATGATTGTGTATGGTTTCTATTTTTTGTTTACTCTCAGCATATAAATTATACTTTCCTTAAACAACTGAGTGCTTTCCCTAGAATTTGCAATATACATTCACAATTAAGTCTACTTTCATAAAACTGCTTCCTGGGTAGTAGGATCATTTTTCAATGCAATATTCTCGATTCCTCCCTCCAACTCTTTATAATATTGCTATAATTGATTTAATTTACCTGTATGCTATAATAATACAATATATTGTTACTAGTATTATTTTGAACAAATGTTACATATTAGATGAATTAAAATAAGAAGAAAAGAATTAATTTTACCTTCATTTAGTGCTTCTCAGATATTCTTTTTTTAGATCTAAGTTTCTAAAACGTCATTTCCCTTCTCACTGAATAACTTCTTTTAGTGTTTCTTGAAGGGCAGATGTGCTGGTGATGAATTCCTTAAGTTTTGTTTGTCTGAGAAAGGTTTTGTTTCTTCTTCACTTTTGAAGGATAATTTTGCTGGGTGTAGAAATGTATTATTCTTTTCCCTAATCCAGTTCAAAAAATGTACTCTACTTTCTTACTGCTTGCATGGTGATATGGTTTGGCTGTGTCCCCACCCAAATCTCATATTGAATTGTAACTCTCACAATTCCCATGTGTCGTGGGAGGAACCTAGTGGGAGGTGATTGAATTAAGGGGGTGGGTCTTTTCTGTGCTGTTCTCATGATAGTGAATGAGTCTCATGAGATCTGATGGTTTTAAAAAGAGGAATTTCCCTGCACAGGCTCTCTCTCTTTGCCTGCCTCCATCCATGTAAGATGCTCTTCCTGGCCTTCCTCCATGATTGTGAGGCCTCCCCAGCCATGTGGAATTGTAAGTCCATTAAACCTCTTTCTTTTGTAAATTGCCCCTTCTTGGGTATGACTTATCAGCAGTGTGAAAACAGACTAATACAGTAAATTGGTACCAGTAGAGTGGGGTGCTGCTGAAAAGATACCTGAAAATGTAGAAGTGACTTTGGAACTGGGTAACAGGAAGAGGTTGGAACAGTTTGGAGGGCTCAGAAGAAGACAGGAAAATGTGGAAAAGTTTAAAATTCCTTAGAGACTTATTGAATGGCTTTTACCAAAATGCTGATAATGATATGGACAATGAAATCCAGGCTGAGGTGGTCTCAGATAGAGATGAGGAACTTGTTGGGAACTGGAGCAAAGGTGACTCTTGTTATGTTGTAGCAAAGAACTGGCAGCATTTTGCCCTTGACCTAGAGATTTGTGGAACTTTGAACTTTAGAGACATAATTTAGGGTATCTGGCAGAAGAAATTTCTAAGCAGCAAAGCATTTAAGATGCGACTTGGGTGCTGTTAAAGGCATTCAGTTATATAAGAGAAGCAGAGCATAAAAGTTCAGAAAATTTGTAGCCTGACAATGTGATAGAAAAGAAAATCCCATTTTCTGAAGAGAAATTCGAGCCAGGTGCAGACATTTGCATAAGTAATGAGGAGCCAAATGTTGAGCACCAAGGCAATAGGGAGAATGTCTCCAGGGTATGTCAGAGGTCTTCATGGCAGCCCCTCCCATCACAGACCTGGAAGCCTAGGAGGACAAAGTGGTTTCATGGGCTGGGCCCAGGGTCCCTGTGTTGTATGCAGCCTAGGGACTTGGTGCCCTGCCTCCCAGCTGCTCCAGCCATGAATAAAGGGGCCAATGTAGAGCTTGGGCCATGGTTTCAGAGGGTGCAAGTCTCAAGCCTTGTCAGCTTCCACATGATGTTGAGCCTGCCAGTGCACAGAAGTCAAGAATTGGGGTTTGGGTACCTCCACTTAGATTTCAGAGGATATGTGGAGATGCCTGGATGTCCAGGCAGAAATTTACTGCAGAGTGGGGATCTCATGGAGAACCTCTGCTAGGACAGTGCAGAAGGGAAATGTGAGGTCAGAGCCCCTGTACAGAGGCACTGCCTAGTGGATCTGTAAGAAGAGGGCCACCATCCTCCAGACCCCAGAATGGTAGATCCATTGACGGTTTACATCCTGGGCCTGGAAAAGCCACAGACACTCAATGCCATCCCATAAAAGCAGTTGGGAGGGAGCCTGTACCCTGCAAAACCATAGGGACGGAGTTGCCCAAGACCATGGGAGCCCACCTCTTACATCATCATGACCCGGATGTGAGACATGGAGTCAGAGGAGATCTTTTTGGAACTTTAAGGTTTGACTGCCCTGCTGGATTTCAGACTTGCATGGAGCCTGTAGCCCCTTTGTTTTGGCCAATTTCTCCCATTTGGAATGGCTGTATTTACCCAATGCCTGAACCGCCATTGTTTCTAGGAAGTAACTAACTTGTTTTTCATTTTTCAGGCTCATAAGCAGAAGGAAATTTACTTGTCTCAGATGAGATGTTGGACTGTGGACTTTTGAGTCATGCTGAAATGAGTTAAGACTTTTGTGGACTACTGGGAAGGCATGATTGGTTTTTAATGGGAGGATGGGAGGAACCTGGTGAGAAGTGGTTGAATTATGGGGCCAGGTCTTTCCTATACTGTTCTCGTGATAGTAAATGAGTCACAAAAGATCTGATGGTTTTAAAAAGAGGAGTTCCCCTGCAAAACTCTCTCTTTGCCTGCCGCCATCACATAAGATGTGACTTGCTTCTCATTGCCTTCTGCCATGATTGTGAGGCCTTCCTAGCCATGTGGAACTGTAAGCCCATTAAACCTTTTTCTTTTGTAAATTGCCCAGTCTTGGGTGTGTCTTTATCAGCAGTATGAAAATGCACTAATACACATGGTTTACACATGTTCTCTGATTACAAGTATCCTATAATTCTTACCCTTTTTTCACTGACTTCTTCAAGATGTCTTTGGTTTTCTGCAGTTGAATATAATATGCTTGTCTATACTTTCTTGGTATTTATCCTGTTTGGTCTTCTCTGAGGTTCATCTATCTATAGTTTGCTGTACATCATGAATTACTGAAAACAATCAGCCATTATCATTTCAATGTTTCTTTTGCTTCATTTTCTTTTTTCTTTCTACTATTACATGCACTATATGTTACACCTTTTCTAATTATTCCACACTCCTTGGATGCTGTTTATTAAGTGATTTTTTTCTCTTCACACTTCAATTTGGGAAATACGTATTGACAAATTTCAAGCTCACCGATTCTCTTCTCAGCCATGTCTAGTCTACTGATGTGCCTATCAAAGGCACTCTTCATTTTTGTTACAGTGATTTTGAATTTTTATATTTCCTTTTGATTTTTTTCTTAGAGTTTTCATCTCTCTGTTTATGTTACCCACTCACTACCTTTTGTTTTTTATCTGCTTTTTCCATTATAGCCTGGATCTGTCTGGGTACAACCTAGCTTCTTTAAAAGTTACTTCTTAGTGTTTTCAGTTATCCAACAAAACCAAATGTGAGTGAAAGTAAAAAAGCAATAATATTTTATAATTTCTTAATTGTGTTAGCAACTGTTCTCCAATTTATAATTATATTATTTATAATCATAATGCTTTAAAAATTTTCATATAACTTACTCCTGCAAACTTTACAGCACCTTGAGATACAATAAATCCATTTTGCAAAATAAGGAATCTATACTCTAAAAGTTAACAACAACAACAAAAAATCGTGATTAAGGTCACCTAGTCAGTAGATAATTGGACCAGGACAAATTTTCTATATTATTTATTTAATATTCTAACGGTACATGTGCATAACGTGTAACGTGCAGGTTTGTTACTAGTATACTTATGCCATGTTGTGTGCTGCCCATCAACTCGTCAGCCCCATCAATTTCATCATTTAGTATCATGTTATAACTCCCCAATGCAATCCCTCCTCCTCCCCCTCCACCTCCCCGATGATAGCCCAGTGCGTGATGTTCCCCTCCCGAGTCAAGTGATCTATGTTCAGTCCCCACCTATGAGTGAGAACATGCGGTGTTTGGTTTTCTGTTCTTGTGATAGTTGCTAGAATGATGGTTTCCGCTGCTCATGTTTCCTACAAAGACGCAAACTCATCCTTTTTTATGGCTGCATAGTATTCCATGGTGTATATGTGCCACATTTCTTAATCCAGTCTGGTCACAGATGGACATTTGGGTTGATCAAGTTCTTTGTATTGTGAATAGTGCCGCAATAAACATACGTGTACAGTGTCTTTGTAGTTGAATAATTTATAATCTTGGTATATTACCCAGTAGTGGGATGGCTGGGTCATATGGTACATCTAGTTCTAGATCCTTGAGGAATTGCCATACTGTTTTCCATAATGGTTGGGGATGGGTGCTGACGAGTTGATGGGTGCAGCACACCAACATGGCATAAGTATACATATGTAACAAACCTGCACGTTATGCACATGTACCCTAGAACTTAAAGTATAATAAAAAAAAAATATTCTAACAGTATTAACTAGACATAGTACTTAATATTTATTGATATAAGTCAGAATGACATGATAGCTAATATTTATTGAGCATTTATTGTGTTCTGGCACTATATTCAGTACTTTACCTTACTGTCATATATTCCTCATAACAACCCTATAAGATAGGGACATCACAATTGAAGGAATTTAACATACTTAATGCTACACAACTTATCCATGGTTTATCATAATTTAAAATTAATTATTTGAATGTGCATAGTATCAGCTTATCTTCTACACTACCATCTTAGAAAAGAAAAGAGAAGGAAGATAAAATTTTAGTGAGAACCTACTGTGTGCTCTGAGCTGCATTATAAAACTCATTTCACATGAGAATGAAAAGTGTGCCTTACACAGTGTATATTCAGACTTGAATCCACATCCTTCTCCATTGACCATACAAAGTTTACAATGAGAAAGAGGTCAAATGTAGAACATAATAAGGCAGAGACAGCTATCTTCATTTTACTGTATATGAAACCAGACACCAAATAAGTTTTCCAGAGTAACAGAATAAATAAATATTAGACAGGAAAGCCCTCTGATACAACTCGGGCCCTTTATTGGTCCCTCATCAGCAACTACCGCAGTATCTGGCATATTAATGAGCGTTTATTTAATAAAAAATATTGAATGAATAAATGAAAGAATGAAAAACAAGAACGACAACCTAGTTATCCTATATTTTTACCTGGGAATGACTGAATTTACCCCTTACTCAGTTCAATATGTAATATAAAAGCTCTCTTATTTTTTCATTATACGAAGAATCCATAGTTAAAGCCTAAAAAAGCTTTACAATTACACAGCCTAATCCCCTAGGAGGGATCGAAAGGTGGTAAAACAGCATGAGGAGTAAAAAATATATGTATACATTTGTCTGCAAAATCCTAGAAAATCTTGAAGAGTACTGTGCTGTTCACTTTAGCACTAAGCTATAACAATTTGTAAACATTAGTGCGAGCGAGCGAGAGAGAGTAATAGGAACAGCTTGTAGGGTGTCTAGCAAAACAAACCAAACTGAACACTTTGTAATTAAATTTAACAATTTCATCGTACAAATAAAACTGTATGTTGATAGGAAAATGTGAACACTGTGTTTCAATATTCATGAAGTTTTGACTAAAACTCAGTACACAGAACTTGGGCAATGTTACATTAGCTTCATAATGGTGGTATCCTTGCCTAATTTATGACAGTCCCACCATACCTAGCATACTGTACTTCATACATAGTGGGTAATCCATGAATACCTGCTGAATGTAATCTGTGTCTATTGAAAAGTTCTCTGTATTTAAAATTTAATAAAAATCAATGATTAATATCTTTAAATTTAAAAAGAATAGTGTGGCTGGGCATGGTGGCTCACCCCTGTAATCCCAGCATTTCAAGAGGCAGAGGCAGGAGGATTGCTTGAGCCCAGGAGTTCAAGGCCAGTCTGAGCAATATAGTGAGACCCTGTCTCTCTTAAAAATAGTAATAATAAATATAAATATAAAAAGAATAGTGTGACACACAAACACGGAGTCATTGAGGTTAATTCAATTAAACCAAGCTGATGCTTGGTTCAATTAAACCAAGTAGATAGAATATAACATGCTTTTTCATCTTGCCATATTGATAACAGCAATCCTTTTCCAAAGCAGATTGGCTCTCTCATTGTAAAACTAATTTTAAAACAAAGTCTTCTTTACAGAGACCAATGATTATTACTGGTTTCTGGATAGTGGATGAGATATGCGGGGAGAAAAAGTTCTAAGACAGAACAATGTTAGAAAAAAAAAATCATTGACATACTAAATTACTGGAATAGGTGGAAAGATAAGAATATAAGGTGAGAATTAGAAGGGAAGAAAAGATTATTTCAAAAGAGAAGACAGAGCATAGCTAAAGAGTGCCTGGGACTTATTTTGGTCATGTTGTAAAAAGAATGATTAGTTTTAAGTATAGTATATGTTATTATTAGTTTTCTTTAGCATATACCTTCAGTGTTGTAACTAGATGGTACTAATCTTGTTCATGAAGAGATAGCTTGAGTAGGTTTTGAAAACAACATTTTCATCTATATATGCATGGCTTGACTCTGGTGACGACTAAGACTACTGGATAAATCCAAAGGGAGTAGTAACAGAGAGGGCGGTTCCTAAAAAAAAATAAGGCAAAGCAAAGACATAAGGAAAGCTGATGAAATCCAGTAGATGCCCCTGTACTTATTACAATGATTATTTGTAATTGCTTTATTATTATTTAACCCTGGTATATTTTAAGATAAACTGTAGTCAGATTAGTCATATGTAAGGGGAAGTATAGGTACATAATTTTCTTAAATCCTCCATGTTTAACTAGAAGTTGTTCTATGCCAATTCAGTCAGACATAATCAAACATCTGACGGCAACTCTCCCAGGTTACACAGCATGGTGGTCCCTCAGCTGTGGTCTCTCTCGGGCTGCTTTAGAAGGTGGGCAGGGCCAGAGGCCTGACGATCCAGTCTTCACACTGTATATCCACACACACCAGCTTCATGGTGTTATGCCTTACTTAGGATAGCTCCATAGTACTCTTATATAATTGTCAATAATATTGGCATTCTATAATTTTATTAAAAATGGTTTTACTACTTAAATTACTTTTGAAAACCATTGACTTAAATGAAATTTTTAAAAAGTACAGAGCTTGCTTTGATATTTCATAGACATTATAAAATCATAGAAGAATCACATTTGCTGCCATATTGCCAGCCTTAGTAGTGGTCCTTTCACATTCACATAGAAAAGCCTACATTTGGTAGCATACTTGCTAAAAGCTGCAATGTTTCTTTATCTCCGAGTTCCTCTGGTGAGAAGACTCATGAACAAGGTGTCTCTGAACTGAAGCTCATCTTTGATTACTCAACAACAAAATATGTGGTCACCTACTGCAAAATGAAGTTCATTTTTTAAAACAGAAAATAAGTTTATGTATTAATTGATTAAAAATGATCTTGTAGCATTACTACTTCTTTTCTGTATTTATTCAACAGAACTTCAGCTATACTATGTTATATTAATAGCATATATAATATAGTCTTTTGCCAAACAATGTCACACTATGTAATAAGAGTTCATACAGGGATTTCATATTTTTGACAGCATTATTGAAGCATGAACATTTAATAAAATGCACCTTTAAAATATACATTTTAATATGTTTTATTGGTTTATGTATAAAACCTCAAGGCTATTACCACAATCAAGATAAGGAACCCATATATCAAACCCAAAAGCTTACTCACACCCCTTCATAATCTGATCACTCCTCCTACCAACTGTCAAATAACCGCTCATCTGATTTCTGCCACTACAGATTGACCGGCAGGTTTTAGAATGTTATACAAACAGAATCATACAGTGATACGGTTCGGCTCTGTATCCCCACCCAAATTTCATGTCGAATTGTAATCCACATGTGTTGGAGGAGGGACCTGGTGGGGGGTGATTGAATCATGTGGGCAGACTTCCCCCTTGCTGTTCTCGTGATGGCTAATTAGTTCTCACCAGATCTGGTTGTTTAAAAATGTGTAGCGCTTCCCCCTTGGCTCTGTCTCTCCTGCTCCATGTGAAGATGTACGTGCTTCCCCTTCCCCTTCTGTCATGATTGTAAGGTTCCTGAGGCCTCCCCAGCCATGCCTCTTATACAGCCTGTGGAATTGTGAGTTGATTAAACTTCTTTTCTTCATAAATTACCCAGTCTCAGGTAGGTCTTTTTAGCAGTGTGAGAGCAGACTAATACATACAGTATGTGTTTGTATTTAGCTTCTTTTACTCAGTGTAATTATTTTTAGATCCATGAATATTGTTGCTTTTATCAAATTTATTCCTTTTTATTGCTGAATCATATTTCATTAAATATGACATACTATTTGTTAAATAATTCACCTGTTGATTAAGATTTGAGTTATTCTCACTGCTGGGATATTACAAATGAATCTACTATGAATATTTGTGTACAATTCTATGTGAATATGTGTTTCTATTCCTCTTGGGTAAATACTAGCAAGTGGAATGACTAGATTCTATGGTATGTATATATTTAATATATAATTTAATATTTAACATGTTAAGAAATACATGTGCATTTTTAAAAAAACGATTTTCCACATTAAGTTTGTTTCTTCACTTGTCCTAATTCCTTTAATCAGGACAAGTCTGTGTAGAAACAGCATAATGCATTTGCCATGAGCTAGTTTCACAGCCACTTATATCTGACTACATCTTATACAATGATGTATTCACTTGCTTCTGCAAATAGGCCTTTTAGTTTTTGAACTTAAAAATCTCTTTATATACAGAGCATAATTCTTCCTTAGTGTTGTCCAGATATTTGTTTTGTCGCATTCTAGTTTTCTATTTTATATATAAGCTGCCAACTTAAGCTACTTTATTCTAGCAGTGTAGGGAATTCTTCTGTCCCATAAAGCAAACTTCAATCCAGTATCCTTGAATAATATGTCCAAAAGTCTAATATAGATCTGAATTACTGTCTTATGGAGCAACACCCCCACAGTAATGTGTAATTTCTTTCATATTTTTTTTAGATCAGTGAAATAGGAGTGTCAGTTTTGGACATCCTGCTTATCCTTACAAAACATCCATGGCTGGAACACAGCAGGCAGTTTTTTCCTTTATTACTGTGCCTAGGATTACTTCGCAAATCTAGCTAGATGAATTTGGTTAGGATTGTTAATTCTATACCTGGCAGCTTAACGATTTCTGAAAGTAAAAGACATCGTGCCAGTTAAAAAAAATACACACACACACACACACACACACGCACACACACACACACACACACTCCCCATTGGGAAGTCAAACCACAACATCTCTTTCCCTCTAAATCTTTGTTATGGGAAATTTTTGTAAAACCACTTTCCAGGACACTGAAGATGTAATACCTAAAATAATGAAGTAACAGCTTTTACAAATCCACAGAACAAAAAAGGCTATACAAAATAGGGACATAGCATGGGATGAGGTAAGGGACGCTCCTCTGTATTTGCTGTCACCGCTCCCTTTAATATTTGCTCTGATAATAAAGACATACACTGCAATTTTTCTCTTGCCTATGGAAAGATTTTGTCTGTGTCCACATCAACTTCAAATGCCATGCAACGTTGATAGACCTACTGCAAGGTGACAAGGCCAGCTATACTACCCCACTGCGGATTTTGCAATCTTACCCTTTTTTTATTGCTGACATGTCCTTGAAATGGTACGTTAAACCTTAATCAGATTTTCCTGTAACACTCATTGCTTGTTTTTTTCCTGATGATAAAAGATAGAAAAATGTTTTGTAACAACTTAGAGAAAAATCAACAAAAGAGGAAAAGTCACTTATGATATTCTACAACCCATAGATGATAATTAATAAAATATGTTGATATATTTTCTTTTTTTTTTTTTGAGATGGAGCCTCACTCTGTTGCCCAGGCTGTAGTGCAGTGGGGTGATCTTGATTAAATGCAACCTCCACCTCCTGGGTTCAAGTGATTCTCCTGCCTCAGCCTCCCGAGTAGCTGGGATTACAGGCATGTGCCATCACGCGCAACTAATTTTTGTATTTTTAGTAGAGACAGGGTTTCACCATGGTGGCCAGGATGGTCTCCATCTCTTGACCTCGTGATCTGCCCACTTCAGCCTTCCAAAGTACTGGGATTACAGGTGTGACCCACTGCACCCAGCTGATATATTTTTTTTCATTTTATCTTCCTCTTTTTCACACACATGCATGGACAATACAAGTTTTAAATAATTAGACTATATATGTATATCTACAAACACATATATACACACACATATATACATATACACGTATATACACACACATATATACACATATATACATACATATATACATATATACACACATATACATGTATACACACATCTACACACACATATATAATACAGATATTCAGTTAACAATATTGCAAGTGCATTTTCTCTGCTGTTAGACATTCTCTGAAACTCATATTTTAATATCTATAGAATAGCATTTTTGGAAAAGAAAAATGAGCAAATTTTAAGTTAGATAGACTCCCTTTTACTGTCTAGTCTAAGGATAAGATCCCAAATTCACATATGTGGAGTTTATTTGGCTATAGAGTTTGATGAAAAAGGTGAGATTTTCCTCACTAAAATAAATTGGAGTAAGTCTGATATTCATGGCACTGGTGTTCTGATTTTTGATCAGACATTGAGACGTAAGAGTTGAAGGTCAGGATGCATTTCTAGCCATCTGCTGCTGCTGTTTCTACTACTGCAGCCACCACCATTTTTTAGCATTCCCCCCTCCCACTACTGCTCTTATTATTATTGCATGGTTTCTACCACCTCCCCACATAGATCAACAAGAGTGATGGTACTGCCACAATTGTCAATGCTGTGTGTGAAGAACAATTGCTGTGTGTGAAGAACCCTCACATCATCCTACATAGTCCTGCAAAGCCGTTTCTAATTTCTTGAGAAATCAACAATCTATAAGAGATTGGTGATGTAAAATTGTTTTCAGTCTATTGAATAAAGGATATGCTGACAATTCAAAGTTTTCTGAAATAGATATTCATTATTTTTCCTGATACCTTGCTAACCCTACCATAGAATTCTAAAGTTAATAAAAATGACTGAACTTCTATAAATCATTAGTCCAATCCTTTCATTTACCACTGAGGAAGCTGTGTTCTCAACAAGTTAAGTTCTTGTTTTAGGTCACAAGATATTAAGGGCACCATTTGAGCTTAAAACTGGATATTCAATCCTAGATATTCTGTTCTACCATAGTTCCGGCTTTATTATGTTGTGAGAACTTTTGCAAGTCACTTACCATAGATTTTCTGTTCCTAATTTGGAAATAGGATATAAACGCACAGCTCTGTCTCAGAGCACATTTAGTAGATGTGCTTATTTGTAGAGCTTAATTCAAACAGAATTAACAAAAAAAGAATAACTCAGGAACATTTTGCAGGTCCACTGACACACTTCTATGCATGCTATAGGTGAAAACTGAATTCATCTCAAGCTTAGTATAACTTAGAACCAGGGTACCAGCCTGGGAAACAAGTGGACTTTCTTTTAGTTGTGTTTTCAAAGACAATGCCTGGTTCAAGCTAGCAGTGAAGCAGTGAGGAAGGGTCTCCTTCATGTTTGCTCCATACACATCGTTTGTTAAAGTCCAGAAATCATATCTGGCAGGGGGAGGAGGGGGTTCCAGGACTTCTCTGGTATTGTGCTGCTGTAAGCCCTTAAATACCTGGCCTGTCTTCTCTCTGAGCACTATATTCACACTGTTCAAAGCCTATTTTCTAGACTTATAAGTTTTAACTGTCCAGTTACTGCATTTGTAAATATCAAGCCACATGTTTCACAAAACAAGTACTGGACCCGATTTTTAAGTAGCCCTTTATTAGCTATATAATACTGGACAGGTTCTGTTAACTGTAAGGCTCAGTTTTCTCAGCTGTGGTATTAAAATGATAACATTTGCCTCTCAGGTTTTATTGTTAAGATTAAATGAGAAAATGAATGTGGAATAACCTGGCACAGTTTTTGTTAATAAATTATATTAAGATCTTAATTAAAATGATTACCTCACTTTTATGTTCTCAAAGAGAAGAATTTCAAAGATCCTGATTTGAGTATGGATAGTTCTAATATTTGAACTTTCTAAAAATAAGCTTTTGGCCAAATCTTATTCTTTATGGCTTCATTAGTTGTTCACCATCTTTATTGAAATTTCTGGCTCAAATGCTTCTTATGACAGTTTTCTTGAATTAGACATGCAGCTCTGGGAATCAGAGCTATGTCACCAAGTCATCTGGTAGTTCAATAAGTACAATGATATTGATAATGTCACTTTAATTCATGACCCACTTGCTGATTTGCTGTATGCTTTTCTGCTGTTATTAGCATCATTGACATCTTAGGAGCAGAGGAATGCCTGCTCCCAAGCCTCCTGGTAGAAAGAATGATTGACGCTGTAATATGATTTACCCCATGTGATTCTATTATTATTGAGTCATAGAAAGTCCTTATATAAACTTGAGCAATTATGATTATTCCCTGTGATAATCATTATGATTCGAATTCAACCATAAGGCATCAAACATTTAGATACTTGATGCTTGCTGGCCTGGGTAGCTTTCTAGATAGTGATCTAATAGAAACTTGCTTCTTAGAAAATAGATGAACAACTAAGGCTCAGGGTTGTGTCTCCTCTGACAGCAATACTCTGTATACTTAAGATTTATGTGCTCACAGTGTCCTATTTGGCTACACGTTTCATCATACCCTTTCGTACATTATAGACATATTTTTTCCTTTTACTTTAGCATATATTTTTGCATTCTGCAACTTAAATTTGTCAAACTGTATTTCAATTATTGTAGTGAGGTCAAATACTCACCTAGACTTCTTAGTTTTATCCTATGGAATAATTCATATTCTTTTTGTGTTTGTCTTTTGACGGAATCTCACTCTGTTGCCCGGGCTGGAGTACAGTGGTGCAATCTCTGCTCACTGCAACCTCCACCTCCCGGGTTCAAGCAATTCTCCTGCCTCGGCCTCCTGAGTAGCTGGGACTGCGGGCATCCACCATCACACTTGGCTAATTTTTGTATTTTTTAGTAGAGACAAGGTTTCACCATATTGGCCAGGCTGGTCTTGAACTCCCGACTTCGTGATCCACCTGCCTCTCATATTCTTAACATGTTGGAAAAGGGAAAAATGGTTTATCAAACATAAAGGGATTTATATTCTGTTTTGGAAAAAAACATCATTTGAATTTTGATAAGAATTGCATTGAATCACTTTGGATAATATGAACATTCTCCTGCCTCAGCCTCCCGAGTAGCTGGGACTACAGGCGCCTGCCACCACACCTGGCTAATTTTTTGTGTATTTTTGGTAGAGACACGGTTTCACCGTGTTAGCCAGGACGGTCTCAGTCGTCTGACCTCGTGATCTGCCCGTCTCGGCCTCCCAAAGTGCTGGGATTACAGGCATGAGCCACCGCGCCCATCCGACAATGTTTTATAGTTTTCAGTGTTCAAGTCTTTTATCTCCTTGGTTAAGCTTACTTTAAAATATTTTAATTTTTCTGATAACATTGCAAGTGGGACTATTAATTTTTTTATAATTTGTTGTTATTGTGTAGAAACACAACTGATTATGTTGCTTTTGTATTGTGCAACTTTACTAAATTGTGAGATCTAACAGTATTTTGGTGAAATTTTTAGATTTCTACATATAATATTACCTGCAAACAGAGATAATTTTATTCTTCCTTTCTGATATGTGTGCCTTTCATTTCTTTTTCTTGCCTAACTGCTCTGGTTAGGATTTCCAGTTCTATGTTGAATAGAAGTAAAAAGAATGGACATCCTTGCTTTGCTTCTGATCTTAGAGACAAAGCTTTCAGTTTTTCACTATCATATTAGCTCTAGGCTTTTTATAAACAATTCTAAAATTCACTTAGAACTACAGAAGACTCTGAATAGTTAAAGCAATCTTGAGAAAGAAGAACAAAGCTGGAGGCATCATACTATTTGATTTCAAAATATATTATAGATCTACATAATTAAAACAGTATGGTACTGGCATAAATGCAGAGCTATAGACCAATGGAAGAGAATAGAGAGCTCAGAAATAAACCTAAGTTCACAGTCAGCTGAGCTTCAAAAAGGGTGTGAAGAAT
Organism: Rhinopithecus bieti; assembly: GCF_001698545.2. Lineage (NCBI taxonomy): Eukaryota > Metazoa > Chordata > Mammalia > Primates > Cercopithecidae > Rhinopithecus > Rhinopithecus bieti. Next base: position 1,549,681 of record NW_016806443.1, read on the forward strand.
ACCCCGTGGGGAAAGGATAGTCTCTTCAACAAATGGTGTTGAATATCCACATGCAAAAGAATGAAATTAGATCCTTATTTTACACCATACACAAAATAAAATAAAAATAAGTTAAAGATTTAAACCTGAGACCTGAAACTGTAAAACCCCTAGAAGAAATCATGAGGGAAAAGCTTTATGATGTTGGTCTTAAAAATGAGTTTTTTGACCAAAAGCACAAACAACAAAAGCAAAAATAGACATTATTACATCAAACTAAATCGTATCTGCACGGCAAAGGAGACAATCAACAAAATGAAAAGGCAATCTATGGAATGGAAGAAAGTATTTATAAGCCATAAATCTCATGAGGAGTTAATATTCAAAACTCATAAGAAACTCAACTCAGTACCATAAAATTAAATAACCCAACTTAAAAATGGGGAAAGGACATGAATATGCATTTCTCCAAAGAAGACATACAAATTGCCAACAAGTGTGTGGAAAAAAATGCTCAACTCACTAATTATCATGGAAATGAAAAAAGAAAAACACATAATGAGACATCACTTCACATGTCTTAGGATGCCTATTATCAACAGTCACAAAAAAGATAAGTGTTGGTGAGTATATGAAGAATTTGGAGCCCTGGTACTCTGTTGATGGGGATATAGAATGGTACAACTGCTATAAAAAATAGTATGGAGATTTCTCAAAATTAAAAACAGAACTACTATATGATCCAGCAAAACTACTTCTGGTTATATGTCCCAAACAATTGAAATCAGGATCTCAAAGAGATATCTGGACTCCCATGTTTATTTCAGCATTATTCACAATAGTCAAGATATGAAAATAATCTAAATGTCCATTGACAGATAAATGGGTAACTAAAACGTGATCAACTTATAAGATGGAATATAATTCAGCCTTAAAAAGAAAGGAAATCAGTCATATACAACAGCAAGGGTTAACCTGGGGGACATTGTTTGAAGTGAAGGAAGTCATTAGCAGAACGGCAAATACTGCATGATTTGCCTTATATAAAGTATCCAAAATTTTTACACTCCTAGGAACAATGAGCAGAATGGTAGTTGTCGAGCTGAGGGGAGGGGAAATGAGGAGTTGCTGCTCCAAAGGTATGAAATTTCAATTATGCAAGGCAAATAAATAAATATCCTGCTATACAGCATTGTGCCTATACTTAGCAGTACTGTATTATTCACTTAAAATTTGTTAAGAGGGTAGATTTCATATTAAATGTTATACAATAATGATAATGATACTGTAAAGAACAATAATAACAAAATAGAGGGATGCCAATGGTTCCTGGAGGCAGTTTTGAATTATATTTTAAAAGATTGTAAGAAGAAAAGTCACTAATTCTTGATTTTGACAAGTAGAGACATATGTTTTATTTACATCTTCATTTATTCTTCTGTTGCATTCACTCAATAAAATATCTATTTACTGAGCACTGACTGTGTGCCAGGCACTGTTAGACACTTGGGTTATAGAACTGAGAATAATACTAGATGCCTTCTCCCTCTGGTGGCTATAACAGAATGATATGTGTATTCAGGAGATGAGCCCTATTTTGAGTTGATATGATGAATTAGAGTGGACTATGTTTCAATCAACTTTACTCAGCAGATTTACCAAATCTTCACTAGCATTGAGATCTCTCAGTATTGAGGAGATGCTTGATCCAGCCTAATGTTTGTTGTAGCCTTATTATGTTTTCAGTTTAAGCATCAAATCATAAAAACTGAAAATTCAAAGGATTCACAAAAATTACCAATTTTACTTACTTCTCATCTTCATTTTAAAGGTCAAGGAATTTAAGCATAGGAAAATTCTGAGATTTGCCTAACAAAAAACAACTAATTTAGTTAGGATACCCAAACATCCTAACTTCAAGTTCCATTAATATTCCACCATAACACAAACCTACCAGCTTTCTGATGATATAAGAAATATCTTCCCAGTTTTTCCTCAGATGCTTTACACTCATTCCCCTCTTCTGCCTGACACATCCCAGGAAATTTTTTCACTTCTAACCACTCAACTTCAGCCTCAAATCATTTAACTCTATGGAATATCTATCATCTCCATCTAATATTCTTACCCTTTATCTCCCTTGAGGGCAAGGACTGTGTTTTATTTACTTCAAGATTCCCAGTATCTAGCATAATAGTTTGTGTCTACATACAGTCATGCCCCACATGACAATGTTTCATTCAGTGACGGACTGCATATAGGACAATGGTCCCTTAAGAAGGCTATAATGGAACCCAAAATTCCTATCACCTAATGACATTGTATTATTTGTTCTCACTTTACTATAAAGAACTACCTGAGACTGGGTAATTTATAAATAAAAGAGTTCTGATTGGCACACAGTTTCACAGGTTGTACAGGAAGCATGACTGGAGGGGCCTCAGGAAACTTACAATCATGGCAGAAGGTGAAGGGGAAGCAGGCACATCTACAGGGCAGGAGGTAGAAGAAGAGAGTCGAGGAGGAGATGCTATACACTTTTAAATAGATCTTGTGAAAACTCACTCACTGTCATGAGAGGATCAAGGAGGAAGTCTGCCCCAATAATCCAATCACCTCCCACCAGGTCCCTCCCTCAACACTGGGGATTATAATTCAACATGAGATTTTGTCGGGGACACAAATCCAAACCGTATCAGATGCCATAGCCATCTTAACATCGTGACACAACACCTTACCTTTTCTATGTTTAAATATGTTTAGATACACAAATATTTACCACTGTGTTACAGTTGCCTGTAGTATTCAGTACAGTAACATGACATACAGGTTTGTAGCTTAGGAACAATGGGTTTTACCATATAACCTAGGTGTGTAGTAGGTTATACCATCTAGGTTTGTTTGAGTATACTCTATGATATTTGCTCAGTGACAAATTCACATGATGCCACATTTCTCAGGATGTGTCCTGATTGTTAAGCAACATGACTGTATACGTAAGACAATTGAATATGTTAGTTGAGTTAACTTGAGTTAAGTTAATCAAGCAAACTTAGATTAGCACTGGATATCTTTAGATAATCTTATTATGAATAAAAGATAAAAACAAGTTCAGCAGAATGAAAGCAGCTTATTAAATTCTGGTATTAAGATGACAAACAAATGATAGAACTTCCTTTTTTAAGGCTAGATATTATCTCACTGTATGTATATGTTTGTGTGTATATGTGTGGAGAGAGCGAGCTCACATTTTCTTTATTCATTCATCCAATGATAGACACTTAGGTTGCTTCCATCTCTTAGCTATTGTGAACATGAAAATGCAGATATCTCTTAGGCATATTGATTTGAATTTTTTTATTTTTATGTTTTTGGGTTTTTTTTAGACAGAGTCCTGTTCTGTCACCCAGGCTGCAGTGCAGTGGCATGATCCTATTGGCTCACTGCAACCTCTGCCTCCCAGGTTCAAATGATTCCCTTGCCTCAGCCTCCCGAGTAGCTGGGATTACAGGCACACAAAACCACACCCTGCAAATTTTTGGATTTTTAGTAGAGACAGGGTTTCACCATGTTGGCCAGGCTGGTCTTGAACGGCTGACCTCAGGTGATCCACTCACCTTGGCCTCCCAAAGTGTTGAGATTACAGGCATAAGCCACCACACCCAGACCTTTTTGTATATTGTTTTCACCACAAAAATATGATACATAAGTGAGGAGATAGATTTGCTAATTAGAATTTAATCATTTCATAATGTAAACATATACTGTTATAAACATCACAGTACACTACATAAATAAATAATATATACAATTATTATCAATTAAAATTAAAAAATAAATTTTAAAAAGTCTGCAAATGAGATTTTAATTTTATTTTCATACATTTTCTGATATCTTCTTCCAGTAGTCTGGTTAAGACTAAAATGTCTTCCCTCTTTTGTCTCGTAAACATAATGCTATCATAATGTTATTATATGGAATATGACTTTCAGTTTACATACTTATTTGCAAGTAAATTTAGTTTTTAATGTGGCTTATGGGAAATTTAAATATAGTCATTCTTGGGCCTTCCCTTACTCCTGCTGCCTATGTTGGGCCAAGTGAGCCAAAACTCTTGAGCAGTGGTTCTCAAATGGGTGATTCCTAAGCCCTCAAATTTCCAGGGGATATTTGGTAATGTCTGGAAACATATTTAATTATATCTCATGACTTGAGAGGGTCCTGTGTGTGGTAGATAGAAACTAGGGTTGGTGCTAAACTTCTTACAATACACAAACGAGATTCTCAAAACTGGAGTTATTCAGACTAAGACGTCAACAATGCTAAGACTGAGAAACCCTTCTCTTAAGGCTAAGTCTGTCTCTGGAGGCTTGGGCTGCATCAAAACATCAGGAAATCTCACCGATCACTGTCATTTACCCGCGCTCGTTGCCAATGAGACGTCCATTGTCCCAGCTCATGTAACCCTTTCAGGTCTACCAATGTTTCTGTGACAAGTTTGTGGCACGGGGCTGTGGTGAGACTTGAAACAATGATCTGGGTTTACTGGATGACATTTTCTCTGAAGTCTTTTTATAATCCATATTGGATTGTCAAGGAGTAGGGCAAGTTGCTACTGATTATGGAATCATAAATGTTTTAGTCCTCCACATCTGAGAATCTCTTCTGAGCTTATGGAAAACCTTTCTCTACATGAAATCTCATCTCTAGTTTCCACATGATTTTTTTTTTTAATTGAGGAATCTTTGCACATACTTTTCTTTAGCCTAGGAATTATTGATTCAATACTTACTAAAGACAGAAAGCAAAGGAGTAAACATTCTCCACAGCTCAAAAATGGTCCCATGGTTTTCACATGAAATTGATCAATAACAAAAGCTTGCCAGTAATTAAATTATTTGTTCCTTTATTCAGCTAGGAAATAGAAAAATTGACCACATACTATGTGCCATTTAATGTCCTCAGAGTGGAAAACGAGACAAACAACATCCATATTTTCATGTAAGTTACATTCTAGCAGGGGTAAGACCAAAAATATATCCCACCTGCCAAAAAAGTCCCACCTGCCAAAAATAATGAAGAAAAAATATAATTTTAGGTGAAAATCATGAAAAAGGACCTAAAGAAAATATACAGACTAATATAAGAAATAAATGCAAGGGGAAAATGGTTAACTTTAGTCAGACTGGCCAGGGGAGACTTCTCTGAGTAGAGAGCATCTGAGCTCCCATGCTGAGAAAGATCCAGTCTGCAAGAAGGGGTAAATAGAAAGACACAAAGAGCCTTAAAACTGACTTGGAAACTACTGACAAGTGGGACATGTTTGAGGAGAAAAGGGGTCAGTGTAACAGAAATGTCACTAGTTTCTCGAATATTTATAAGGTAGAGTGCCAGTCTCATGGTCAAAGGTGTGGGGCAGGAACTTTAGTGTGTGTTCGTGTGTGTGTGTTCGTATGTGTGTGTTCAACAAGGGACATGTCTTAATTTTCTTTAATTTGGCATTGGGTCATTGATGTATTTTTATTTTTAAAATATGTTTTAATTCTGAACTCTCCATTCTGACATTGCAAAATCATCCTACGTTACCACCTCAGCTAGAATGAAATCACTGAACATGTGACATTAGCCTCCTGCTTGGGATGGACATTCATAGCGTGTTTCCTAAGAGATTCTCTGAGTGTGAGACCACTTCTGACATGACTATGGCAGTTATTTGATTGTAGTAAGTCAGTGAAAGCTAGCCAGTGAATGATATTTATAATAAATCATGTGAATGATTTAGATCAAACACAATTCTGAGAAGAAACCAAGCATGACTCCTGTTTTCCAGAGTATTTGTAATTCTTTTTATTTCTTCTTTATTTTCTTCCTGTTTCTTCTTTGAAATTTAGCAACTGCAAGTATCTTTTTTGTATTTTAATATTAAATACTTTATAAAGTCTGTGCAAGTGAATTTTTAGTTGTAAGAAGGCCACCTGTTTCATTAGGGATGCTGAAGGAATTAATGAGATAATGTCAATAGAAAGGATTGGACCCCTCGTGGAAAAAAGGATATATATATATTTATATATATATACACATAAACACACACACACACATATATGAAATTTACTGTGACCCTGAAGTCTTAATGTTTTACTACTATGTTATTGCTGCCCTGGCTTTTATGTAAATACCTCAGCCTGAATGTTTTCAACTTCAACTTCTATACTTGTTTTTGGCCTCTTTTGCATGAATCAAGTGAGATAACAACAGTAATGATAATCTATAATAATCATAAACAATATTAATAATTTAGTCTTAATATTAATAAATAACATTAATAATTTAGTATTTCCTAGTCACTGAATAATGTCCATCATCTTGTTTTAACTTTACAATAACCCTAAAAATTAGGTAGTATTTATGCTATTTTACAGGTGAAGAAACTAAGCCTATTCCAAATCACTTTTGGGCTGCCTAAGGAAGACTCCATAATAAGCCAGAGGTAAAATAGGAAGATAGGAAATATATTTTCACAATTTTGACTTGAGAAATAACATTAATATCTGCATTGATTAACACTTTTTCTAAAAAAAAAAAAAGGGCTCCCTTCATCTTGGTCTGGTTTAGAGACAGCCCAGCTTAAAGAAGACAAATTATTTCTATCATCCCTGAGAATCATGCTAGAGTGAATCTTTGCTAAGACCAGTTTAAGAGATAATTTCACTCTTAGACATGATTAAAATCCAATTAAAAGAGATCTCTTACATGGAGTTTAGAAGGAAGCAGTGCAGGGGGAATTATATCAAACACTGTTTAGAACAATGACATTAGATAATCAAACTCAGGTAACTGTAACTAGAGACAACTAGTAAAAGTACCATGTCAACCCAAAATAATGTCTGTGTAGAATCCAAAGTACAGAAACATTGGTGGCTTATCCAAAGTCCCAATTCAAAAATAAATTTGGATTAAAATGGATTAAAATTATTAAATTTGGAATAAAAGTGATTAAAATTTGGATAAATTTATATAAATATTTAATAAAAATATAAAGGGTTATATTGGGATGAGGTATAGAATAGTGGAGAAAGAAGAGGAAAAGCAACAAACAGAAATAAACTTTTGCCACAGCCCAGCTATGTCTATGGGCTAAGCTCTTACCCAAAGCATCTTAGTACAATTGAGCCTCACAACAACCTTTGGAATTAGGTATTATTATCCAAATTGTATTCAGAGGGAACCAAACTTTAAAAGAGAACACATATTGCCCAAGGTCCCATAATCACTCATTAGAGGACCAGAACTCAGATTCGGTCTGGATTACTCAATATTATAGGGCCTTTCTAATATATAACACTGCCTCTAAGATGGTTAATCTTTCACAGAATGGAAATTGATTAGAAACATACACACACACACACACACACACACACGCACACACACACAACAAAACTTGCAGATGTTTACCAGATAGGTAGAAGCAGACTATTTTAAGAATGCATGATCCAGGGTACTCTATCATCCCTCCTCTCCCCCTTTCTTTTCTTTTCTTTTTTTTTTGAAATGGAATTTTGCTCTTGTTGCCCCGGCTGGAGTGCAATGGCGTGATCTCAGCTCACTGCAGCCTCCCCCTCCTGGGTTCAAGCGATTCTCTTGCCTCAGCCTCCCGAGTAGCTGGGATTACAGGCCTGTGCCACCACTCCTGGCTAATTTTGTATTTTTAGTAGGGACAGGGTTTCTCCATTTTGGTCAGGCTGGTTTCAAACTCCCGACCCCAGATGGTCCACCCGCCTTGACCTCCCAAAGTGCTGGGATATTTGCTGTTTCTGTTTTTTGTCTTTAGTACTGGAGGAGTTAATGTATTGCCCTCAAAATTATTAGAGTACTCCTATCTCTTTCTTAGTTTCCACTTAAATTGTAGCATGTTGTGTTTAACCATTTATTTTCACAGTACCATCCAACACCATGCCTTAAAAAATGTGAAATGCTGTCAGCAAGTGTTTTGAACACTCCCCCACTGGTTTTGTTCATGAAAAGAAAAGGTCAGTTTTTGTAGCTTTGCAAGAAAACTATTAGTCCCGTGTTAAACACAAAGAAAAGCACAGAAGTATGTGGGCGTAAATGGTAGGCTTATTTCTTCCTACAGCATCCCCAACAAAAATGGCACTTGTGACTTCTGATAGCAGCAATGGTTCTTAGTTTGTTACTTTATTTTGGGGGTTGAATAAACGATTGGAGTGGATGATGAAGTTATTTGTCATTGAATGATAGGATGTAACCCAAATAATAAACAAGAGACATTTATAAGAAACAGATCACAGTGGGGACACCAGACAACCTTCAGCTGCAAAACAACAGGGCACAAGAAAGAGAATTTGATTAACTGAATTTGTTCAAATATTGATATAACAATGAGGGAAATTGCAAAGATGCTTCCTCAAGAATACTGTGAAAAGAATATACAAAATGACTAATAATGAGATATATGATTGTATAGAAATTACATAGTGATGAATTCATGCTATTAATACCTAAGAAGAAAGAATAAATTGTCGTAAGATAATAGCTGCACGTAGTTGCAGCAAAGAAGGATTGCAAAGAGATCAACATATAGATTAAAAATAGCACATTGAAGGCTTTGGTGAGAGGGGAAATGTTAATATCTGATAGGAATTGGTTGAAATAAATGCAAAATGCTCCTCTGTAAAGGGATGGGTATTGCTCAGTGCAAGTGTGTGAGAACAAAGAAAGTGCTGGTTAAAGATCTATGAGATGAGAAAGAATCTGAAGCCATTAATGAATAGGAAATTGGTAGTTTTGCTCTATAATATGAGCTAGTCATCGAATGTCCCCATCTCTGGAGTGCTCCCAAGAGATGAAAGGCTCTTGGCAACCCTGAAAATAAACAGAATGTCTGTGTATAAAGCAAGATTTAAGGCAAATCAGAGCTAGTGTAAGGAGACAGGATCTGCCCCTTTCCAGTCTTCAACAACCGTATGTGCATGAAAGATACAGACCCAAGGACATCTTCTACTTCATTTTTGGTTGTTTTCTATGAAACCTAAATACCTATTTTCTGGGTTTGTCACCAGGATTTTGTAGCAAAGGAATCATATAGAGTGGAATAATAGACATTGGAGACTCAGAAGCAGGGAGGACGGGAGAGAGGTCAGGAATAAAAAACTACGTATTGGGTACAGTGTACACTACTTGGATGAAGGGCCCACTAAAATCTCAGACTTCACATCTATGCAATTCATCTGTGTAATCAAAACCTACTTGTATACCCAAAGCTATTGAAATAAAAAAAAAAATATTGAGACCTTGTGCACTGAAACAAATACTAGGCTAATTCTTGTTAAGTACTTTGACCTGTATTTGCAAAAATGACAAGGAAGACATGTCCTTGCCTCACAGAATAGACAGTTCAACAATTAGCTGCCTAATTCAGCAATGATATATTAAAGTATGATGATCATGATGGCAGTTAAAGTAGAGGGGGCTAGGAAACACTTGGCAGAGAATCCAGCCCAGTCTAGAGGATTCCTGAGCAAGACACCTCCCTGAGAAAGAGGTATTTAAGCTGAAATTGAAAGAAGCAATGGAAGTTAGCTAACTCTTCATAAAAGACACTGAATTTCAAGTTAAATTATTTATTAAGTCCCTAAAATTTTAATTTCTTGATAATTTCTGGTGACATTTTGATGATATATGTTTTTAATGATAATTATCTAATGCATTTATCAACTGTAAGCATCTTAGTTTGCAGTAACCACATAACATAGTGGGTAGCCAAATTGCTATTTGCTGAAATAAAATTTTCCTTGTGATCATTTTTTTGCTTTCTTTTTCTCTCACAATTTATTGGGATATAATTCATATACCATAAAAACTCACCATTTTAAAGGATAAAACTCAGTGTTTTTTCGTATATTCAGAAGGGTTTGTGATCATTCCTACTATCTAACTGCACATTGTTATCATCTCAAAGAGAAACCACATACCCATCAATTGTCATTGCCCATTTCCCCTTTCCCCTAGCACCTAGAACCAGTAATTAAATCTCTATCTCTGTAGATTTGCCTGTTGTAGACTCTTCATGTAAATGGGATCATACAATATATGGCCTTTTGTGGCTGGCTCCCTTCACTTAGGATGCTGTTTCCAAGGGTCATCTGTGTTGTGGTGTGTGTCAGTACTTTGCTCCTTTTTATGGCCAAATTATATTCCATTGTACACATGTACATATTTTGTTTATCCATTCATGAGTAGGTATACATTTGGTTTCCATTTGTTAGCTATCATGACTGATGCTCCTGTGAACATTTGTGTATACATATTTGTGTGGAGATATGCCTTCGTTTCTCTTGAATATACAACTGGGAGTGAAATTGCTGGGTCATATGGTAACACTAGGATTACGCTTTTAAGGTACTGCCATGTTGTTTTCCAAAGAAGAAATGCTTTTACATTCCCACTGGCAATGTTTTTGCTTTCTTTCTATAGACCCCAGAGGAACTGGAGGATGTTTCTGACCTTGAAGAGGAACATGAGGTCCGCAGTCACGCCAGCATTCAGACCGAAGGGAAAACTGATAGGGTATGTCACTTCCCCTAGTGGGAGAAGCATTACTGTGTCATTGAAGGCTGTGCCCTCCCTTTGTCAATCTAGGCAACCTCTAACAGGTGGGACTCCTGGATCTGGAGCTAGTTCTGTGAAGCACATGGAGAAAAGCCTTAGCATTAAGGGAAACCACATGAGAGGAATTATTTCCTCTATCTTGAGAGCTCACAGTAAGTCCATTTCAGGTCATGTACTGAATCACTCCATACTGCTTTTGATCTTTATAGGAGTCATGGGAATATAAAAGTGAAATATGTACGTGTTTGCTTAGAGTAGAAAAAAGAAACGAAGAAGTTGTAAATATACTCCGAAATTCTAGTGGAAAAGAAAACTCATCTGAGTCAATAATCTACTTTTCTTTCTCAACAATAACTTCTCCTGTGCCTGCCCCCAAACACACACACACACACATCACCACCACCACCACCACCACCACTACCACCTCCACCACCACCATGACCACCACTATCACACACAACTCCAAATATGTTCATTCTGATTTCTGAATTACTCTGAGATATTGTACTTTACTTTACTCCCACCCAGTGCCTGGGTATTTTACCTATAATCCTTTGGATTTCTATTTCCTAAGAATGGAAAATAAGTGAATACACTGAAAAACATCTAATTTTAAACAGATGCAGAGAGTTAGATTCTGTTTCTACTATTCTTTTGGATTGCCTTTTTAAAAATCCCACAACATATTATGTAAAATAGTTTGCTTCTGTTTATCTACTTTCATACCTGTGAAATGTATGTTAAAAAAGCTATCTCATTAGAACTTAACTATATCTTTTTATTAACAATAATATCTTGAATTTACGTATTTGTTTTTACAGTGTGCTAAGTATTTTCGATTTACTATAAAATACAGGAAATATGGTGAAACATAATATGGGAAAAGATAAATTTGGGAAAGTTCCATGTTTGCAGACATTCAGATTGCCTAGAAATAATATTTATCAGCCAAGAAAATAAAACCTATGTTTTATCAGAAACATTGTTTATCTCAAATTTTGGTAATAGGAATATTTCATTTTAGTGCAGAAAAAAAAGTTCTCCAAGTAGACACCATTATTACATAGCTAGATAGATAGTATTTGGTGATATATTGGGAAATGCTACTTTCTTGAGTTTCTTACAGATTATTCGGGTTATTTGTCAGCCCTCTAGTAGCCAATTTGTGTTGAAAACTGTCTAGGGTCACACAGCATCTGGATTTAGTTTCCATCAAATCTAGTTGGCATCATTGGTAGAGATCACATCTTATGAATGGAAATTGAATTGGAAACACATTTTGCTAAAGGTAAGCTTTGCTCATGCTTTCAGGGAAGTGGGTGCGTGGTTCATTCAGGCTGATGTCACTGAAGGTGAAGCGTAGGTGTCAAAGCTTACAAAGTAATTGACCAAAGGAAATTTTATTAAAATTAAGGCTCTTTTTAGAATGCCAGAATTAGGATAAACACACCTCAGTTTTTATTCTGGCTTAGAACTTGTAGACGATGAAGACTTGGTTAGAAAACCAAATTTATTCATTTGAAAAATGAGATGAATAATACCATAGTTTCTCACAGCATCGTTGGTAACTTCAAATAAGATAATGCATATGGAAGTGTTTCAAAAACTTCCACATTATATGATAAGATGGTAAACTTAATATTACTACTATTTTCATTTGTATTTTTGTTCTTGGTCCAAAGTATAGGCCAGGCCAGCTAGATGACTGGCTGCCCATTATAGGTTACAAACTTGATTATCTCTGTGGTTCTGAATCTTAAGGATCTTTCATAGAGGCCACCGCTCCTAATGTTGTGGAAATTACCCTGAAACTGCTCTGTATCTTGCGTCAGTGTTCTGCTGTGCACAGTTCTCGGACAATCCAGTTCCTTCGGAATATGCCGCTGGGTGAAAACCTCACCACTGTTTAGTGACAAGATAGATCGTGACCACGAAATCGTGAAATCTACTGGTGGCAACATTATATTCAACCTGGCTATTCTCTGCTCTTACAAATCTCCTCTGCATAAATCCTAAATAGGTTGGATTTTATTCACTTCCTGCATTGGGGCTCCCTAGCAACTGCTATGTGGAATTCGTCTGGTAACTGCTCAGTGATGATAACACGTATACAACTTCATATGAAGCGTGACCCCCACATAGAGTGACTCTTGACCAATAGTCCTATTCTATTTCTAAGATAGACAATTTGGAAATGCATTTTCCATGGAACCTGAAAGGGTCCCCAGGAGGATCAAGTGTAACCATGTTGATACTGTGTCTTTAGACTGGCTCTCCTTTCTTTCTTGATTCGTTCTTCTCAGGCTCCCAGTTCTGTTTTCTAATATCTATTTCCCAAACTACCTTCCAATCTCAGACTCTGCTTTTTGGAAGAAAATAATAAAAGAAAATTACTCCACATATACCATTTACTTAAATTTCACATTAACTTTGCTATATTAATATTATTCCAGTTTTACGCATAAGATCACTAAGGCTCAGATTTATGTAACTTGTCTGTTAAGAGGATTATGTCTTCAGACTCAGAGACCTTCTGTGATTGCCATATGTCAATTTACTTAGGAAATAAAGTTAGGAAAAGTCCTTTACTAAACAGCAGATAGACTGCCACCAGAGCAATAAACCTGATGTGGCATTAATGGAATGAGAAAGAGGACAGAGCAAAGGGTGTCGTAGCTGTCTGACAAGGGGAAGACACAAATTTTCCTTTATATTTTGAAGAGAAATTATTTTATATTGTAGAAGATTTGATACCAATAACACCCCTTACATTATATCTGCCTTGTGAGTTTATTACAACAGATTCTACTCTCATAAGTTAAGATTATGAGACAGATGGCCAAGGAAAAGGATAGCTCAAATTTGGTCCCCACCCAAATCACTCAACAAGAACCAGCATTATATTTAGATAGGTTTTACAGTATCTACCAGATATCTTGTATTCTTGAGTCCCATATTCTTTATACTAATATCTGTGTTCCATGCTGCTTATAATAATAAAATGATATTTATGTCTTCAGTCTCATATCCATCTGAGACATCATTGTCACATTCTAGCCATAATTGCTGTAATTTCATATCCATTGGACTGAGTATAACTTTTGGCACATTTCACATGCACTCTCACTTTGAGAAGATACTATGAGATATTGAAGGAGATTCTGTTGAGAACTCTTTAAATACTCATGCATGCTCAGTGTGGAATTTGGGGTCACAGCACAAGATGAGTAAATGAATTTCTTTTTTGTTGTTGCTATTACTAAAGAGTAAATGCCTTTTTAGTTCTTGGATTATGCAGACTCTGCTGTGTTGAACATGTGCTAGAACCAGGCACTGTTTAGTAATGGAGTGACAGTTATTTATTATCATTTTACTTTCTGTATTTCATTCCTCCTAGCTTCAGCTCAACATCATTTATTATTGTTGTCACCGGTGGCAAATGCCACTAGGCATTGTAAAGGTCTGTAACTCACATATAATGATTTAGAGTCTGTGGTCAATGAGAACAAAACATTAAAAGACCAATAATGCATGACTTATGAAGTGGCAATGGAAACAGCAGAGGAAATCAGTAATTATCTTAATTATTAAACAGAAATGCTCACTGCACCAATACGTGGTTATATCCCGTGATCAGGCATACCAGAGTGACACAGGAGTTTGAGTTTGATACGGGTTCATAGAACATTCTTCACAGAGCTCATTGTTTATTCTGTTCGTGCTTTCAACGAGAATAAAATAGGCATCTTTTATCTGAAAAACTCAAATTCAAAAGAGACATGAAAATAGACTTTTAAAAAGAGAATAAAATTTCTAAATGTATTAATAAGATTTTTGTAAGTCCTAAAAGCTTCCTAAAATGTTATATGACATACAGACATACAAACATACATTATTTTGTATTTAAACAGAGCAGTGCGTGATACTATTTAACACATTGTAGTTTACAGAACATTTTCAAATTGGTAGCTTATTTATAAAAAGCCCTGGAGCTTATTTTTTGTTATATTTTCCTTTTGGTTTTACTAATTAGGAAATGAAACAAAAAATTTAAGTAGTTTATGCAAGTCGTATTGACTGGGACCAAATATCAGATCTTTTGGCCTCAAACATGTTCTCTTTCCAGTACAGCATACTTGTAAACTGGAATAGTCTCATCATCCCTTAATATTATCATTGATCTACTATTGCAACAGCCAGTATTATAGAGTTGATATTATAAATTGCTGTACTAGAAAGATGATTTGTGAAACTGAAGACCATAAACCTTAAAATCAGATGTATTTAAACCTTGCAAATTTCTACATGTCCCCATCCTGCAATCTTCTATCAATAGCAAAATCGGTTTGTTGATTACCATTCAGAAACTACCTGGTAATGCCCAGACCCTGACAGTCTCTTTTAGTGAGTCACTTCACCTTGATCTAGTGGAGTATTAGGCAAGTCGATATAGCAGGGGATCCTGCAGGATAAGGATCCAAAGTTAGCTCCCACCACGGAATCCAGAAGAGCAAAGGCAATTGCTCCTTAGTCATTCTCTCATCACGTTGTTCTGTGTGATATTTCAATAAAACGAGAATTCTAATTTCTAGAAGTTTTTCCTGTTTTATTTTCTGCAATGGGGCAGCAGTCATAATAGAGACTTAGGAAATTATTTAAGTTGCAGCAGGGTGGCAGCTGAAAGTTCCTCAAACTTACCTGGATAATAACTGTGGGTTTAAAAAGACTCCTCATAAAATTGATTGAAAGAGAGTTTTGGGAATAGAATAGGTGAGCAAATGACTTGCCTTTTATAGAACTGCTATAATGTATAAGCCAAGAGGATGGACTTTGGAGTCACATAAACCTTGATTCAAATCTTAGTTCTACCAATTAGTATCCATATGACCTTCATAAAGTTACATTTCTAACTTTCAATTTTCTTATCTGTAATATCATGATGATAATAATAATATCTATTTTATAGGTGTTTTGAAGATTCAATTAGATATCTGAAAATTCTTGTTTGGTTTTGGCACATAGGAAATGAACAATAAATTTTGATTTTTATAAAATGAATCGCACGAAAAGTGCAGATCTTTGTGTACTCCTGATGTGCTTTGACTTTTTATTCAGTAGCTCAGGGAGCTTTGTAAATACAAATCTCTCTGTCTCCTGATATGTGACTACTTGGTTTCCCGTTTCATGGTACTAAGTGCTTTTGACATCACTGACACTTTACTATCAGAAGTCTTCTGAAATTGTTTTTTTCCTTAAGAAGGGGACTAATCAAGAAGTGCTTTAAGAGATTAAAAGGAAGAAGGCATTGTGATTCTTAATGATGCCAGCATGTTTATGTAAATCTGTATTCACATAAATAAGCTAGAACTGAAATAGATATCCAAAAAACCTATTCTTGTTAATGCAACCTCACAGAAAAGTTGACCCAGTAGTTGTCAAGTTCTTATTTCCCTCATCATTTATTAAAATGCCTGGCTCTGCACTGGGAGTTTTTCTTCTTCATGGAACTTTGGTAGCTTGGTAATCCATTGGTTTCTGTCTCTGTCAGTTCTCATAAAGTTATATAGGACTCCAACTTTTCTATTTTTAATTTTTCTGCCAGGCACAGTGACTCACGCCTGTAATCCCAGCACTTTGGGAGGCTGAGGTGGGTGGATCACTTGAGGCCAGGAGTTCAAGACCAGCCTGGCCATCATGGTGAAACCCCATCTCTACTAAAAATTCAGAAATTAGTTGGGCATGGCAGTGTATACCTGTAAACCCAGCTACTAGGAAGGGTAAGGTGGGAGGACTGCTTGAATCCAGGAGGCGGAGGTAGCAGTGAGTGGAGATTGTTTCCACTGCACTCCAGCCTGGGTGACAGAGTGAGAGACTGTCTCAAAAAAGAAAAAAAAAAAAAGAAAAGAAAAGAAAAAAGAAAAAACAACATTTAATTATTCTAGACGTATAATGATTTTTTTAAAAAGAGAAAAAATACATCTCATTCTGATATTTATTGGATGCATGTTGGAGACAGTTCTGCAAGTAGCCATTTAAAATCACCTCTTCTTTCTTGGCCGCTGTCCAAGAAGAAATATTCTACAGTCATTCTTTCCTCCGCCTATACAACTTGAAATCCAGTAAGGTCCAAATACTAAATCAAAGGTTTTGTTCTGTCTCACACAACTTAAACTTTGATTATAGTGTCTTGTAGGTGAGAGGTGAGAAAGGAAATTTGTTTAACAGCACTGAATTAGACCAAGTAAGATTTTTATTTTAGGATATTTGAAGCTGCTATTTCAAATTGCTGGAATTGAGTTTAATGAATAGAACATAAAAAACAAAACATTTAAATATTATGATTTCAACAAGAGTCATTTCATATTTCATTGTGACCAGGTTACACTACCTTTTTAAAGATACATTATTCGTCATATATACTGATTACCCCAAATTACAGAAATTGTAATATGCAGTCTTTGCTTGATGACTAAGGTCTGTCATATGTTTAACATTATATTCACTTAAGAGCATACAGTTTGTCAACCTGCCCTGCTTTAGAGAAAATCTCTGGGGCCATTGAATCTATATAAGCTCTATAAATAGAAGTAAATTAGGACAGAAATAAGAACAGTTGCCTAGGTTACTGGACACAACCTCAAAACGTCAATATCAACAGATGAACTGGAACATATCAAATCTTAAAATACTAGCGATGATTCTTAGTGTAAAAAAAAAGCCGTGTAAACTTCATGTTGTAGAGAGGAAAAACTGCCTCACTTTTGCTTGTTTACATGCAGTTAGCTGAATATCCTTCACTATGAAAGTAGAAAAAAAATTCCATGGAGGAGTGGTTTACTCTAAAAATTAAAAACATTTTAATAGGCCATAATCATTATCAGAATATACTCTCAATAACTCAAATTTGTACGGAATTACCTTGCAAAATATTGGGACACATGACCTCATTACCATCTTCATGATCTAATTTGGGCTTATTATAAAAAACAGTTTGAATAAATCTAGATAAAATTACATTAATCAGCAGCAACACAGCAGGCAATACATTTTCTCATCATTGGTTTCCATCATTTCAATTTTATGTTTGGCAGTAACTCTGCTCTCCTATGTTTCTGGGTGATCTTTTCATATTTTCATGGTTTATTTTCCTTTATCCATTTTTGAACATTAGGATTTATTAGAGTTCTGCTCTAAGCCCTAAAATCCTCCAGCTCTTCCTCCTACTTTTCTTAGACATTCTCACATAATCTCAAGGTTTCAAATATCATATATAGGCACATGATTCTAGTCTAGCCCTGTCTTTTCAGCTCTGACTACATATATTGGGAGGCCTACAAATTTCCTCTCCTTGAAATAATCACAGGCATCTGTGGGTCTCACTGTTTCCAAATCCAAATGCACCACCTTAATCCACTAATCTACTCAAACTCTTACATTCCTTAAGGCACCTCTGTACATTCAGTTGCACAAATCTAAACTCAGGAATAGTTTTTGAGTCTTCCCATAGCTAATCATATAACATATTCTGGCTTTACTCTCTTCTAAATATTTTCTGAACTTCTCCATTTTTCACCACCTCCACTATCACCACTGTCAAGGAAGAATGGCGCCAAAGTTAAATAGGAGAGGAAGACTTTATTCAAGGCTTTTGCAATGGAACAAAGGCTAGAACTCATTCTGAGCTCAACTCTGCTGAAACAAAGATTTTTCAGAGATGAGGTGAGAGGGATTATAGGCCATCAAGTTTGCTAACTGGCTTTACCCAAAGAAATAGTAAAACTTCTAATAAATGTTTTCTTTATAATAGGAGATAGGTTTACAACTTGGAGAAAGCCATTTTCAAGCAGAGGGGAACATTCATGCCATCTTGGTCCCTTCTTTAGTTCAGTCACTGGCACCTCTCACCTAGATTTCTGCAGTATGTTCCTAACTTGTCTCCTGCCATCAGTTTTGTAAACTTCCAGTGTCCATACTTAAACTCCCATGATATTTCCAAAGTGAAAAAGCTGTCATCTGTCATCATACATAAAAGCCCTTTTAGGTCTTAGTGTCACCCCTTGCCCTTAGCATGAAATCCAATCTCCTAATGCCCTCTGTAAAGGAACTTCAGGATCTGCTCTCATTTGCATTATATTTTGCCACTTTCTCTTCAATGCTACCTCCTTGTGCAGAAATCTCAGGTCTTACAGACATCAGGCTCACCCTCACACTATTCATTATCTCAGAGAAACACAATTCCTACAACACCCCCTCTTTCCCTTTACCAGTATCTGCTCAACAGTAGGATTTCAGATTAGCCCAGCCTTCTCTGATACCCAAGTTCAAGATAGTTTTCATCCAATAATCATCCATTACATGTGGAGATTCTCACATTTTGATAGTCATTGTGCCGGTATAACTTCCTATATAATGGATTTTCCTCCCTACTAAATTCGAAACTCCATTAGATCAGGGGACATGTTGTCTTCTTTTAGCACTACACCTGCAGAATGTAGGACACTACTTAGTACAGAGCAGATTCATATGTGAATCACGTCATATAGGAAAGAACATAAGGAGAGGCTTTATTTTGTAAGATATCTTGCCCTAAAAACACACAAGGTTTCTAATATATTGAGCCTAGGGTATTACATGAATTTATTTCTTTATCTTTTTTTCTTCCAACAGTTGTAACTCTTTGAGACAGATAAATCTTACTATAAATTGCTAGATCACTACTCTGAAATATTCAATTTAGTACTTGCTAGTGTAAATATTAATTGATCCAAAGTCCTTCACTGTGCCTTTTTATTCCTGGCCATATAAGGGATACAGATCCTAAACCCTTTTTATTTGCTGCAATGATCCTTGTGCTTCTGACAGAGTTAGGATTTTCCCTGAGCCTATATTCCTGATTTTTCCATGTCAGAATGGTCTAATTTTGTCTTTTTCACTTCCTTTCAAAAGTTCTTCTAGATGAGCCCAACTCCCTTTACTCTCATAAAGCTTTCTTTACACTTTAGCCCCTATTGATTTAATAAAACAAAAACTTCTGCTGAAAAGCTGTCTAAAGGACAGTTTACTCACTCCTTTTGGATTTTTACATGTCAAGTTCACTAGGCTCTATCTCTATCCATTGTTAAGTAGTGTACTTGGGCAGTTTTAAGTTCTTTACTTAAATTTAAATTTAGTGTTATTTCTTTAATTTTATAAGTTACTGTATAAAAATCTAGGCAGAGAAAATTAAAGTTTAAAACACTGTACATTGTAGTATCCAAAACTTCTTATATAAGAGTTCTTTTAATAAATGCTTCTTGAAATTTCAATCTGGGAAAGATTTTTACCAAATATCTTAATATGCTCTTACTTATCAGAAAATGGAACTTCATTAAAATATGTACATTTTCACCCTGCTTTGGTTGCTGGGAAGTTCTATGTAAAAATTAATGTTCAATAACTAATCTGAATTGCTTAGTATATAATTTTAAAATTAAAAGATCTTTTTTATTACAGTTTTCTTAATCTAGTTTTCCATTGTCAAAATTTTCTTATCACCAATGATGTAGTGTATTTTAGAGTGAGAGAAGGTATGGGCATCAAGTATATTTTTGCAACAATTAGAACTTCTGTGATTTAAGCCTAAATCTCTCTCCTCTTCCATTGATTTATAGAGTAGAACCTTGGTATTCATAAATGCAAATTTTCCACCTCATAACATTGACAAAAAAACAAAAGTTCTATATCTTTAGTAGTAGTTTATAATACAACCAAGGCATGAATTTAAATGGTATATTGTGATATATGTGACTTACTTGCTAGGTAGTGAACCTAGCCTTCCATCCATTATTTAAATAGAGTTTTCTACTCATTGATGCATTTACAGTGAAGAAATAGCAAGTAGAGAAGTTCTGAGGAGAAAATGTTTTTGGAGGTGAATGTTAGTGAAGTGAGCAGTAATAGAAGTCTGAAACTAAAAGGGAGGCCTGGTCTTTTATGATGTATAAACCATCATAAGACATTTGGTTTTTACTTTGAGTAGAATGAGAAGCCACTGGAGGGGTTTGAAGCTAGAAGAATCATGATATGACATATTTTAAAGGAGTCTTTCTGAATGCTGTATTGAAAATAGTCTGAGAAGTGGTACAGGAGGAAGCAGGAACTTAAAAACCATTGCTATTATCACAGTGAAAAATGGTAGAGACAGAGACCAGGATTTTAGAAATGGGGAGGTTGATTGTTGTTGATTGTGCATATACGGTGAGAGGTAAAACTAATTAAATTTGGTGAAAGATTGGATATTGGGAATGAGAGAGACAGAAGTCAGGGACAACTCAAGGTTTGGCTTCCGAATGGGGAAGATGGACTTACTATTTATATTGGTATGGAGGAGACTGAATTGAGCAGTCTGGAGATGGTGAAAGAGCAGAAATTAATTTTGACTGTGACTGGACTAAAAGTCAGTTGAAAAACCAAGCAAAGATGTCAGTTAGACTAGAAATTATCTCATATACATAACTTTATAATTTTACAACTTCCTAAACTTACAGTGAAATTTTATGTATTACTTGGTGACCTTTTTTTTTTTTTTTTTCCCTCAAGGAATTGGCTTAAAGTCTGGTTTCCTTCAACTTTCAGACTTCATCCCCCAACAAATCTCCTCTTTTCTGACATACTTGTTCTCTTGAGTATCACCTTTTTAATAATGCCACCACTAACCACCCGACTTAAAACTGTGACTGTTTTCAACTCTCATATAACCTCTTTCCATGTTTCCTTTACTTTTTTCCATAACATTACCTTCACTGTCTGATGTATTACATATTTGCTTGTTTGTTTAGTCTCCATATTAGACAGTAAATTCAATAAAGGCAGCAGTTCTAATGTTCTTTTGTTTTTTCCCATGATGTATTCCCCCACACTTAGAACAGTGCCTGGCTAGTAAATATGCTATAAATATTTATTGAGTCAATAAATAAATGGTGTTAACCATATATGTGCTTTGGGAAAAGAGAGCTGTGAAGAAAATTTTGGGGCAGTGGGGTTGTTTCAGATACAGCACTTGAATCCAACCAATTATAATGTAGCTACAGAATAAATAAGGTAACTCCTATATTTCAAAAACAGTATTTTAGTAGATAATTACTCAGACGATGGGCATTTGGAAGAATGTTCTGAGGCTAAAGTACTCAAATGATTCTTTCTCTTTGTAGGTTTAGAGGTGTTTGTGGTAGACATCTGGCTACCAAGTATGTCTCTGCTTTTCCTGCCCTAAATTGTCATCATTGAAAAAGTCGCATTTCATTTATGTTGAAAATTGAATATGTATACACATTGTTGAATTATTAGTCCCCAGTTAAAAAAAGATGTACTTACATCTTTTCCTACTAAAGACACTGTATGTAGTAATGGGTAAGGTAGCAGAAAAAGAAGCCAAATGCAACACCTTTTTTAACATGCTTTCCAATATTCTAAAAATCACCTTTGTACTTTGAAAGCACCATAACTGAGATAGTCCTTTTATATTCATATTTTTAATCAGCAAGTAATTTCTAACCTACAGTTATTTCTTAGAAATTTGAGCATGTATTTCTAATATATTCTAAAATATAAGTTGTATAGGCTATATAGCACTGTCTATACATCTAAACCTTGGCTGAAATCCCATGTAAATATGAACAAACATATAACAGAAGCATTTCCTTGAGTGTAAAGTCATCAGCTATGTAATAGTCATGTACTTGTAAGAAACAGAGCTTTTAGAAAAAGTCAACCTTCAAACGTGTCTCCTCATTTCTGATGCTAAGACCATTTTAAAGGAGAGCATAATTTCTGGAACTAGACTCCTATGTTTGAATCAGACTTTGCCACGTACTAACTGTTGTCATTGAGCAAGTTACTGAACATTTCTGTGTTTTGCTTACTTATTTTTAAAATGGACATACTCATATCATAGGGTTATTATGGGGCTTATAGGAGTTAATATTTAGAAGGGATGATGTATCATTAAGTGATAAAAAATATCTGTCATCATCATAATCATTACCACCACCATCACTATCACTGTTGTCATCATTATTTGTTGAGTGGATTCACACTTACGACATCTCTGCTATTTTTGCAGCTTGGCAGCATTCACCTTTCTAATTAGTTCTCTTCAGATTTTTCAGAACGGTTTCTGGGGAGAGCCAGTCTGATTGGCCAAGATAAATAAATTTCATCCTATGTACAAAGTCCTTTACATGGGATCCTTTCATGAGTTTCTAGTTAATTTATAGATGGGTAGCTCTTGAGCCACGTGCCTACTCTGGTCCAGTTTCAAACTGCAGCTCAGAAGAAAAGAAGTGCTATGTTGTCAGGGCTGTTATTACACCAGATGCCTAAATCCATTTGCTTGCAATTATATAGTCATGAATGTAGCATTAGATTTGTGTTGTTCTTTGAAATGATGATGTTACTAAAATTTCCTAAAATAATATAAAATGGTGTTGCAAGGAAAAAGGATTTCATTTTCAAATATAGTTTCTAAAAATATGCAGAACTCGCTTGGTTCTGTTTGCTATTATTTTTGTAAGATGCACCAAGAGTGCCGAGGTCTTAGGGTCACCATCCCTAAGATGAACCTTGGCCCTTTTTATTAGTGACTGTATGACATTTAGTAATATGTGTATTTCTCTGAGATACTGATTCCTTATATTTCAACTTAGAGAATACCTACCTTGTAATATTATATTTAGAAATAATGCATATAAAGGATCTTGTATAGTGGTAAAAACAAAGTAGATGCCTAACACATGGTCTGTTCTATTCAAATATAGTGTATATAAAGAACAGCAACTGCTAATCATAAGAGATTCATATTGTCCAGTGAATTAAATGTAAGTTATCCAAGGTAAAGGCAAACCAGAATAGATTTTAAAAAAACAGTTTATATTTTAATTTGCAGGGAGGGAATAGAGAACAAGGCACAAGGAGTAGGAATAAACAAAAGTATGTGGAAGGAAGGAAGGAAGGAAGGAAGGAAGGAAGGAAGGAAGGAAGGAAGGAAGGAAGGGGCAAAAGAAGGGAGGGAGAAAGAAAGAAGAGAGATTTGGGTTGGGGCAGGAAGACCCTCTATTTACCAAGAGTGATAGTGTGCAATGAACTGAACAGTATGACTAACGCAATCTTCAGCTCCCGAGTTCCAACAACAACAACAACAACAAAGGGCCCTATATGTACTAGATAAAAAAGAGTAAATATTTGTTTTGTGACTTTGGGATGGTAAAGGATGTTCTAACTGTGATACCAAAGACAGAAACAAAGGAAAAGGCAGGCAAACTTTACTGCCAAGAATACAAAATAAAAAAAGTAAACCCAAACCAACAAAACACAAAATAAAGACAAACATCCATTTTAGTGGATAATAATCACGAATTATATAAGAAAATGTTTATATATTAATAGAAATAGATATTCACAAATTAGTAAGAAGAAATGACTCCTCACCCCACTTTCCACCCCGGCCAGCAGAAAACTGGGCATTACAAGGTATTCACAAAGAATACATGTATATTTATAATAAGTATATAAATTGTTTTCCCATCTCATCAGAGATTACACAAATACAAATGAAAACAACAATGAAATATATTCTGGTAACATTTGAAAAAGAATTTAAAAGATTGTTAATATCCATTGTCCGAAAGTTTTTATGAAAAATTGATACTCAAACACTTTGTGGAGATATCAATTCGGTTAAGCTGTCTGCAGGGAAATTGGGAAGTAAGCATTGAAAACCTTTATAAAAGTGCATTCTCTTTGTCTTCTAGAATGTTTGCCCTGGATACATTTGAAGAACTGCAGAAAGATATTCACCACTCAGTATACAAAAACAGACAGACAGACAGACAGACACACACACACACACACACACACACACAAAATACCTACCTATCTACATACATATCTACAGAAATATAAAATAACATGTAAATAAATGATACCAGATCTATATCATGAAATAAAAGTTTTAAAATGTGATGAATCTGTATTATACAGACACTGATACACTTTATAATGTTAAAAAGTAAGAAACAAAACAAGATACATAATATGATCTCATTTTGCAATGCAATTTGTAGAAATAATGACACATATATATGTAGCCTACAAGAATAGTCATAAAATATTGCTTTCAAAATCTTTGGTATATGAAACAATATTTTATAAAAATAAAGGTATTCTGTATGAAAGTACAGAGGGAAAAAGAAGCCTACCATACTACTGAGAGTTTGTGCGTAATTTTATGGACCAAAATGTTTCAAATAAACACAAGGAAAAAATAGCTATCTATAATTTTACTATCTAGAATGAGCCATGGTTGTTAATCCATCTGATTTTCTTAATCTTTAAAATGTTACATTAATAGAAAGTATATATACACTTACTGAATATTTCATGAAGCATACACTATTAAAGCCCACTTTAGAAATTTATGTTTTCTATCTTTTGATAGAGGCTACTAATTCTTGACTCAAACTGGTTAAATATTCTTTCATTTCCAAATAGTAGCACTATCTCTAGACTAAGTGTGATGCCCTGAAGTTCAGATACAAACTAGTAAGCCAATGGGGTTGATGTCAAAGTGATAGAATTGCAGAATAGATTTTAGTGACAATTTCTCAGGCTAGTTCTAATTGATAGAGTAGAATTTCACCACTGCGGTTCTACTGCTGATGATTTCTGTTAAAAATGATTGAAAACAAAAGAGTCAGCCAAGCCCTCCAGAGATCACTGGCTCCGTAAACTGGGGATCTTCCAAGAGATTGCCAGGTTAGCTTACATGAGGGTCAGTCTGAGCCAAAATGTCCACTGGTTCTTAGCTAAAATGTCAGTGTAGGGAAGGGTTTCTCTATCCTTGTACTGTTGACATTTTGGACCAGACAATTCTTTGTTGTAGTAGCTGCCCTGTGCATTGTAGGATGTTTAGCAGCATCTCTGGTCTCTACCCAGTAGATGCCAGTGAAGCGACATCGTTGTCTGAGGAAATAGCCAAAGTTTGTTGTCTCGCGATAAAGGGAACAAAGACGCCGACACACACACACGGAGTGGGTTTAAGAGCGGAAAGTTTAATAGGCAAAAGAAAGAAGAGAGAGCTTCCTCATGAAGAGAAAGGGGGTGACCAAGTGTGTTTCCAGGTTTGGGGTGAGATGAGATCGATTTTTTAGAGGGGCTTGAGGAGATGGTGTTTGATTTACAGGGGGCCCAGGGTATTGGTTTGGCCAGGTGTGCTATTTATATAGCCCACAAACCTTTTATTATGTGGATAAGGTTTTACCTGGCTGGTGCCATGACACCTGCACATGTGGCGACAAGGAAAGGGAAGAAGGAATCGCCATGTTGGATGACAAGGAAAGGGAAGAAGGAATCGCCATGTTGGATGTACCTAGCTTCCAGGTACAGCTGCTGCCATTTACCTATACAAGCTTCCAGCTTGCTTATCTATGCTTGCAGCTTGATTTTTCAGGCTGCTTTCTATCAGAAAAGAAATGATTTGGAGGCTGCTTTTTATTAAAAGAAAATTCTACCAAGAATTGTTTCACCCTCACTAACTGCTTGAATAATTTCTTACTACTCTATCACCAGTAGCCACACCTCCCACATCAGTCGTGAGTAACAAAAATCTTCCAGGAGATTGCCACGTTAACAATGAGGTTGTGATTGCGGAATAGGGGAGAGGTAAAACCAACCAAAGGAACAGCCATTCTTTCTTGGAAAAGATCGTTCTTTTCTACTGAGACCTTCCTAATTTTGAGGTTAAAATATTGTTTTTAATAAAAGAAGAGTGATAGTGGATGGTAAGTTTTTGTGGTAAATTTTTTCTTCCTTTTTAAATTTTTTGTTTTAAATGTGTATGTTTTATTGCCCTTACTTGTTAAAATAAAATAATTTGCAAACGTATGTTTATTCTGCTACTTTAAAAAAAAAAAAATTCACAGGCCTATGGAAGCCCATGCTTAAGAACCTTTGGCAAAAACCATGGTCTCTCGTCTTTTACTTTGAAAATGTTTCCAATTACTATAGATGTGACTTGTCTGAGAGCCATTTGTGTTGAGTCTGCAGTAAAACTGGAATATATCTTCCTGAAAGATTCCTCCAAACACCCTAGAGTTTTACCTTTGAAAGCTTAACTAATTGAAGCCTTACTTTTAATTTCCTTTTGTGCTCATCTGTAGACACAGTTTCATCTATATCCTGTCTCAGTACTAAGTTAGGCTCATGTGTCAGCTGCTGCCTCTTGAGCAGAGGGTCTTATTTCTAGTGCCTGAATGGAATTTTACTTGAAAAAGCCTTGTCTACTGCTAAGTGCCTTTCTAATCCAGATGTTTCCCTCTCCAAATTCACATTCAGAAGACGAGAAGAATTATGTTTTGTTTGTTTAATGTTGGTGTGTGTTCTGACCATATGGATTTAGCTTGCACACACTGATTGTGTTGTTAGTGCTGCTGATGTAGGATAGGTGTTACCATCAACCCTGTGTTTTGATTGTTGCAGCAGCAAAGGGGTGTTTTATATGTTTTGAATCTCAGGCAGTAATTGTGCCATATTTTAACATAAATATTCATGTAAAATAATTATTATGGTACTGCATAAAAAGGGATTGAATTACTTGCATTCCATATAGAAGGAAGATTCCTTTAATTGAGATCTGACAATGTAATACAGAAGTATATTTCAAAACAATTAAGCCTCGTGATTTGGTTTGGAGAACTATGAATGCTGTAGGCATTGTAATCAGAAGAATAAATACAAAAAATGATCTGGCAGTTTTTAGCACTTAAAACTTAGATTCTTTGAGAATTTCTTGAACTGTCAGAATAACATGCCAACATTGTGACTCTCTGGTGACATTCTCCCATATTGTCTTTCATTTATTTTTTTCTTGATTATAAAAGAAAAATAAATCAAAAAAGAAACTAGAAACAATAACACTATGCTATAAATAAGGGAAAATATTCAAAATCCTGCACATTAACTTATTATACAGAAAGATGTAATCTATTACAGACACATGTGAACTGTACTTTAAGAATTTCTATGGTCCAAGTGATTGAATGAAAACTGGTTAAATTATACCAACAAACATCAATTCTCTTTCTACCTCAGTGCCTTCTCAATTGTGTCATGTGTCCTCCTCCTATCACTTTATCCATCTTCTCTTCCTCATTTATTTTCCTTGGTGAATCATTTCTCACTAACATGAGCATTTTATTAATAATCCTGAATGAAAATATATTGTTTCAAAATGAATATATTATTTCATTCTTCTTCTGGTGTTCTCCTATCCTATAAGATCTCAAGGTTGTTACATATCACCTTAAATTAAAAATAAATAAATAAATATATAAATACATAGATGATAGATATATAATGTTGAAACATGCCATTGGAACTTCTATTTTACAAATTGTCCTGAACACTTTTATTTTTAAATTTTTAATTCATAATTCACTTGGGGATTTATTAAATGAATCTTTAGCTGAAGGAGGCTTAGAGAAAATAGAAAAATTCAGTGTGTATACAGATAAAATATTTTCAATTCGTCAAGGTGAGTCTTTTTTCTAAGAATTTTTTTTCTAATTCCAAACATTCTCTTTAGAAAAAAACATTTAGTTAGGAAACATCTATTTTAGGTACTGCCTACATTTTTGTAAGTAATTTAGAATTTTAGAAATCATCTTCAATTTCTGGTAGATTTCAAGGTATTATAGATTGCATGAAGTTCCAAAGCGAATATCATTGTAATGGAAGACCCATTCTTTTTTTTTAATTTTTAACTTTTGTGGGTACATAGTAGGTGTATATATTTATGGAGTACATGAATTGTTTTGATAAGGCATGCAACAGAATAGTCAAATATTTTGTGGTGCTTTACCTACTCTTCTGTAGCATTCTGATGGGCCATACTTTCAGAGCCTGTAGAACTACATTTTGAAAATTTGATCTCTTCTGAAAACTCGCTCTCATTTTTTTTCTTTTTCTTTCTTTTTTTTTTTTTTTTTTTTTTTTGAGACGGAGTTTCATCCTTGTTGCACAGGCTGGAGTACAATGTTGTGATCTTTTCTCACCGCAACCTCCACCTCCTGGGTTCAAGCGATTCTCCTGCTTCAGCATCCTGAGTAGCTGTGATTACAGGCATACACCATGCCTGGCTAATTTTGTATTTTTAGTAGAGACGGTGTTTCTCCATGTTGTCTTGGCTGGTCTCGAACTCCCAACCTCACGTAATCCACCTGCCTCAGCCTCCTAAAGTGCTGGGATTACAGGCATGAGTCACCGGACCCAGCCAACTCACTATCATTTCTAATGTAAATCACTTGGAGAAGTGAGTGCTCAGAAAGCCATAATAAGAAAACCCTAGCCTCTGTAGGACTTGGCTACCTATATTTATATTTGGGACACAATATCCTGTTTGTGTACCCGGTTGATCAGTCATGGATATATGATGGTTTCCCCAATGTATAGGATGGGTCATAACTAGCATAGAAGAACGAGCCAGACCTTAGTTGGCTCTTTACCAAGACCATATCACTCTGCATCTGTCTTTCAAAACCTTTAATATCTTGTCTAATATTTATATATATAGTCCAGGCTTATGCTAGCTGATCATAGATAGTTAAGAGAAATTTTATTTTTTCATAAGCAAGATGTTAGATAGAAAGTGTGTGGAGGTCCTTTGACCCTCAAGTGAAACCAAGGAGGTTGTGGCAATGATAATTAGGAAGAAATACTCAAGTGGGAGGTGAATCTAGAGAAGATTAGCATAGGCTGCTTGATCCAATTGCCTCAGCCCTGTGGAGTTTGTCTTAGCAAGAATATTTTATTGAGATATCAGGATCCACTTAAACATCCTAAATTACAAGTTGCATGTTATTTAATGATGTTATTCTAGTATTAAGATTGGGTAGAGCTTTAATTGACAAGCTATGTGGTTATCCAAAACTAGATGGGTTTTTATAGCATCTCAGTTTATAAGCTATTACTAACATTTAAATTTGCTTTGGTGAGTATCTATGATCACAGGATAATGTTTTCTTGTTTACTTAGGCCCTCACTTCTTTTCACTCCCCACGAAGATCTCTAGTAAAGAGAAAAAAAATAATAGTTTTAGACTTTCCTTTAGGGAAGGGACTCTTTTTCTTCAGGAAAATATGCTGCACCATGTTGGGAGATGAGACTCTGATGGATGTGTGTGTGTGTGTATATATATATATATATGACAATACTTAAAAAGTGTGCTTAGAAAACATGCAATATTGACTGGGCATGGTGGCTCGCACCTGTAATCCCAGCACTTTGGGAGGCCAAGGTAGGGGGATCACGAGGTCAGGAATTCGAGATCAGCCTGGCCAATGTGGTGAAACCCCATCTCTACTATAACTACAAGAAAAATTAGCCGGATGTGGTGTTGCGTGCCTGTAGTCCCAGCTACTCAGGAGGCTGAGGCAGGAGAATCGCTTGAACCTGGGAGGCGGAGGTTGCAGTGAGCCGAGATCGCGCCACTGCACTCTAGCCAGGGCAACAGAGTGAGACACTGTCTCAAAAAAAAAAAAAAAAAAGGAAAGAAAAGAAAAAGAAAGTATGCAGTATTTTGCTGCGGGAGAGCACACAGGAAAGATGAGAAAAGGACAGATAGGGGCCCACCTAAGAAGGTAGGATGCCAATGACTGAAAATGATAGCCACCATGAAATAAATTATTCTGTATTTGCTGACATACATATGAGTATTCAGGTGCATATTTTGCATGTTTTTAATTTTTAATTTTGAAGTAATTTTATATTACAGAAAGCTGAAAAAAGTACAGAGAGATCCTGTAGGCTTTTCACCTAGTTTCCCCTAATGTTAACAACTTGTATATCTGGGGTTCATTTGTCAAAATGAAGAAATGACCATTGGTATTATACTACTAATTAAACCACAGATTTTATTCAAATTTCATTAACTTTCCCACCTATATTCCTTTTCTGTTCTAGGATTCAATCCAGGATTCAACATTTTATTTAGCTGTTACATCTCCTAGTTCCCTCTAGAGTATAGTATTTCCTGAATCTTCCCTTATGTTTCATGATCTTGATATTTTTGAAGAATACAGATGAGGTATTTTATAGAATCTCATATAATTTGAATTCATCTTATGTTTTCCTCATTATTTTAAGGTTATGCATTTTTGGAGGAAATATCACAAAACTAACATGTCCTTCTCAGTCCATAATATCAGGAGGTTCAAGATGTTAATAGATCTCATTTTGGTGATGGTTTTATCATTTGGTGTTGGTTGATGGCTTTTTCCACTGAAAAAACTACATTATTTTTTTCTTTGGAATTAATAAGTATCTTGGGTGAAGGGCCTTCTTTTATTTTTATTTTTATTTTTTGCCAGAGTTTTGCTCTGTTGCCCAGGCTGGAGTGCAATAGCAAGATCTTGGCTCACTGCAACCTCAGCCTCCTAGGTTCAAGCTATTCTCCTGCCTCAGCCTCCAGAGTAGCTGGGATTACAGGCACCCGCCACCATGCCCAGCTAATTTCTTATAGTTTTAGTGGAGATGGGGTTTCACCATGTTGGACAGACTGATCTCGAAGTCCTGACTTCAAGTGATCGGCCTGCCGCAGCCTCCCAAAATGCTGGGATTACAGGCATGAGCCACTGCACCTAGCTAAAGTGCAGTGCTTTAAGACTATTCAATTTTATTCCTTCTCAAATGTTCACCTATGAATTTTAATCTCCATCAATGAACCTTGCCAAAGAATAATTACTGTGGTGTTTGCCTAACCCATGATTTTCCACTTTCCTCACTTCTTCTATATTTATTAATTGGAGTTTTAAGGAAGAGCTGTCTCTTCTCCCTCATTTAGTTATTCATTCAATTATTTATTTATATCACTATGAACTCATGGATATTTATTATAGTCTATGGAGTTTAACCTTATTTCATTGACCGAATTGTTCAACCTTTGGTATTAAAAGTTTGAAAGTTTTTTTGTTTTTTGGTATCGAAAGTTATTTTCTTTTTTTAAAAAAATTTACTTTTTTCCTATTTTGTGATAATTATTATAGATGGGGTCTTGCTATGTTGGCCAGTCTGGTCTTGAACTCCTGGCTTCAAGGAGTCCTGCCTTAGCCCCTGAAAGTACTGGAATTACAGCCATGAGCCACCATGCCTGGATATCCTGTTTCTTTTTAACAGATCCTTCTTGTTTTAGGAATTACTTACTTTTTGCTGCCATAGGATGATTCATACTCAACTAATTTGTCAACTCTTCTAGTTGAATTCTACTTGCCAATGTCAGGTAGCATCTACCCAAGGCAAGCAAACACTTACATCATAACTCTTTCAGAAGACACTTACTGCCCTAGATCTCAGGTTCTTTAGTTGACTTCTGACTTCTGACCAAGAAAGCCTTAAATTTCTCCTTGTCTTGACAAGATTCTTTCTGAGTACAAGCCCTTGACTTCCCTTTTCTTAAAGCATCTATTTTAGAGAACTTCCCATTGTAAATTCTTTCTCTGCCCCTTTGTGATGTAAATCTTGTCCCAGTTTCTTCCCAGTTTAACAACAAGAGAATATCTTTCTTAAGCATCTGTGAACTATCTCTTTGAAATGTAGTTATCAAGAAAGGTAAAACCTCTATTTCCTACTCTCTATGGGAGGGTAGAAGCCTATTCAGTAAGTACCATTTAGCAAACACAGATGGTCTAATGATATTGACCATCTCTACTAATGTCCTCCAGTACTCTTCTACTAGCTCACCCCAGTGGTTAAAACTCTCTTCCCTTTGTTTCAGCAGAGTTGAGTTCCATCTCTCCCTCCATTCCAGCAGTATTGAATAAAATTATCCTTGGCTGCTTAACTCAGTCAGTGAAATTATTATTTGACAACTATGATTGGCTTTAAGAAAAGTCATGGACTTGTAGAGTTTTGGCTTTGATTGTTGATGTAAATGTGGAAGCAATGCTTTTTTTACCCACATTCTACATCTTTAAGTAAAAATCAGAGATTTTGCAATGTTAAGTCATTTTACTTTGTAAAATTCTCATGTTATCCCTAAACATTTTCACAAACCTTTACATATACACAAATGACATATATAAGTGATTTTGAAGAATGTTACAATGTTGGGTAACTACAGTGGAGTAAGAAGGGAATAGTTATTCAAGATCACTCTCAAATGAACGCAGTAGATCAAGATCAGAAATGCAGAGAAGAAAGGTGGCCTATGGGAATAAAAGTCCTCAGAAATTTATGAAGTTCTTGAGTAAACTTGAGACTCTCAAAGAATGTATGAGAAGAAGCTTGACTGTTTTATTCAAATTTCAGAATATGGAAACTTCTGCTAACTTTGGGTCTTAGGTCATAAACTAAACTCCTGACTTCAAGTGATATGAAACACAAATGATTACCCAGTAGTGGAGTCAGAAAGAAATAATAGTAGTATGTTACTCAAATTGATATAAACTATTTTATTTTACCTTTTTAAAAACCTAATAAATGGACAATAGATTATATATTATGTGAAATATAACTTCTTATTTTTCTTTGTGCATTACGTAGTCTATATTCAATTGATAATAATATAATGAGAATAGATTTTATATTTTCTTTGCCATGAGTGTGTGACTACAGGTGTTGCATCTGGTTTTCAATGGAAGGAGCTATAAATAGCATATTTATATGGATCATTAGTCTTGGTACTATGTTAAATCATAATAATATGGACACAGGTAAGCATAATTTTTGGACAAGCAAATGCCATGTTTGGAATTCTATATAATATACCTCAAATTGCTATTTTATCAAGAAAATTATTTTTAGAAAGATAGAATGAAATTTTCAAATTTCCACAAACAATTTGGAGGGACACTGGTAATTATATTCAATTACACATTTAATACATATATAGTAATAAAATTATATTCATTGCAAAAATATGATTAAAAGAAAATACACATAAAACTAGGAGGTATATAATTCTTTCTCAAATCCTACTTTTGATGTTATACTATTCATATAATTTGTCATTATAAAATTCATATAGTAAGATTTAACTTTTTAAAAAGTCACTAGAATTGGTTTTCAAGTTGTATTCCACGCATCTGTTTACCTTACCCACCAAAACGTTCTAAATATGTCTTTTTCTGCACAGGATCTTTTAAACTGTTTGACAGCAGAAAAGGTGCCATCCAACTCTACAGTAGACATCAATAAATGCTGGGTGATGATGTTGTGGATGACTCATTGTCAGTATTATGACCAAATATAATTGTACTATGCTATAATACAATGATAGGATGAAGGTATCCTGATATAAGCAGGAAAGCTTATTTATAACTTGAAGAGCCTCATTATCTGACTGAGTAGTCTGTCTCTTTTTTGATAGTTTTTCTTTTCATCCTTGTGGTCAGATTAGCTCACCTTCTGTCTACGTCCAATTTACTGTAAACTGGGGCATGGAATTCAGGTAACCAAACTTACTTAAATTGTGAGCAAAGTATAAGTTACTGGGCACTGAATACCATCTTAAAGGCATTCTCGTGAATGAAATAGATAGGCTTTTAGAGAGTGTTGTTTGATTTCCTCACAACCTGTATAATATTTATTTATTGAACTGTTTGAGAATTTCTATATTGTCAGTTTTGGCAGCAACAAAAGACAAAAAGTATATCAGCCTTCTGGAACGAGGAACCAAAGAAAACACAATGCAATTAAATAAATTAAATTTAGTGTAAATCTTTGCAATATTTATATTTAAAATAAAATGCAGGACAGTTTTCATATGGCTTAGTTATAGTTTATTTTTGTAATGGGCATTTCAGTTGAGTGTTAAGTATGAGTAAATAATTTACATGAATATTACAAAATTTCTATTACAATTTTGGTCTTTGTAGAGTGCAAACATAGTGTCCTGAACAAAGACCATTATTGTTTTCTTGACTGGTCAGAATTCATCTAGAATTTGCAGTTCCATCTGGAAGTCATTTTATGAAAGAGACAATGATACACTGAGATACCCCCAAAGGAAACCTTGATTCTGATGTTCTGGATAAGAAGTTCTAGAAGTGTCTGGAATTGAGGAGTTCTACAGAAAAGGAATATGTGAAGGAATTAATGAGAGAATGGGAAGATGACTGTTAATAGCATCTGATGATTATTTTTCACATAACTGCAAGGTCAACTTGTGGAAAATAGATTACATATACTCCTTTAGGTTCTAGAGGTCTGAATTCAGGTTATCATGGAGACAGAGAGAGGAAAGATAAAGATTTTCTAGGAACTAACTGTCTAAAAATGGAATTCAGTGCCTCCAAAGGAAGTACATGCCTGTTGTTGGAAGACAAAAGTAAGGTATCAAGTGGAAAAAGGGTTGAAAGTTCAAGTAGAGTCTCCACACCTGATGAGGTCATTGAGGTCCTGGGGCTGGTCCTCACTTTGTTGGGAATAGAAACTCTTTATTGTTGATGCCCCTAAACAAATCAACCAGGCTTTTAAAGATTGACTCTTGCTAAACAAATTTCCCAACATTTCAATGTATAATTATATATATATATAATTTTAGATGAAAGATTGTAAAGGCTTGATCTTCACCTTCTGGATAAAATATATATTGCAAGAAATATGTGGCCATGCTAGGATCACATCTGTCAAAAAGATAAGGATATTCACGTCAGGTTTGTTGATAACCGCTCACATCAGCAACTTGTTTTAGGGGTCCCATACAGATCACCACCTTTGAAACCACTTTTCTTTTCAGAGAAAGGTTTATGCTACAGCCACACCTAAGTGTAAATTTCAGTCATTATGATACATGCCAAGATCCTGTATGAAATTTATCTATGTGAAGATTACTTCTGGAGGTCATGGGTCTCATTTATTATGTTTTAATTTTTATTGGTAAAATGTGCATGGACTGCTTTATTTCTCAGTCCCAGAGAATCCAGCATTGGACTTTCAGGAAAGTCCAAAAAGTGGTGAAAGCATCATTGGTCATAAATGTTACAGATGGAATGATATTTTGGAATAAGATATTATATAACCTGTAAGATCTCTCATGCCTCTACAAAAAATTGTCTAAAATGTTATTTGTGTTTAATTTTTTATTGTGAAAAATTAAATGCACAGAAATGTTTAATCACTAGTACAATGCACACTCATATTCCCATTACCTAGAAATAACAGTTTAACCATAGTTCCAGAGCCATATTTCGGTTTTTCTTAAGCTACTTCAAAGTAATTTCAAACATCATAGCATTTTATACCTAAATATTTCAGCAGGAACATCCCAAAATAATGAACATTCTCTTATATAACCACAATATGATCACGACACTGAAGAAAATTAACAATCACTTCTTAATTTTTCTTTTCTTTTTTTTTTTATTTTGAGACGGAGTCTCGCTCTGTCGCCCAGGCTGGAGTGCAGTGGCCGGATCTCAGCTCACTGCAAGCTCCGCCTCCCAGGTTTACGCCATTCTCCCGCCTTTTCTTAATACCCAGTTTATGTACAGATTTCTTCATCCATCTCCAAAATGCCCTCTAATACCTTTATTTATTTCTAGAACAAGGACAGAAACTGGATTCACAGATAAAATATAACTATTTCTTATGTAAAAGAAAGAACATTGGAGAGCATCTTCATTTATCGGAGACCTGGAAATATTCCCTAGGGAACTCATTTCCGTGATTGTGACAAATGGATATTAACAGCTGTCTCATCATATTATTATTGAAATGGGATAACTTTTTCAAAAGTGCTCAATAGAGGGACTAGCATACTAGAAGTATGAACAAATGTCAATCACTATCATTATTATATTTAAGACATAGATAATCGAATATATGATAATTTATTCTGTTTCAACCCAGTCCCTGAAGCCTATAACGTTTTGTAATAAAATGAGACAGTTTTATAACTGTGAATGTAACCCACTGGGTGCTAAGAGTGTTTTTTTTTTTTTTTTTTTTTTTTTTTGATGGATGAGGAAACTGAGCTAATTAAAGCTAATATATATTTAAGTCTGATTTAGAGGTCTATATATAAAAATGTAGAAATGTATACCACTTCTTAAAGTCCAACTCCAATTCCTAAATGTTAACTTTAAAATATTACAGAAAATTGCTTTTAATGAATTCTCAGGAATATATTTGAGATCACAATTTAGTATGCTTAAGATATCAATGCATAAATCTTGCTTAAATAAATTTGTTCTCAAATTTTAATTAAGTTGAATTTTTGCCAAAAGCACTTTATATTTTCTAAAATTCCATCAAAGTGCTCTATGCTATTTATATTTTTGATGTATTAAAAATACATCTATTTCCCAAATGCCTCTAGGCTTATTTTAAGAAAACACGTACATGTCACTATGAAATTTGAGATACTCTGAAGGTAAGAACATGAGTTATCATTTGAGAACTATGTCTCTAATGTGTATATATACCATGTGTATATTTTTAAAGTTTATCAAAGATTTTACTTTTATTGTTGAGTTCTAGCTACCCATTCATATGAGTGATGTGAATTAATTAGAAATTTCCTAATATTTATAAAATTAAAAAATTCATAATTGTGGATTATTTATTAACAAAATAATATTTCTATGTTTCATCCAGTTTCATGGATAGAGAAATTAACAAAGTTATATGATTTACCTAAGAATTTAATTTCCGTGAAAAAAGTTATAGTTAAGGAAAGCAAAAAAAAAAATGTGGAAAGGGAAAGCTACTAATGAAGACACATGGACTGAAACATCAAATCTGTCACTAAGCAGCTGGATAGTTCTTTTAAGTCATTTCCCCTTTCTGGGACCATTTTCTTATCTGCAAAATAAGTGACTTGGATTCTGGGGCTTCTGAGAATAAGATAATTATAATGGTGCTATATTTCTATGGCATTTATTGCTTATGGAAAGCAATTACTCAAAATATTTCATTAGGTTCTTGCCTAGGCTCTGTGAGGTAGACTACATGAATATTTTAGTTGTGCTTTTCAATATTGTGGAAAGTCTTGGAGGCCAAGATGATACATTTATATACATTATTTATATATGCACCATTTACTGAGTCCCTAATATATTCCAGGTACAATTGTTTATAGACATAACTAATTCTCACGCAACCTCTACAAATGTATTATCATTTAATATATGAAACTGGAGTTTAGCATTGTTAATTGCTGGATAGCTAATACTTGGCAAAAGTGAAATTTGAATGGTGGTCTGCATGACAACAATTTCTGCATTTTCCCTATTATGTCACTTTTTTCCTTTCTTTTCCTTTTGTCTCTTTTAAGGGGTAATTATAGTCATTTAAATTTTTTAAGCAGATAAATAATGTAAGCTTATCAATATTTTATGTAGTAGTAATGAACATAGAACAATTAATAAGGAGATATGAAGATGAAAATGATCAATTGTGCTACTAATATAGTCTTGGAGGAATAATAAGGACAAGAGTTTGAAAAGTACTAGGAAAAATGCATAAGAGAAATGAATCTAAGATCTGTGTAGAGGTAAAAGCTTGGCATTTGTGTAAATGTGGATAACAATGAAAATACAAGATCAGTGATATAAAATTTTGAGCTCAAAAGTCTGTGTGTTTTTTAGCTCTTGAGTATTTCTGTTAACAATCACAAACAAACGTTTATCATGCAATATGTTCCTACTGTAAGAGAACTTATTTTCTAGGGGAAGGAGACAAAAAAATCTAAAAAGTACAAATAAAAAATTATGTGTAATGTCATAATTGTTATTCTGAAAGATGATATTGTTTTCAACAACATCTCTAGCAAGTGAGATTGGATAGTTGTGTTCACAAGATTAGACTACAAAGAGAACAATATGAACGTCTAGGGGGAAGAACTGATAACATGTTCTAAAAATTTTGAGAGAATAATTACACACACCTGAAGGATGGAGAAAGGGGCATGTACTATATGAGTTTGGCCTGAAAATATGATTAAATTTGGACCAACAAATTGGGGGAAGGGAAGATGAGCAAAAATAATTAATGGGCAATATCTCAAGATGTTTACCTGCAGCAACAAATAGCTTAGCTTAGCTTGAGGGTACAGTGTGTTGAAGGAAGTAAGATGGGATGAGATTGAAAACCTGATAGGAACAAAGGTTATGATGATCGCTGTGATGTAGTAATTCTACTCCTAGATATAGTCTCAAGAGAAATACACTCATATGTGCACCTAAAGAAAAGTCCAAGAATACTCATTATTGATCATAGCCAAAAATGGAATAGTTTTCAAAATATTGTTTATAGAAAAACATGAATAAATGTATAGAAATATATATATATTTGTGGAGTGGAATAATATCTGTATAGAACAATGAGAATAAACAAAATATAACTACATGCAACAGAATAGATACATTTCAATCATTTAAGTGCTGAATACAAAAAGCCAGACACAAGAATTCATATGCTATGATTCCAATTTTGTAATATTGAAACATGGGCAAATCTACAGTTTTAGAAATCAAGTTAGTGACTACCCTTAGTAGATAGTGACTAGCAGAAGATAGAAAGAGGCTTCGGGGTGCCTGTAATCTTTTTGTTTCTTGATTTGGGTGTAGGTACATGGATCTGCTCTGTTTGTGAAAATTGTTCCAACTGTACATTTATGATTTAGGCATTTTATATGAATTTTCCATTTTAATCAAACAAATGTAATGGTGGTGTTTGAGGAATTGATACCCTTTATTTGATAAGGTGATGTAAAGATAAGGAAGTTAGATGAGGGATTGCACGATTTCATCATATTCAGAAAGATTGAATCAAGCACTAGCAAAACAAGAAGATTTAAAACAAAGGAGTATATTAGGACCAGAAGACAGCAGGAATGGTAATACTAATACATAGAGGGAAATGGATGTGATAGAGGATAAAATGAACAACTAACAGAATAGGGTAAAGAAAAGGGAATAATTTTCTAAAATATAAAATTTCAAGACTGGAAGGCGGGAAGTATCACTGAGAAGCATGAAAATCAAGAGGATAAATGGTTTGCCTGAGTATGTTTTTCATCATTCTATGATCAAGTATTCCTAACAGCAGTGAATGTACTGATCAGTATTGGAAAGGAGAACACGACTGAAGAGGTTGTTTGAAAGTAATCTTCATAGCAGTGATGGTTGACGTCATGAAAGTAGCTGACATATATGTACACTGTAGAAGGAGTATATCTGGCTAATTAACACACGCATTACCTCACACAGTTATCTTATTTTGTGGTAAGAACACTTTACATTCACTCAGCATTTTTCAAGAATAAATTTATTATTCACTATAGTCACCATGTTATATAATAGTTCTCTTGAACTTATTCCTCCTGTCTAAATGAAATTTTTTTATCCTCTGACCAACATCTTCTCAACCCTTCTACCCCACTACCCCAGCCCCTGGTAACCCCTACTCTATTCTCTCGTTTTGTGACATCGTTTTTAGATTTTGCATATGAGTGAGGTCATATGGTATTCATCATTCAGTGTCTGGTTATTTCACTTAACACGATTTCCTCCAGATTCCATGATGTCACAAATGACAGAATTTCATTCTTTTTTATGGCTAAATAGTATTCCATCGTGTATTCCACAATGTGTATACACTTCAGAACATAATGTGGTACGTACTAAGTACTTACAATTTTCTTTCCCAATGTAAACAAGAAAAGAAAGAAAGTAGATGAGTGCACTAAGGGAGAAGATAATGAAGAAAGTTAAAAGGGTTGGCACAGATTCTTGGGGAGATGCACATTTGGCAGATAAAGGGAGATGGAGGACTCTGAGAAGGGGCAGTTCGATGTAAGGGAAGGAAAAACCAAGAGAGTGGATCACAAGGTCAGGAGTTCGAGACCAGTCTGTCCAACTGGTGGACAGATGGGGTGAAGCCCCATCTCTACTAAAAATACAAAAATTAACTGGTCACAGTAGTGGGCGCCTGTAGTCCCAGCTACTAGGGAGGCTGAGGCGGGAGAATTGCTTGAACCTGGGAGGTGGAGGTTGCAGTGAGCTGAGATCACACCACTGCACTCCAGCCTGGGTGAAAGAGCAAGACTCTGCCTCGAAACAAAACAAAACAAAAAACAAAAACAAGAAAGCGTCTCAAGGATCACTTGGTCAGTACTTTCAGGAGTTGTAAACAAAGTAAGGATAACGAAGACAGAGCAAAACAATAAAAATCTGTGTTCCCTGGTCACTGGAAAGTTTTATAGCAAGTGTTGGCAAATTGTAGTCAACAGGTCAAATTTGGCCTGCTGCCTGCTTTTGTACATGAGCTAAGAATGGGCTTTACATTTTTAAGTGGTTGAAAAAATTCGGAATAGATGTAATCAGATATGATCAGAATAATATTTGTGGCATGTGAAAATTATGTAAAATTCAAATTTCAATGTCTATACTAAGGTGTTATTGGAACAGGGCCACACTGATTTGTTTACATAATATTCATGACTGCTCTTGCAATATAACAGAGTAACAACTCTGCCAGTTGAGTAACAAAGTGATATGGTGTGAGTTGCAAAGCATATATCACTATCTTGTCCTTTACAGAAAAATTCTGCTGACCTCTCTTTTAGAGTTAAAATAGTAAATGAAATCTATGCTTAAAAATGCCTAATAGTCTATTGGGATAACACAGCTTTTCCTTGAAAAATATTGGATAATATTATAAATAGAGTTCTGAGAGTCACTGCAGATAGTAAAGAACTGAATCTATTTGTGTATGTAATGGTTGACAGTTAACATCACTTTACTTTAAAAGTGTGTTCTTACATATCACTTGATGTCCAAAACAGCCTGTCAGGTAAAGATCATGGTATAGAGTTTAAAGATTTGGAAACTTAGGTTCTAATGTGACTATTCTTTGGAGAACAATTGCATTCAAAGGTAGAAAGTGATAGAGAAATATCATCATGGAGAATGTGTGTATATTGGCATATTGTGGGCAGTATTATTCATAGTTGTTGGCTTAGTGATAGAACAAAAACTCAAGAGCTATATTTTCTGATCTACATCCTGATTCTACCATTGACTGACATTATAATCTTGATCAATCACTTAATGTTTCAGAGAGACCCAATTTCCTCACTTACAATATTGGGATAATAATAATTCCTCATAGGGCTGCTGTGAAGATTGAAGTTTAAATGTGTTCATGGTTTCTAGAAGAGTGTCTGTCATATATGTGTTGGCTGTTTTTCTTGTGATTGGTAACACATTCCAAGATCAACAGATACACAATATAATCTTATTCAGATGGCAGTGAATCAAAAAGCCTTTGACAGTTATTTGCATCAGAGTTCTGCTCTATAGATCTAAGCAGAAGCCTAAACATATAGCCACCAGGCGATATACATCAGAGATATTCTACTTACCTAATTTTTCTTAAGCTTTGTACCTCAGTTTCTTTGTTTAATCTGCACAAAATAATTCAATAAAGAATTTTTTACCTAGACTTTCTAAACATCAAGTATTCTCTTAAGTCTTCTTTTGGAATTTTCAGGGTGGTTGAAATCGATCTATGACACATAGTAAATCATAGAAGCACTTAAAACCTTCTGCAAAGGTGTCAGTAACTTACTGTTTTGTTGCTGCTGTTGTTCCCCTGAGAAAAGGACCAGAGTTCTCTAAAACTTTTAATTTTGCAAACTATTGCCCGACTTTTGGACCTTATCTTGTCAGAGGTAAATGTCTGTTGTTGTAATTCACCATTCGAGTTGAGATGTTATTAAGGAGATGAACTGCAACCAATGAGCTCCCTGTCCACAACAGGGTCATTCTCAATCTCATCCAATAATTGACTCTGTTCCCTGCATGGCAGGTGGGTAACAGTTGCAATTACTATCATTTTGTGGCTAGGGAAACTTAGACAGGAGGGTTAAGTAACTTCTTCAAGGTCATATTGGAAATTGGTGTCATTCCAAGAAACAGAACTTGGAGTACACTTAACCAGTTCAGTTCTTGAATAGGTTTAACTTTATTATGAGAACAGTAAATAATGTTCCACAATATACCAGTGTATATTCAGCACTATTTGTTATATCTAGCATCACAGATTTATGACCTCTGAGATACAGCATGTAAAGAGAAGCCCCAGTTGAACCTATCTGGAGCTATTGTAATTTGAACATTTAAACACTTTTTATAAGAATGGAGAGAATGATAATGACCGGTAGTCAAGATGGAGAAAACCCATTTCTTTTTTTGAACTAGTTTAATGGGTTGGTGGCTTATAATTTACTTAACGCGCTTTCATATAACTTTTCATTTCAGCAGTAGTGAGCTGTGTCTTCATTTACGTGCTTTGCCATATGCCAGCAGTAGTAAAAGTTACTCCTCTCTTACAACCTGACATAGGACACATTTCCTGAGAAAAGAAACTACAAACTACTTTCAGAGGCTAAGAAATAACACTGTGTCAGTTAAAAACTTTGTCTTGTATAGCTTAATTTGATTCTTCATAGAAAAAATACAAACAAAATCAAAAAAATGTATTGGACATATGAAAATATTTTGATAATTTTATTGAATAAGAAATAGCTACCATTTATGGAACATTCAATATGTATCAAGCATTATGCTAAGGTATTTATAGAAAATTCAAATCAAAAGTATCATTTGTTTCTTTATTATGTTAAAGTTGAGGCATGACTAATTCATCCTGTAATTATACATATACATGTAGGTAGACATAGTCTCATTTCAAGTTAAATTATGTTATACATCCACCTTTTTATTTGCACTTTTCTAGCAAAGGTGGTATATTACACTAAGTTGGTGTTAATTTAAAATTTGAAATGCATTGGAAATTTGCAAAGTCCCACATTTATTTTATACAATGGATTTAAGTATGTTGTACACTAAGTTCTACAGTGTTATTCTAAATGTAACATTATAGTTCTAGAGCAAATTATTATAATTTAATAAATTTTTATATGAAATATTAAACCTGGAAAGTTTTAATTGAATGACTTTAACTATATTGTGCATCTGATTTTAAATGAACAAATTTTATGAATATCCTATAATATCTACTTATTCCTAAAATGCTTTTGACATAGTGGAATGATTTTAATTCTAATTATCACATGTTTCAGGCTAAGATGACTCAACTGCCTGAGGCAGAAAAAGAAAAGATTGCTGAGCAAGTTGCTGATTTCAAGAAAGTAAAGAGTAAACTGGATGCTGAGATTGAGATATGGGATGATACAAGCAACGACATCATTGTTCTGGCCAAGAACATGTGTATGATCATGATGGAAATGACAGACTTCACCAGGTAATTATGTGGAAAACAATGTGTAATACTCAATGGATAAAAATATTAGTCATATTAGGGAAACCTCAAGTTTCTCTGAGTGTCAAGTGCCAAAAATCAGGTGGTAGAGGAAAAGCAAATATAGTATTAGAAAGTTGTAGGTGTACAATTCTAGAGGTTTTGATCAATAAATAAATATGGCAAAGTTTCTCATAAACTTCTGTGGAATTGGTTTAGGCACCACTTATACTCACCTTCCGCTTCCCCAGGCATTTGCTCTGTGTATCATATTAGCATTGACTTCGACAAAGAATTTGGTAAACCAAGTGATTAGCTGGTATTGGAGCTATCTGAACTCAACCGAGTTTCATAGCCATATGATTTTAGTTACAGTGATTTACAGCATAATCAGGATAGTGGTATCTTTTGCTTCTGAGTTCAGAACTAGATATATTTGAAATTACAATCACTTAATGATAGCCATGAAAAAATGTGCATTGTGGGCACATTCCAGAAGTATAAATATGTTAAATAAAAATGTTTGTTATTGTTTTAAAATGTCATTTTATAGAGCTAGTCAAAAAGCAATAAAATATGTAGTGGCTGCCCTACTAGTTACTAATGTACACAAACTATAACAACTAAAATAATTCACTCATGGTGTAGTTATAAAAGCCACAGAACAGAAGGATACGCTGAAACAGACCTAGTACACTTAGAAAATTTTTCATTTGTATTACCATGTAGTATTCATTTATATGGTACCATGTACCACTGGTACATTCATTTATACCCCAAAACAACTTTCAGGGGGAACAATAAAATAACTGCTAATTTTAAAATCATAATTAATGGAGAAAATGTACATAAATCTTTCAGTGATATTAAAATTGAGAGTTTATGAAAATTACATACAAAATAACTTATAAAGAAAAGATTGTTAAATTGAACTTCAAAAAATGTGCATCGATAGAATGTCCTAAGCAGTATTGAAATGTAAATGGATAACTGGATAAACAAAAATGTGATTCCATTTATATATAAAGAAT
Organism: Rhinopithecus bieti; assembly: GCF_001698545.2. NCBI lineage: Eukaryota > Metazoa > Chordata > Mammalia > Primates > Cercopithecidae > Rhinopithecus > Rhinopithecus bieti. The sequence goes on from NW_016806443.1 coordinate 1,594,614, forward strand.
ACTTGCAGACATAAAAAATTAATATTGTTGTGGAAGAATGGACAAAGAATATGATTTTATTATTAACCAGTTTCTCCTCATAAAAGTTATGGCAGATAAATATTTGAAAAATATTTAAAATAAAATAGTTAAATTAAGGCATATTTTAAATGTATCAAATTTGCCAAAACATTTAAAATAGGCTTGGTACAGAGTATGGTGGTGAAAATCTAAATGGCATAAGACTTACAGTAATTTGGGAATATGCATAAACTAAAAATCTTTATAAATTTTTCATATGTGCATCATCTGTATCCATATCTGTACTATACTTCGGGGATCCTATCCAAAGGAAATAATATAAAGTGATAAACTTTTTATTTTAATCTGTGATGGAGTCTTGCTATGTCGCCCAGACCGGAGTGTAGTGGCGTCATCTCGGCTCACCTCAACCTCTGCCTTTGGGGTTCAAGTGATTCTTCTGCCTCAACCTCCCGAGTAGCAGGGACTACAGGCACACACCACCACACCTAGCTAATTTTTGTATTTTTAGTAGAGACGGAGTTTCATCATATTGGCCTGGCTGGTCTTGAACTTCTGACCTCATGATCCGCCCACCTCGGCCTCCCAAAGTGCTGGGATTTCAGGCATGAGCCACCGCGCCTGGCCAAACTTTTCTGAATAAAGGAAACCTTTGGCCTCTGAAAGTCTGCTGAGAAATCAACTCACAAAAGGCAGATTAATAGGTGAAAAAACATAAATTTATTTATCATGTATACATGGTAGCCTTCAGAATGAAGACCCAAAGACACAGGATAAATTGTTTATTTTTATGCTTAAGTTCAGCAAAGTATGGGCAGTCATGTAGAAATATGATGGGACAAATAAGGTGTGATGTGATGTTAATAGACTGAGTGGGGTACCCAGCAAAGCCTGTCTGTCTAGATTTTTCTTGGCTTCTCCGAACATGTATTTTTACCTTGTGGATATGAGGCAAGACCCTCGCTGGAATAGAGGTCTTATGACCTACAGTCAAACAAGGTAGGTAGGAAAATTATTTTATGACTGGTGTTATAGAGAGAGATGGAGATCGTCTTAGAATACATTTTTATGTGTTATCACTAGCTTTGGGGAGAAGGGGTTCTGGCTTCTGTGACCCGCCTTGGAGAAGAAGGATTCTAGTATTTATGACTAGCCTCAGGGGAAAATGGAACTGAGCAACAGGAGAACAGAAAAAATCAGAGAAAAACTTTTGCTTCTGAAGCTGCTGCTAAGTCCTTCATTTGGGGGTGTATTTTTTTCTGATCCCCAACAGTATAACTATAGAATTATTTAAAATAATAGAAAAATTGGGATGTTTAAAAAAATGGTTGCCTGCCATATGAAAAAAGAGTCTATAGAAAATAAAGTCAAGTTTTTTAAAGAGTATAAAAGTAGTCTAAATTTTAGAATCTATTATGTATATGGATGTATGGATATTCTCCTATGCATATTTTTTCTTTGTTTTGTTTTATACCAAACTTACTCTTTACAATAGAATTCAATTCTACCTTGTATTCTTTTGAAAGAAATCCACTTTCCAAAGATTATGTGCAAAGATTTCATTGGAAAGTGAGAAAATTAAATTTATTGTGTATTATACATGGAATTTCATAAAATACCTCTTAAAATGTCTATTTTATTTTCCCAATTAACTCTTGACATTTTCCAACTCTAGCCCATAACTTCTAAATGTTTTCTTATTCCTCTTCATATAGAGAATAATTCAGTTTTGGCCCATGGTTCAATTTCTGCAGGCAAAAATTCTGAGAAATCTGTTTGTATTTGTCTCTGCCTCTCTCTTTCTCTCTGTCTCTGTTTCTCTCTCTTTCTCCACACATATAATCACATGCATATATAATACAAACATATATAACATAGATATGTATACACCTGTATACAGGAGACAAAACTACACCTTCATGGTTTTAAATAATGATTATGTTTTAGTAGTTGGATTGTGAATAATTTAATTACTATTTTTAATCTTCTATAATTTGTTGCTGATTTAAGATATCAGTACATTTATGTGAAAAACAACATATGGCATGAAACCTGAACTATAATAGCTATATTATAATATCAACTTGGTGACCAGGTGTGGTGGCTCACACCTGTAATCCCAGCACTTTGGGAGGCCAAGGTGGGCAGGTCACCTGAGGTCGGGAGTTCAAGACCAGCCTGACCAACATGGAGAAACCCCATCTCTACTAAAAATATAAAATTAGCCATGCATGGTGGTGTTTGCCTATAATCCCACCAACTCGGGAGGCTGAGGCAGGAGAATCACTTGAACCCAGGAGGCAGAGGTTGTGGTGAGCTGAGATTGTGCCATTGCACTCCAACCTGGACAATAAGAGTGAAACTCTTATCTCAAAAAAATTAATAATAATAGTAATATCAACTTGGTAAGTGGCAATGAGAAGACTCTTAACCTTTCTCGCCATAAAGTAGTATAAATAATTCATGGGGATGTATTTATAGATAGGATTTAGAACTAGAAGGGAAAACAATGAAGGGCAAAGCCATGAGGAAGAGAAGCTTTGAAGAAGTGGGCAGTGAAAATAGAATCTGATAAAAGAAGAGCATTCAAGGGTTAATAAGAAAAGTAACATACAAAGGAGGATGCTGGGCAGAGAATTTCAGTGAGTAATCAATGGTCTTACCTGAAGATAATGATTAAAAAGATACTAGTTTGGCAATTAGTAGATTTAGTCAATTTGTTGTTGACTTTTGCTTTACGAAATGGTGAATGGAAAAAAAAAAAAAACCTTATTTAAAAGATAGACGAGAGAATAGCAGATCAAAAAACAGACTCAAGTTAGTAGCTTAAAAGGAACAAATGATCATGACAAGATTTTTGAGATTTCTGGATGTTTGAATATATTTTAGGCTGAAGAGAAAGAGGAAATGGGGAGGGACAGAACGAAATTGTAAAAGGGGAATAAAAGCTATAGCCAAAATGAGATAAAGAAAACAACAACCAAAAAAAGAAAAAAACATTTAAACCAATATAAGTTTACATGGCTCTTCCTTCTAGTCACAGTTTGAATGAATGAGCTGAGAATCAGATTAGCCTTTTTGGCCACCCAGGGTAAAGACTTCCTCCAACTAGTCTGTATATCAGTTTCATTATCACTCTATATTACTTTCTTTTTAGCAGTTATCACTTCTTGCTTTAAATAATTCATTTGTTCACATATTTCCTGCCTCTATATCCATAACAGAGTATAAGTTGTATGAAACTATGAAATTTGTCTTTTTTTATACCCAGAATTTATCACAGCATGTGTATATTTGCTTAGTATATATTTAATATGTAGTAGCTGAGTTAATTAGATTTTTTAAATACTACTTTAATTCAGAAAGAACCAGGAATAAACAAACCAACAAAAAATTTGAACAAAAAACAGGAAAGTAAGCATAAGCTTACTTTGTGAAAGTCTTGAAAGTCACTCTCTTTGCTTATTAGCCCAGATATAGATCATAAATGTTGAGACTAAGATTTTAATTTTAATACCCTATAGCATTTAGAAGAGACACATAGTCAGGAGAGCTGGGACTTAAGACTCTTGGAAAAGCTTATAACCATGCCTTTAAAAGGGGAACCAGAAATATTTTCATGGACCAGCTTGATGGAGCATCAAGGGTGAATACTTTTCCCTGAGAGGTCTTGTTTAAATAAAGGCCATCTTTAAGAAATAGAGATCCCAAGTGTGTGACCTATTAAACTGATGAATTTCAAATTGCGTGATCAGAAATGCCACCATGAAAGAAAAATTAAGATACAAGAAAGAATGGTCACCAAAGAAATTAGAAAACATGTTGATACATTCAAATAAGCCTTGGTAAAACATCAATAATATGGTTAGGCTTTGTGTCCCCACCCAGATCTCATCTTGAGTTATCATCCTCATAATTCCCACATGTCAAGGGAGATACCAGGTGAAGGTAATTGAATCATGGGGTCAGTTTCCCCCATGCTGTTTGCATGATAATGAGTGAGTTATCAGGAGATCTGATGGTTTCATAAGGGGCTCTTCCCCCTTCACTTGACACTTTACTTTCCTGCGCCTTGTAAAGAAGGTGCCTTGCTGCTCCTTTGCCTACCCACATGATTGTAAGTTTCCTGAGGCCTCCCAAGCCATGCAGAACTGTGAGTCAATTAAACCTCTTCCCTTTTTAAGTTACCCAGTCTCGGGCAATTCTTTATAGCAGTGTGAAAATAGACCAATACAATCAATGACAACAAAAAAAGACTGTATGAAGTGACCACACTACATAGGAAAAGTGTAAGGGTTGAAGATCAGAGTTAAATGGCCTATTATTCTTACATACAGGAAGAAGTTTAAAGCATTAACATACTTTACTACATAGAAAATTATATGCATTATATGTATTTTAAATTTCCAAGAGATCTTTACAATAATGAAAATAGAATTAAATAGAAGAAACGTTCCATATCAGTAGACAAAATTAATATAGAGAAGATAAGTTAGAAAATGAGACTAAAATGAAAATGAAAATTTATGGTAAATATAAAAAAGCAGTAACGTTATAAATCATACCAATAATATCAGCATTTCTAATATTTAGATTTAGAAAGCTTACTAGATTTTAAAATAAAATGATTTAAAAATCTGTCATTTAACATAGTGGCGTATAGGAATCTTTTGATCTGGGAACCATGGGAAAGAGGAAGAAATCTCTCTCTAAAAGAGTAAAGGAATGTGTAAACAAAATGAAAGAAATTTCAGAAGCAAACACTTAAAGGCTTCTATTTGTGGGGTGATGCCATCTGTGGAACATGAGAAGCCTTCAGAAGACAAACGTGGAGTGACAGCTTTGATAGAGAAGCAGATCCTGATATATAAAAGGTAATCAACTAGGAATATATATATAGATAGATAGATTTATACATATATCTATATATCCAACTGGATATATAAATCTGTATATAGATCTATCTATCTATATATATATACACACACACATGTATCCAGTCATTGGCTGGAAAGGAGCAGAATTAAAACTACTAGGAAGGATATATTGAAATGACTGGGTCCACACTGGGAAAGAAAGGAACTGATACTGAGAAGTAGAGCCAAAGTGGAAAAATAAGAGCATGTCACCTGACAGATGGTGAGGTTACAGACCTCCTTGTAGTATTTTTTCCAGCTCTGTACATGTCTTCCTCCTAAAGGAATTAATATCTTACTGTTGGCATACTCTGAATCAAGTTGTAAAAGGTATCTGATAAATCAATGGCTTTGAGGGTATCCTAATCTGTAGCTGGGGTGTTAGAAGAGGATTCATAACTCCATAGGGTGACAAATCATTTGAGAATAGACACATTTCATGTTTTACAAAAACTAAACAGCCCAACATTCTCTCAGTCTATAGGCATCACTGGCAAAGGCATCCACAGAACAGGAATATTGTGTGTTCCAACTGCAATAAAGGAAGGGTAGTAAAATTGAATGTTAGACTCTGATAGTCTCTTGTGCTTGAACTGAATCCCGAGTCAGCTAAATTTCAGTTCATATAAGCTGTGATAAATCTCCAGTTGTTTTAAAATGAATAAAATCTGTTCTTTATTTCTTTTTTATTCCCAATTCTGTTTCAGGAGTTTCTTCTCAGACACTAATGTTTTTCTGAGGGTTAAACTTTGCAGTTTTATATATAGGCTATTCCTTGTTTCCACCTTTGTCACATTTATTTCATTGCAGGTATTTTCGCTTGTTTGTGGTGGGACCTGTGAGAATGAGGGTCACAGCTGGCAGTGCAGTATTTATAGGCTAGTAGTCCCCCATTTGGTAGTAGTAGCAGTACACTTGAAGTCCTCCATATAGATTTTAAATAGCTGTATAGTTTAAAAACAATAAAAGAAAAAACAGTGCATTCTTTATATATTCTGAAGTGCCACAAAATGCTGTTTTCTCATTTTATTTAAATATTATTGTATTAATAAAAGAAATAATAGCTAAACTTTGATGAGTGCTTACTGTGTGCTATATCTTGAGAAAAACATGTTTTCTTGTTTATCCTCTGGAAAATTTGATTATTATACTCTCCATTTTATTAATAAAGAAATAGAGGTCGGAAAAATTGCTCAAGGACACACAAGTGAAGTTGATTTTGAATGGAGGTAGGTCCAACTTCAGAATTTGGGCACCTACCCATTGTACAACAAGTCTTTACCCTGTGCTAAACACAGGATAAGACCCAGTCAGTTCTTTCCTCAAGGAAGAAACAAATTGACACATCAGAGATAACACTAATTGTGTTATGTGTTATTAAACTGTTAAATGTTCAAACTGTTAGGATTTTGGAAGAAGAGATTTCATGGAGAATAAGCACAGAAGAAAAAGTATGAACAAGTGAAATTTGTATTCGATTTGGAATGAGATATGGGGTTGACTCATGGAAGGTGATGATGTATGTGAGAAAGTTCATGAGAATGAAGGCCAGCAGGTAGGAATGAGTCATGTCCGTTTAGGGGCTCTAAGAAAAATATGAAAAAGGAAGAAATTAAGATGGTCATGAAGAAAGTGATAGGCTATGAAAGGCCTTAGAAAATCGACAGTTTTTCTTTTTATGAAGTAGGAGATAGGTAGCAACTGAAGGATTATGATCATGGTAGGGGCATAATGGAAATGATAAGTGAGAAGGGAGACAGGCATTTATGGGTGGCACTGCAGCAGAGACCACCCATGCAGGTCAGACCACAGTTGGAGACTCATAATTAGATAGACTTTGGAGAAAGTCTGGTATAGACTAATTCAAACATAATAAACTCATAGAAAGTACTGTATCAGCAGTGTAAAAAAATCACTTACATAAAACTTACTGTAGCCATTTCTGAGCATTGGCACATGCACCTTGACATATAAACCACTTGGCACTTCTTCCAGCCTAAACTGAAGACATGGAGCAAGTTCTACTCTAGTCAGTTGTGCATAGTTACAAATACAGCAAGGCATCTACGTGCCCCTTGTGATAGCCTTGTTCAAGTGCAGAGAAGTCAGGCTTTATGATTTGAAAACATGATTTCTCCTTGGTGAAGGGCCATTCATATAGTCATATAAACTGTGTTACATTGTTAACATTGAGACGGTGGCATCTTCTAACAACCCAGCATTCCTTTTATGCATCTTCTGGTGTTTTCTAGAATCAGAGTAAAGGACTTAAAACTTTCTAGAGGAAAGCAAGTATTTCTTCTTGCACTAATCACTTTACCAGAAAAACATCTTTCAAATTTCTTCCTAGAAGGTAAGCATCTAGGAACAGGATGATAGAGGATGGAGTGACTGGGAATCTTGACATTTAGTTTTGAGCATTCACACATTCATTTAATTACCCTGTTGTCAGTAAAATGTACCCCACCCCTAAAATAAGTCTAAAGACCCACAATGCAAAGACTGTTTTATCCTCTTCAGAGAATCATCTCTGGAATTTTGCTGGGTTGAGATGGGGGTAGATATTCAGTGGTGTGAAATAGGAGATGGGATCAAACTGCCTTTTTCAGTCCCTCCCTTCATCCCTAAGTCTAATCATAAATAAGTCTTTCTGCATAAAATCAGCTTGATTCTTAATTTTCCCTTTTGCTGGTTTGAATTCTGACTTTCTCCGTTTGGCTATGTCATTTACTACTTGTCGTCTGCTTTTGAGTTTGTTAATATTTCTTGCTGTTATTTTATCTTCCATTCCATTCTCTCCATGCTAGTGTGTTTAAATGTTTAGAAACAAACAAAAATAACTCATATATAGTTTTAGTAAGACTTGGAAGAGGAGCAAAATTAGATACATGTGTCAATTTGCCATCTTAACCTGGAAACCCATTAGTTTGTATTAGGGTTTTGAAAGTTTTCTTTTTATGATAGTTAGATATTAGATTATATATTATTATTTTCATAAATTATGGCCCCTTTTTTGCTCTTCCTCTTAGACAAATTCTGTCCAAGCGGTATCCTGACTGTGAACTTAAACAGTTCCTACATTTTGTGACTTTTGTAACGCTTGAGACCATTTCATTCCTTCCCTGATATGAGCAGAAGACAGGCTCTAGGTATAACTTCCAGATATTTAATTATCTCTTTTATGATCACCTAGTATGCATTTTCTTAGAAGTTGCAGAAAAATTATGGGGTAAAAGGCAAAACATAACTCTTCTTTAAATAAATAATATAAACCAGTATATTATCTTTGCAAAAATAATGACTGCTAAGAGTATATCACTTTTAGTGTGAATATTATTAAAGTTATAAAATTGAAAATACCTGAAAGAAAGTAATGCTGCCCTAAGCACTAACATGCTTAAAACCATTTATTCAAAGATATGCCAAGGTGACATCACTATCCTCATGAAATTATATATTTCAAGATACAATATGATGTGTTTTTACTTTAAATATATATATATATTAATTTTACTAAATTTATACAGCTTTTTCTAGAATTTCCATTGGCTCATTTACTGAGAATCTACTGAATATTAGGCACTGTCCTTGTCCTTGGTACTAAGGACATACAATGAACACAATGGAGAATTTAGAGCCAGAGCTACATGAGATAGCATAGAGGGAGAATTGAGGAGAACAAGGAGGTGGGCAGCAAAGCAGATAGGGAAAAAGAAAGATCTAAAGTAAAGAAAACAGGTAGGAGCAGATGAGCTGGTACAGAAATTCGTCTCTGAAAGGAATGCAGAATGTTGCTAGGAGCTGAGATATAAATAGGGAATGTAAAGATTTTCAAGGTTTTCATACCTAAATCTACTTATACTCAGGCATCTGAGACTCTGGCAGATGTTGTATGAAGTCTATTAGTTTATTGAACAGACAATATAAGAATGGAAAGGACCTTCATTATCCAGCTGTCTTCATTTTAATTGTATAAAATGAAACAATTCTGTATTTATGAAAATGATGTTCTGAAGAGAACTTTGGAGAGAAATGACTACAGAAAATGGGTTGATTTGTCTGCCAAATGAGATGCCAATTTTCCTTATCAAAATGGGGCTAATTCCTTCCTGATACTCCCCCTCTGAAATTTTGAAGATCAATATTAACCAGTAAGAAAAAATAAATTATGTTATGATAATTTATACAGCTGAATAACCTCTCTGTTAATAGACATCATTTGCCTGGTAATGGGCCAACTTTCTTGGGACAAATGTGGTCAATCACAAGTTATTCAAGTGCCCCTGAAATACCACATTGAAAAATGTCAATTATAATGCAAGTCTTACCATATGTATAATAAACATGGGAAGAAGACAACTTTCTAAAAAGTTTTGATTAGTTACCCAAGAGAAAGCATATATGCTGCATTTTCTAAAAACTCTGGCCTGACCTCATCCTGTTACTTAATATCACGGCCAGTCATCCTTCTGGTGTTATGTTTCTATAATATCCCTAAACATGGTCTTAGAATTTTGATGAGCCAGCTAACTAAGCCAACCTGGCTGCAAGTGAGCCAGGTGTTTTATTACTCTGTTCATTTTAAGCATGGACTGTTGCACTCAAGAATTAACCCAAAACATGGAGGAATATGTGAATCAAATGGGGTTTGTTTGAAGCACTGAGCTCTCAGCTTTCCTCATGTCCAGGAGAACCTAAGATATGACTGGACAATGGAGGAGATGCTTTAAAATCTGTCAAACTGAAGGGAAACCGAAACAACACTCATAAATAGCCATGTAGAAGTAATGTTGCATTCATGATCAAAAAGAATCCTTGCGATGCACAGCTGCAGAGGGATGGTGGATGAAGAACTAGGTTGGGAAGTAGGATTGAACTTATTTTACACCCTGTGCATACTTCCCACTGTAAACAAGCTTGCATTTACAAAGCATTTCTGCCCCCACTGTCTTTTGTAAGATACAACCCTGAGAGATGGAATAGAAAATGAACCGAGGGAGGGAGGGAAACTCACCTGGCCTCTCTTCTGCTAGGGTTTCAGAATTAAATCTTTCTGAAAGCATAGTTGGAGTATGTAAAATCTATGTGTTGTATGCCTCATGTCTTTTTGTTTTTTAAATAAGAAATCTCTTTGCACATGACTCGTTCTGCTTTCTGAGGTGAAACATTTATATTCTAATATAATGTGTTAATGACAATAGCAACTTAAATGTTGTAGTCCACACAGCAAAGGGAATTAGAAATATTGGTAAGTTTTATGTTTTCCCCATTTAGAAACAGTCTGTGTCTTATGATTTAAACTGTAAAGGCAGAGAAGTCAAATTTTTACATTACTTGATAAGACTACTGAATTCTCTTTCTCATATGTATGGTAAATACACACAAATATCTAGCAAATAATTGAAATATAAAACATGGGATAAGAGGATTATTTACAATTTTGAAAGACATGCCTGGCTTGTCAACTTATACTTTTAAGAAAACATTCATTATATGTTTGAAATAATTATATCTGGAAGGAAGAATTATTTTTTACTGTGCTCCAGAATGATAGTTCAGTTTTTTTCCTATTGGATAGTGTGTTAGAGTAATTATAAGCAATAATCATTGCCTTTAACATAATTATTCTCCCTGAAAAGAATCAGTTTATTTTACTTTATGTAGTCTTGAATCACTAGAAAGTATTTAGGATTGCCGATAAGAAATGCTTTAATAAAAAGGAGAATGATTTTATCTGTCAGTTACTTTTACATGATAGAAACGTACAGGTTGATTATTAGTCATGGAAAGTAATGAGCAAAAATTCAACTTAAATAATGCCTTAGTAATTGCTTATTAAAATTAACTGGGAAGGCATAAATACTTTTACCTGAAATCTCAATTTCAATTTCTAAACTCTGTAGTAAATATGTCAGATCATTTGGTGAAATGGCTATTTTAGTTCCTAAGTGGCAGACCAGCTCTGTATTGTGTGAATCTTCAGAGATTTCAAGTGTTAGAGTTAAATTATATTATTACATTGTCTTAGAGCATTGAAGACTAAATTAGAAATATGGGAATAAACCGAATGAGAACATATAGGGCTGCTCATCCAGACCTTGCTATTCAGACCTTACAAAGGAGTCAGCTACCATCACTTGTTTTGGGCAGAGTCTCAAAAACAGGCAGGGAAAAGAAAAGCTTTAAAAAGGAGATTTCCAGTATTTTCTGATGGGATACTGTTGAGGTAGAGAAGTTTCAGGTAGACTAAATAGAAGCAGGACATTTTATGAGATGGGTTCGAGGAGTATATTTGGCTTTCTTTGATTCTTACTGAATTGGAAGCTGTGGCAAATATAGGTAAGTTGGCTGTCATTGACCAAGTCATGTCCATTCTGGGTCAATTGCTAGATAGGCTGTGGTTGAATTTCCAGCACTGGTTGCTGCACAGGTTATGGTCAAAGCTCTATTGTCATATACATTCTGGCCATTGTTCATTTATATATTTAATCTCTCTGCCAACAAAGTGGAAAATGGAGAAATTTCTAGCTATGTACAAGTACCAAGACTGAACCTTGAAGAAATCCAAAACCTGAATAGACTAATAACAAAGTATTGAGATATTAACAGAAGTCGCCCATAAAAGAAATGACTAAAAGTGAATGGCTTCACTTTTGGGTTCTACCAAACAACTTAAAAAGAAATAATATCAATCCTCCTGAAATTATTTGAGGAGGAGGGAATACTTCCTAACCCATTCTATGAGGCTAGTATTATCCTAATACCAAAACCAGATGAAGAGGCAGCAAAAGAGGAAAATGACAGGCCAACACCTCTGGTGAACATAGGTAAAAAAAAAAAAAAAAAAAAAAACTCAACAAAATACTAGCAAACAGAATTCAACAACACATTAAAAAGTACATTCATCATGATTAAGAGGGATTCATTCCAGAAATGCAACAATGCTTCAACATATACAAATCAATAAGTGTGATACATCACACTAACAGAATGAAGGACACAAACCATACAATTATTTCAAAAGATTCTAAAAGAGCATCTGACAGAATTCAACATCTCTTTTGCTAAAACCCTCAACAAGTAGGTATTTGTCCTCAAAAGAAATATACCTCAACAAGATAAATGCTATATATAACAAACCCAAAGCTAGCATCACACTGAATGGGGAAAACCTGAAAACCTCTCCTTTAACATCTGAAATAAGACAAAGATTCCCACTTTCACCACTTTTATTGAACATAATACTAGAAGTCCTAGCCAGAGCAATTAGACAAGAGAAAGAAATAAAAGTCATCCAAATTGAAAAGAAATAAGTCAAATTATCCTTGCTTACAGATGATATGATTTAATT